>NC_088209.1:39179985-39502771 GCF_037126465.1 Ornithodoros turicata | reverse complement strand
GGCGATTATATTTCCAGCGATAATACGAGATACGGCGAAGATAGGTGTCGCAGAGAAGTTATCGTGTTATTTCATGGTATCTCGTACTACTGTAATTTTTTTCTTTGCGTTCATTATTGCTGCATTTCGGGAGGTCTAAAAAAATTATGATCGCTGGGAACCATACACATAGGCCGGACATCAGGAGGTGGGCATTGTGCTCAGGGATCGGAACCGGTATTTTTTTTCGGTTCGGGTTCAGGCATATTGGTTCGGTTCGGGTTTAGCTCCGCTGAACCGAAATTATCAGCTTGAACCGGTTCAGGTATATCGGTTCGGTTCGGGTTCGGCTCAGGGAGAACACCCCCCACCCCTGCACATACACAGACAAAAAAAAAATCTGTCTGCGGTCGGGGCATTTACAGGGATTGGAACAGTTACTTTTTTCGGCCTCTGTTTAACCGGTCCACGGGCAGTAATTTTGCTACATGCAAGCAAGCTTACGCTCACCGTACACGATTGTAAGAGAAAGGTGTGAGGTAACCGTTTCAGGTGAGCAAAAAAAAAAGGTCGGTCAGTAGTACAATTAATTCACCTCTAAAGATTCTCGAACCGGTAACCGTATCAACTTTTTTCGGTTCAGTTCCGGTTCGGCTCAGCACAAGCAAAAAAATTGTTCGGGTTGGGTTCAGGTTCGCCAGAAAATAACGGTTTTTTCCGGTTTTCGGTTCGGGTTCAGTTCCGGTTCCGATCCCTTGCTACAAGATTCCAGCAGCACAGAGTGTGAGAAGTCTTGTCACATTGAGACCCAATGTGTCATTACTTTGCGGAGGTTCTGTGTTGATTTCGTATTTTCCTGTTTGTCGGTGTCAGTTGTACCCATTGTGTCGGTCATGTGACCATAAAGTATGCCCTTTACACTGTTAAAAAAAGGGTGTACTTTAACTCCTTACCTTGCCACATATATCACTCCCTTTTGCATTGTACAATTACTTCCAAAAAAAGGAGCTTCCTTACTCCCTTTAGGGAGTGGGGTTATGCTCTAACTCCCCTACTGGAGAGTCATATTACTCTCCGGCAGGAAGGAAGGGTGCTATGTTACTCCCTTGTGGGAGTGAGGAGACTCCTTTTTTGAGAGTAATTGCACTCTCCAAAAGGGAGTTATATGTGGCAAGAAAAAGGAGTTAAAGTGCGAGTTTTTTAAGAGTGTAGAATCAGCAACACAGCACCAGTGTCGCTGTTCAAAATGCACACTGTTTCGCACCAGCCGGAAGTCACCATTAGCAGCGTTGACATTGTAGTAATGTGTTGACAGTATTTAAGAGCACTAACATTTATGTACCTGTTGCGAGTTTACCAAACGGTACTCCTAATCATGTGCTATGCAGACCATGCAGACAACCATGGACCGATCGCCGCCTGGTTGCGAGAGTTGGCCCCCAGACCTCGGCACTTCTGTCTCCGACAAACGAAAGATGACACTTGCAGACACTCGTGGTAAGGATGCACGCTTTTGGTTTCCTACGTAGGACAAGGGTCACCGTGAACGGTGACGTGCGCAAAAAATTTCGATATAAAGCCCCTAGATTTCTGAGGTGGAAAAATAACATTTTCTTCAAGTGGTACCATATATACTCTCAGAATTTGCGCACTTTGTCTCTCAAAAGTCTGGAAAAGTTGGGTGCAGAAATTGTGTGATAATGTTTGTTACGATAGTTGCAGGATGCAAATTTTCAAAATTTTAGCAGGTCTTTCATACAGGCTTCCGGTAGAGCCAATATAGGCATTCTAGCACAATATGTACGTGAGCACGTTGCACAGTGCACTGCAATTAAAGTTGGGTTACTAGGGGTAAAAGAGCTGAAATTGCGTCCCCCACAAGCTAGAAGTTGGTGCAAAATTTCCCAAGATGTCCGTACCACACTGACCATGCTGGTGAATGCCACCGATCCCTGCAGAAAGCGCCTTCAGCTTCAGCAACCTATTTGACGGTCTGCGCACACGATCCACGCTGGACGAAGATGCGTACAGGGACTTGCCCCACCTGTTCAGCCACTTGGGCCTCAGCAAATACATCAACGTATTTGAACAGAACGAGGTACGCGCTCCCACTGGCGCTCCAACCCTGGCAACCCTGACCGTGTTTCTATGCAGATTGATCTCCAGACATTCCTCATAATGACTGACAGTGACCTTCAAAAGCTGTGCATTCCTTACGGGGCCAAAAAGAAGATGCTGCTTGCCATTTCAGGTGAGTCCTTCGCAGGGTGACTAGATAGAGCTCTTGAATCTGCGACTTGGCTGTTTGTTGCACCCCAAGCAGCACAAAGTCTTTGCCCGGTCTTTGCCCGGTCTTTGCCCGGTCTTTGCCCGGTCTTTGCCCAATATTGTGCTACTTGGGATGTGAGAAGCTGCTGTCTGCACATGGTTCTTGTTCTTCCCCCCCCCCCCCCATTTTCTGCGGAGGTAAAACTGCACCTGCTAAGGGGAGCTTGCATGCTGAGGACAGTGACAGCTAAATGGTGCAGAAAAATAGTGCTGCTCGTGCATCTGCCAAAACGGGGGTGGAAATGCCTATCCCAGTGCGCATATTACAGCAGTGCAGAGGCATGGCCGAAGCCCGGACATTTTTTTACTTACCCACCCGGGCCCAGCCCGAAGGTTCCGTGCCGGTCTAAGCCCGAAGAATTTTTAGGCTTCCCAGCCTGAGCCCGAAACTTTTGTAGACTACCCATTCCACTGTAAAATGTTGTAAAAGTTCACCGTGGCTAACTGTGGGGTAACACAGGTTTGGGCCTGGCCCAGGAGCGGTATTGTACGGTCCCAGACCCGGCACAAGCTCGGCGCAGGCCCACAGTAAAAGGCTTAACCCAGGCCGTGCCGTCGTCTAGCACATGTTGCCCCTACTACACTCCTGGGAGCGATACACTAACGAAAACTCCATATGTATATCCAGATCTCAACCAGCAGAAGTTTCCAAGGAGCTTCCACGCGGCGCCGGGCGCTGAACGCAGGGTTCTCCACCAATGAGGAGACGGGACGTGCTGGGATCCTCATTTTTTATACGCATTTACTCTGTTCCGTTGATGCTTTTAATGTTCCTAAAGTAACAAAGGGCTAACTTAAAGAGGTGGAGCACAGGCTGTTCTCTCTCAGCTCTGTGCTCCACCGAGTGAAACTGTGATTCTATTAATGACAACCCAAGGACGAGTTATTTCTCGGCAGCTTCAGTATTTATATATCCAAATGGCTTTTCAAGCCTTTGTGAACAATGTAATTTGTTTTTCTGTTTCTTTTTACGTGAATGTGTGTTCCAGTTGTCCCTTTAAATGGACTCTCCTGCGGTGCGCATCACCTGCGCAGCTGCCCTCAAGTTCTCTCGAGAAAAACATTCCTATTGTTTGTTTTAAAGTGCCTTTTGCAGGAAAAATGTGCAATACATATACATATACATACATGCATATGTATGTATGTATAACCCTCTGCTAGGATGCAGTTCCCTATTTTACTGTAATCTCTCGGTGTAACCCCCACCCCCCACCCTTTTTACAGAGTGCAATTTTTAGGCAGCACAGACGGAGGTTTTATGCGTTCCACAATTCCAGTCTTGTGATGCTTCAACACTGCTAAGCAAAATACTCACTTTTTATATATGTATATTTGATACCACTACTGGCCTTCCATTGAATGTTGAATTTTACAACTTTACAGTGTTTGCCAAAACATCTAGTCCAAGAAGTGTTTGTATATTTTTGCAATGTTTCTCTGGTTGAATTCTGAAATAAAATTTTATGACTCGGATTATCTGTATTCCTTGTTTATGTGAGCATGTGCGTTAGTTGCTGCTCCAGATGCATGCATCGAGCAGTGTATTACACGGTAGGAACACTACAAATCTATTATTGCTTTGTTGTATTATGTGTGAATGGGTTTTCCATGCACCTCGTCTCATGATCAGACATCAAGAATATACAATTGAATTTGCATTCAAACAATTAAGTGCAACCGATCGAAAGCAAGTGAGCAAATTCAATTCATTTCTAACAAATTAACTCGTGGGCAATATGGATACCAGCAATTACCTCCTGTAAGTTTTCATTGTTGAGTTCACAGTGCAGACGGACACCTAATAGCTGTCAAACGAAAAACTGGAATCGCGCATATGGTTTGTCTGCTCGCCAAAATCGGCGCGCTTGACGTCAGAACAAGAACCCTCGCTCACCCACCGTACCGATCGCAACAGTCGAAAGGGGGCCCTGGGTTATAACGTCATTTCCACTAACCCGGATTTTTTTGCCTTTTCACTCACCAAGGGACATTTACCCGGACTGAGTAAAGAAACGCACCCTACCGCTACTGCCTTCCTGAGAGATATTTCACACGTCTATCCAGAAAAATCGCGCTTCTGCAAAGCGCTGTGCTGTAAAGGGTAAACTTCGTGAAGGAAAACAAAATTGATCTGGTGCCGTCGCATTTTGGAATTGTGAGAAGACCGTGTGAAAATGAGAAACACAATTTTCTATTTTGAGGGAGTGATAATGTCCTATAGAAAATGGATCACAGCACTATCTTGTTGCGCGGACGGTTAGCGTGTAGATCCGTGCGCAGCACCTGGAACAGGGGTCGAAGTACGGTACATGACCCGCACATGTTTCTCCTTTCTGCGGATCGTGTAAATCGGTGAAGGCCAATGAAGTGAGTTATTCCATGTTCGTTATACCGTGTTCTAAAGCCACAATGTGGACAAAAGCTCTGCGAAGGTGGACTGGAACTCTTGTTCAGGGCAGAGGACATTTCTCTGGTCCCCAAAGACGAAAGCGGGAATCCGGCTACTTCGACGCCGAAACTCTGGGACAACGATTAGTGAAGCCACGATTCGACAGACTTGAACCTATCGAAAAGAACTTGTACATTGAAAGTGAACTGACCCGATCTCGATCACACGTTGAGATTGAACAATTTTTAGCCGAGCAGCAGATAACACTCAACGGCTACACCGTCGATGTCCCCAAACCAGTGCTAACGATCGACGAATGCGTTTTCCTCGAGAAAGCGCGACATTTGTTCGCCAAGAAAAACTTCGTGTCTCCATCGCCTATTCAAGCGCAAGCATGGCCCATTGTTCTGAGCGGTCGAGACCTCGTAGGCATCGCACAGACAGGGTCTGGTAAGACGCTGGCCTACGCGCTGCCCGGAGCAATCCACGCTTCGCATCAGAGAAGATCAAACGCGAGCGAGGGACCCATAGCGGTTGTCCTGGCACCGACCCGAGAACTCGTCCAGCAAATACACGGTGTGATACGCGAATGGTGCGAGCAAAGTTACAATGTACGCGCGGTACCTGTGTACGGCGGCGCATCCAGGAATGTTCAGATTGCGGCGCTCCAGAGAGGACCCCAAGTGTGCATCGCCACCCCCGGTCGTCTGCTGGACCTCCTGGAGAGCGGAAGTGTCAGCCTGTTCCGCTGTACGTTCCTCGTAATGGACGAGGCGGACCGTATGTTGGACATGGGCTTCGAACCTCAGATACGAAAGATTGTGGAACAGACGCGACCGGACCGGCAGACCGTCATGTGGAGTGCTACGTGGCCCGAAGAAGTGCGCACCCTCGCCCTGGACTTTCTGACGGATTTCATCCAGGTGAACATTGGATCCGTGGAGCTCTGCGCCAATCACAATATACGTCAGGTCGTGGAAGTGTGCAGCTACATGGAGAAGGACGAAAAGTTGGTGGACATTCTGAAGGACATTGGTAGGGAAGAGAAGACGCTGATATTTGCTTCGACCAAGAGGGGGGTTGCCAGACTGGTCCACATGCTGTACGACCAAGGGTTCCGTGCAGTGGCCACCCACGGCGATCTGAGTCAGAGCAAGCGGGACCTGGCACTCGACCGCTTCCGCAGCGGAAGGACGAACATCCTGGTGGCGACAGACGTTGCGTCCAGGGGCCTCGACGTCAGCGACATCAAGTACGTCATAAATTACGACTACCCCGGCACGTCGGAGGACTACGTGCACCGTATAGGCCGCACCGGCCGCAGCAACCGGACGGGTACGGCCATCACCCTCTTTACGTACGAGGATGCCAACCGGGCCAGGGACCTGGTGCAGGTCCTCAGGGAAGCTGACCAAGAGGTCAACCCCGAACTCCACAAGATGATGGACTTGCACAAGAAGGTGCAACAGCGGTCCTTTAATCCGAGGTATCGCGGACGAAGCTTGGGCTAGTTGGGTTACGTCTGTTTAGTTTAGGCTCGAGAGTAATGTTTAATCGTGCAAGAAATAAATAAAAAAAACTGTATCAGATATGTTGTTGTTCACTTTTGTCTTTTATTTCACGATAATGACAGGCAAGCAAATGATGCAAGGCTTGCACAGCATATAGTAGTGTATACAAGTAGGCCTTGTGCTGTTTGTGGGCAACCAATGAAAAGTAAATAGATTAGATATAAATGTAGAAAGATACATTTATGTATAGTGGCTGTTGAGCACAGCTCTCATCCAGACCAGAAAGATGATCAAAATGACTATGTGCCAATGAAGTATTTTCATTAGATAGATTGTCACGTGGTAGGGGTTCGGTTATTGATACTCCTTAGTTGCTCCAACAAGACAGAGATACCTTATGACCTGCTCAAACACGATTCTAAGAACCAACAAAAAGGTGTTCTCTGACAAATGGGCTGGGAAGGACTACATAGTGAGGAATTCGGAAGATTTCTTCTTCCTAAAAGTCGCCCAGTTTCTTACTGGGAGCGGAGTTTTGGCTTGTAATCGCCTATGTCTTCTGTTATACACGCAACAATATTTTAGACATAAAGCGTAAAACAGTCACACGTCCTCTGCGCTTTCGAAGCGTTTTGAAAAGTCGCGCTCTGACGTCACGACCATGGCGTAAAATCAGTATATTAATGGAACGTCTTTGTTCCGTGACACGGAATCTTCACGTGTTAAAAAACTCAAGAATAGCAAAAAGCGCATGTTTTCTTTCATATATCCCGTACGAGCTATATCATCTTCCATCCCCGAGCAACGACAGCGCCACCACTAGCAATATGGCGGGCTCCTGAATCACGCTTATCACGCGCTCGGAATTTCTCCTCTCCTGCATAGTTTCTCTTTTCGATTCTCTAGATCCGCTAGATCTCTGAGACATGGCGAGTGAAAATGTTCGGATGTCGCTCTCACGTGGTGAAGTTGCAGGATTAGTATTTCGATTAACGCTCTTTGGAGCACTTACTTACTTCGGAATAAGATGGATGGTGAACGCGATTGACCCGACACGAAAGCAGAAGATAGAGGCACAAAAAAGAGTAAGGAAGTTCATTTCCACTACTCATGCAACACTAGAGCAATGACGGTAGTACTTCCAAAACTCTGCATATATTTTCTATTCAAGTATACTTTCGAAATGTTTTCGCTCGCTTCTACTCTTGAGCTTACATGGTTTCTCATTTCCAGGCTGAAAGAATATTGAAAAGAATCGGAATTACGAACGTCAAAGTAAGCGACCTCATTCTAAGCGTGCCAGCTGCCTGACTCGTTCTTTTCCTTCAAGCTTACAGAGTACGAGCTATCGATAGCTGCGCAATTAGTTGATCCTAAGGACATCAACATAACGTGGGAGAGCATAGCTGGACTCGAAGAGCTAACGCAGGAGGTCAGAGAAACTGTGATACTGCCCATTCAGAAGCGGGAGCTGTTCGCGGGCTCCCAACTGATACAGCCACCGAAAGGTAAGAATGGAATTTTTTTTGTTCGAATACACTAGGAGTACCGCCAGACTCGCTCACCTGAATGATATGCCTCATTCGTTACCCGTTGCATCAAACAGATCTACAGTTCCTGTTTCGAGCTAAAGTTCAGAAAAGAGAAATCGATCACTAACGAAAGTAGGCACAAAGCTTATCATTTTAACAGTACTTCCGTGACTTCTGCCTGTGTTAGTCAACATTTTAAATGTCTCTACTGATTTGGTACACAGCTTGTGAAGTGTAAGGAAATATCGCTGTTTGTCTGGGAAGCGGACCATTTTCATCATCGCAAAATGAAACTTGCTGACACGGAACACGTATGGGCTGCTGTGGTGTAGGCATTTATGCCATCCATTTCAGTGCTGCTGTTGGAGAATTTTGTAAACCTCAATTTGAGTCACCGTAGTGCTTGTTTCCATGGAAATGCATGATATGGAGAATGTAGACAGCTACGCCCATGAGTATTCTTACTATAGGGATGGGACGATTCCAGAATTTCCTGATTCCGAAGCCAAGGAAGGTTCCGCGAATCTCGAATCTTTCAAATCCCTTCTTAAGGAGGAGTTTGGAAAGCCAGGAAAAAAAGAAAAACACTCCTACTGAAAAGTGTTTTGAAGCAGACTTTGATATATTTGTTTAATGAAAAACAAATTAAATAATCGTTCGCTTTCAGGAGGAAACATACCCGTATACTTCTTCCTAAGTGTAATTTATTTAGCATGTTGTAGACCACAGGAAACACATACGTCGAGTCTGAATTCTTTCCATAAAACTAAGAAACAGTCTAAAGCAAAGCCGCGTTACTTTTAAACTTGCGTTGTCTGTGCTTTATGCTGTGGTTTTGAAGTGCCCCCGGGGGTTCCTATCGGGCTTTCGGCAGACTCCAGAGGCACCCATTTTAAAGAGGAACAAAGGAAGAAATCATCGTTCTTGCAACTTCAATCTCACCGCAACAGAAGATTTGTGAAAAAGAAATACAGTTCCACGTGTGTACATTTTCAGGAGTGCTGCTCCATGGGCCACCAGGTTGTGGAAAAACTATGGTTGCCAAGGCAACGGCACGAGAAGCAGGTGAGTTGCACTGTGCTTTCTGCAGTTCCTGTGAAGTGTGGAGTTTGCTAACCATTTCATAAATGAGCTCAGCATTGCTGACAGGCAACACGCATCGATAATTTATTTTGTTTGTAGGCGCTCGCTTCATCAACCTGGAGGTTTCCGCACTGACGGACAAGTGGTACGGAGAGTCGCAGAAGCTCGCTGCCGCGGTCTTTTCCCTGGTAAGCCTGTGGAGAAGAAACTGGACTTTTATATTCAAATATGCATAGATATGTTCGTAAACTGTCATTGAAACTGCAGTGTTGGTAGCGTATTGGCTGTACCAAGCCGTACGTACATTACTCCAGGCCTGAATGCCCGCAAGAAGAAGTTGTGCCACATTTATTTCACTTTTCTGCCACATTGGCGCCCCCTACGTGGCCCAAAGGGCTGTTAAGCGGAGCGGGATCCTCTACGGGTATTGTGCACCTCCTTCCATCCTGGCGGTTGAATGCGGATAGACGTCATATCTACTGAAATTTGAGGCAGCAAACTCTGTCCGAAAGCTTGTTTTTCAGTAAAATAAATGTTTCAATCCCTTTAAATACTTATTTGAATTTAAATGATGGCAATCGGCTGGAACGTTCTGCAATAGCTGATAGTTCTGCATAGCAGACGACGCTAACTGTCGTCGTTGCACTTTTGCGTATTATGTGCTCATATGAATATTCACATATGTTCCACCTATTGCTCGTTTTGAATTCTAAAAATGTTCACTACAGACTGCTTTTTCATTACTGCTAAACACACTTATTGCCATCCAATGGCATCACTACCATTCGGGGCCACGTTAGCGAGCGTTATTACGCAGTACGCAATCGTAACCTAAGTTGGGCGCAAGTTTTCTGCGGAAGCTTTCAAGCCTGGTGTAATACACGTAGGCCCAGGCAGTGTACCACATAAAACAGGTATATGTGCAGGCCGTGAAGATTCAGCCGTGCATCATCTTCATCGACGAAATCGACTCTTTCCTGCGGTCACGGGACACCCAGGACCACGAGGCAACAGCCATGATGAAGGCGCAGTTCATGTGCCTCTGGGATGGGCTCATCACAGACCCCAATTGCCAGGTGGTGGTGATGGGGGCCACGAACCGTCCCCACGATGTAGACCGGGCTATATTGCGGCGCATGCCCGCCATGTTCCACGTCGGCCTTCCGGTCAGTGCTCGAGCCGCTAACGTTTTTGACAAACGTCATCCAGTTTATAACTAGAGCCTGAAGTTTTCGGGAAATTTTTTTTTTTTCTAAACTCGGTGGGGGGGGGGGGGGGGGGTAAAAATCGGGTAAATAAACATGCACACTAAATTCGTGCGAATTCGGGTGAAAAAAACTTGCAGTATGCTAGATTCGGGGTGAAATCGGGCTCAGTTACTCAACTAACTGTAGTGGTTTGGTTCAAATGGTGGTGTAACAGAATTTTTCTGCCAAACAAGTAAATTAATGCATTCCTACAGACATCCCAGTGAGGGCGATTTGCCGGGTAAAAATCGGGTTTCACCCTAAAGAGGCGACTTTCGATTCGGGGTACAAATTCGGGGAAGAATCGGGTAAAACCCTAAAACTTCAGGCTCTATAACACTTCTTCGTGTTGCATATGAAGATTGTTCAATCGATTCTGATTGTCTGTGTGTGTGTGCGTGCGTGCTACTGGGGCTCGTGTTCATCAAAATGTAGCCCGACAACCCTAGCAGGGTTGGTTTGCCGGGCTCCTGTGGTTTTCGTGTCAACCTGCTACTTAAGAGGGGATCTCTTCGTCGTTTCTGCGATAGAGAACATTTGTTCGCACAGCGCTCAGAAACGGCGTAAAGTATCCTCAAAATAGGAGCACTGTCGTGTTCTCCTTGCTTCGCCCTTGTCAATGACACATTTTGTAGAATTCCAGGACTATCTGATAATAATTCCCAAATATTTTAGTGTACGATGCTCTATCGAGACGGCAGCACATGTTCGAGATGCACCAAACTTTAATTCGTTAAAAACCAACGGCTCAACCTTGTCCTCTACAAAATACGTCATTGACTAGAGAAAAAGCTAAGAGAACGCGCCAGTAACCAATCTTACGATGATAGTTTAGAGCGTTCACGTGTCTTGTGCGAAATCACCCATAGATTTCTGAAGAAGTGATTCCCCCTTAATGGTCGTAGAGTGATGCGGCTGGCTACCGCAGCCAATAGGAACAAACATAAGGCGGGGCTTAAACGTGCCTTCTTAAGTTTAACGTGACTCTAGTGATTGTGCGCGCTCATTCCCATGATCTTGCCTCTGACGGAAGCAGGCAGTTTTGTAACAGATCTTATTGATTGATCTTGTTGAATTAGTACAACTTTCATCGTGTTATTTAATTGTGTGAGCAAAGCTTTCGCAGGGCTAGGACAGGAGTGAGGAGGGTGAGGAACAAACTGATGGTTGTCTTGCAAAAAATTTCGTTCGTTGAGGTGGACATAGGCTTATTGTGATGCAGGATCTAATTATAAATCTTTGTATAAATTGTCTGGGATGTGTGAAATGCCCGTCTAACATCCTCTGCAACTTCAGTGGTAGTCACTGTTTCAAGAAACTTGTTTCCACGGAAAGAACATGTTGTATTCACAAAGCCAAAGGAGGGCTGTATGATAGAGAAAACACGAGAGCTGTCTCCAGCAGAATACATGTGTTGTCAGGAGCCCATGGCCAGGCTTTTTAAAAGTATCCGGTCTATGGGTGCCCTGTGGAATGCACTGGTACAGTTACAGATACGTACTTCCGAAAATTTACTCTGTACTTTTGCACTTACGTTTTTTTTTTCTGCTAAATTGATTGATTGGGTCGATTTAGCGGGCTGTTATTAGTTACATTACAATTAATAGAGCAGATTACCTTCTGTCACATGATGTGATGACGCATGGTGGTTTGCGTTCCTGGTTGCGTTCCTGGTTGCGGTGCTTGCGTCGTTCCTATGGATTCTGCACACACTTGAGACAGGAATTATTAAATATCTTTATTGCAAGAAGACACATAGATAACTTATCCCAGCTGTTTGCGTTCCGTCTTAACATTTCTCTTCGCTTGCATAACCTCTGTTTGCCCGAAGGAGCACATTCACTTTGAAATCCTTCTATGTAATGTGGGTTCAAAGATTTGAGCTGACAATACCCCTACTCCCCCAAAAAACTACGTGACCACTCCACTGTGTGGCAACCCAGTGCTAGAGACTTTAGTAGCGGGAATGGTTAAAGGGGCACAAAACAGGTCGACGAACATTCTCCAATTATTATGCCCAATGAAAGAATGTAGCTCACAATATTCAAATATGAAATTCTTTTGCTTCTAGCGAGCATCTTTAACACGAAACAATGCCATTCAAAGAGCATAATCCGCGCGAGCCTCTCCTTATCCTTGGAGCCGGGTCACGTCACTATATTCCAGCGTATAGCAACACCGAATTCTAGGCGCTGGAGGTGGGGGAGATTTCGCTCTCCTAGCCAATGACGGACCCCACTGAGACAAGTTGCAGCTCGCGAGGAAACCGGTTACGGGAACATCGCGGTGACCTCGCGGAGCAATACAGCACAGAGAACATAGTGCGCATGTGAAATAGAATATTGAGGGTTTTTGGTACAGTTTGAACTGGCTACCTTGGATTGGGCAAGTGGGAATACGTTTAGAGTTGACCTCACTTCTCGATATTACAAAAAAAAATAATGTATAAGCGTCCCGTATTCTAAATGGCTGAAGATGCACGACGTCAAAATGACGTGTCGCTATTGTCGCCAGGACATCGCAGGGCGGGGCATGAGGGCGAAAGAGTGCAGTGAATATTCATTCGGTTTGGAGCCATTATTTACTTTTTTGCGACAACATTTTTTCGAATACGTTCACCGTCGGCAACGTATCACAATGTATTTAGAAAAACTGCGCCTCGTATACCTGTTTATTGCCCCTTTAACGATGGTGAACAAAGCACTTAGGCTGGATGCCTAACCATGTTTTTTTTTTTTTTATTGATAATGAGAAAGAAATAGTGAAAAAGAGTGAAAGTTACTGAAAAAAAGTAACAGCATTAATGGTAAAAGTACCTCCATGAAAATCTACGCTGTTTCGCTAAAGACACACAAAAAATATCTAAATACGCATAGCTAAACACTAACCAAAAGCAGACAAATTTTCCGTTTTCCGTTTAACACAATATGGTGCTTCCATCGATGTTAGAAGTTCCACCTCAAAGATTGCCACCTAGCATTTTCTCCTAAAGACAACCTTTTGCGCGAATCTATTTCAGAACCAACTTCAGCGAAGTGGAATCATCAAGCTCATCCTGGAAAACGAAATGGTTAGTATAACTGGGTGGTCCACCCCGAAAAGGTGTTGCAGACGTTGATGTTAACAGGTGTCCGAAGACGTGGACGCCCGCAAGCTCGGCCGCATGACGGAGGGGTTCTCTGGGAGCGACCTGAGAGAACTGTGTCGCAACGCAGCGCTGTACCGCGTACGGGACTTACTGCGGGACGAAAGGCACAGGTGGGTGACTTTGTGCAGGTACCATTTCGTGTCTTTACCACGGGTGGGTGAAGGTAACACTGACAGTATCCACATCCGTTCGGTATCTACGCTTGCACTGTCCGCAGCTGTGCTCTTTGATATAGTTGCATCGGCATCTGCACGTCAGCGCGGCTGATATTTTTACTTCTAAGCAGAGAAGGCTGACTGATTTCTGGTAATGGCAGCAAACTGCACAGCGTTGCAACAAAATGACACACTTCCACAGGAGCATTTTGTTGCGCTTAGGGACAAGAAACCACTACACTGCTCCACATGCATAGTGTTGTGTGGACTATCCTTGACTTTGCTGACCAAGAGCGA
This sequence comes from Ornithodoros turicata, assembly GCF_037126465.1. Taxonomy (NCBI): domain Eukaryota; kingdom Metazoa; phylum Arthropoda; class Arachnida; order Ixodida; family Argasidae; genus Ornithodoros; species Ornithodoros turicata. The sequence continues at coordinate 39,489,102 of NC_088209.1, read as the reverse complement.
GGGAGGCTCCGCCCCCAAATGGCGCGCCAATAGGAGGACTCGGGAGGCGGAGCGCTGCGGCCTCTGCTCTTGCCTAATAGATGGCGCATCGGTAGCGCTCGGATCGGGGTATGTGAGCCGCTGTCGTCTGCTTCTTCCGGTAGAGCTACGACCTTGAAGCCTCTGCTCTCGCGTAAGAGATGGCGCTACATTGGCGCTCGGTAAGGGCACGTGTGGTCGTCCCAACTTTGAGCCTCGACCTTGAGACTGGCCGGTAACCTAAATTCCGATAACGCGGCGATTGCAAACCATAGTGAGTAGTTTTGACGATTATGCTTCATGGATGTATTATTTTGGCCAGTTCGATGTTTATGAAAACGGAAAGAAATGTTGCTGCTTTTGTTCTACTCCTCGCACTGAAATAAATCATTTAAAATAGTTGTACTGTGTGTGTTTTTTTTTTTCCTCTTCGTAAGTAGTTACGCAAGTATACTGCGTAGTTTTGACGAGTATGCTTCATGGATGTATCATTACATTACCAAATTTTTGGCCAGTTCGACGTTTCGCTCCGCTCTTATGCGTGAACATTGCCTCAACTCGTGAAAAAGGAAAGAAATGTTGCTGCTTTTGTTCTACACCTCACACTTAAATAAATCATTTAAAATAATTGTACTGTGTGTTTCTTTTTTCTTTCTGTTTTTCTTCTGTTTTTTTTTTTTGTAAGTAGTTACGCAAGTACACTGCGTAGTTTTGACGATGATGCTTCATGGATGTGTCATTACATTACCAAATTTTTGGCCAGTTCGACGCTTCGCTCCGCTCTTATGCGTGAACATTGTCTCAACTCGTGAAAAAGGAAAGAAATGTTGCTGCTTTGTTCTACTTCTAGCACTGAAATAAATCATTTAAAATAATTGTACTATGTGTTCTTTTTTTTTTTCTTTTATTGTAAGTAGTTACGCAAGTATACTGCGTAGTTTTGAGGATGATGCTTCATGGATGTGTCCTTACAGGGGCGCGGACAATTCCTCACCGGACAGTTGCTCACCGGACAATTGCTCACCAAAAAACTGCTGAGGCCGGACAATTGCTCACCACAGAACCGTTGAGGCCGGACAATATTACTCACCGCCTCTTTCACCGCACTTATATTGAGATTTTATTTCGCGTTTATGGCGCTTAATTTTTTTATGCTATAGCTGAACTTCTTTTTTAGTTGTCTAAGTTGCTTCAAATAGATCTAGGAAATCCACCAGTGAAGAGGGTGAGGCGAGAGGTCGTCCACTTGCAGGCACGCATGAAGCGTCTTTGTCAGAACCTGCGTCCATGGGGCGCTCATATAGGATTTTTTTCCAAGGGGGGACAGCAAAGTGCTTCCAGTGGGGCAAAGCGTGCAACCACCTCACCTCCTTCCTTGGGGACGGACGCTGCGGACTGTGCGGGTGTTTACGGGTCCAGGAAAAAATGTCCCCGGAAGCAATGCCCCCGGAAAAATTGTCCCCAGAAGAAATGTTCCCTGGAAGAAACGTCCCCGGAAAAAATGTCCCCTGAGGAAAATTCACTTTTGGTACGCGTGGACTGGTTGACTTCGGACGTTGACTTTTTACTATATAGGACGGTGTGAATGTTTGGATTTTTGAGCACCGAAGCGAGTAATCGTATATCCTATTCCATTTCCTAATCAAATATGGAATTGAAGGTTCGAATTCCAAATCGAATTGATGCTTCTACTAAACTGAATATATTTGAAGAGACCCGGCACATGGAGAACAAAAAAAAAGAGTAAGCGCTATACTTACGCATATATATACGTACCGTACATGTTTGCATTCCATTATACATGTATGTTGTATATGTATCCAATTACGGTTATTCAACGAGTCACTTAATTTATTCGTATTCAATTCCATTTTAAAATGACTATTCACACATAGCATTTCTTTGCCTGGGTAGTCGCTGTGCGTCAGTTTTTGTGAATTTACTTCATTGTGTCTTGCAACAATGCGGCCTGTACAGTCATGGGGCTCCCGAGATGTGATACCGCTAGACATATTGAAATATATTTTTGTCTGTCAATTTTGTTGCTTTCCCCCCGCATTTTATTTTCCTCTTTACACATCACCGTGCACGTCGATCTGCACACTTCTAAAAAAGAACTTGACATGCTCCTGGTCAATCCGAATGACGTCTTCTCTCCTGATTTGTTGAAACTGGACGGCGTACTACTTTCTATGACACTTCACATTTGTGCTAATTAGCAGAGAAAATGTTTTTCCGTGTTAGCGCTGCGAAGCAACTATTGCTGTACGCGGTGTACAGGCGTGGGCAGAGGACAGCAGGAGGGAGGGTGACAGGGGGTTAGTATGCGTCCTGGGCCGACTTCAGGGCTAAGTGAGCCGACATTCATCAGGAAAGTCCGACGGAAAACCCAGGGAAAACCTCAGAGAGCACACCTGGTGACAGGATTCGAACCCGTGTCACGTTGTATCAACGAACGTGAAATTGATTGTGGTGTATTCCCTACGAGAAATCGTAAGTGAAAGTTGGTCGAGCTTCAAAGTAAAAACCCTCAGTAAGTGGTTAGGAATTTTAGTATTTATTTTGAGCCGGAGGACTTCATGACCTGCAATATCGCAACCGGGGATTTCGCAAAAATTCCACGCGTACCAAGAGTGGATGTTTCTCGAGGGGACATTTTTTCCGGGGGACATATTTTCCAGGGGACATTTCTTCCGGGAACATTTTTTCCGGGGACATTTTTTCCGGGAACATTTTTTCCGGTTCCCGGTGTTTACAGGTGCACATTATTATGACACATGAGAAAAAAGAAACAGTGCACAGTTTCACAAGTGACCGTGCCCCTCTCTCGGTACACCCATGCCTGCGTCACCAAGACACAAGCCGCGGGAGATTTAAAAACACATCACTATTTATGCGCTAAAATTCACGAATTTTCTCTGTCTGTCCAAGTCGGTTTAGCGAACGAACGGCACATTTTAGCGCCGTTAGCCTTAGCAAGGCGGACACGACTGAACAGCATGTTGGTTAGTTCATTATTAGGTTAGTCTAAGTTCGCTGTTGGCAGTTTCCCGCGCGCGACTGTGCATTTTATAGTCAAATAACATTTATTTACAGTAGTTTATTTTGCAACGGGGATTTCGGTCGGAGGTACACCAAAGTTCAGTTAACATAAAAAAAGTCAAGTATATGAGCGCCATAAACGAGAAATAAAATCACATCACATAAGAACGCGAAATAACATTACATATAAGTGTGCGGTGAAAGAGGCGGTGAGCAATTGTCCGGCTTCAGCGGTTCTGTGGTGAGCAATTGTCCGGTGAGCAATTGTCCTGGATCCGTCATTACATTACCAAATTTTTGGCCAGTTCGACGTTTCGCTCCGCTCTTATGCGTGAACATTGTCTCAACTCGTGAAAAAGGAAAGAAATGTTGCTGCTTTTGTTCTACACCTCGCACTTAAATAAATAATTTAAAATAATTGTACTGTTTGTGTGTCTTTTTCTTTCTTTTTGTAAGTAGTTACGAAGTATGTAAAAAGGAAAGAAATGTTGCTGCTTGTTCTACTCCTCAAACTGAACTGAATCCTTTGAAATAATTATACTCTGTGTTCCTTGTTTCTTCCCCTTTTTGTAAGTAGTTACGGAAGAAAATAATTGTGCTGTGTGTGTGTGTTTCCTTTTTGTAAGGGTTCCGGGACATTTGATCGAACGTCGTTTGGTCGAAAGCCGTTTGATCGAACGCGGGACATTTGGTCGAAAGGCATTTGATCAAACACCGTTTGATCGAGACGGCAGCGGTCGTTTGATTGATTGTTTTATTCGTTCGCTTGAAGCGTTGATGTTTCACTCTGTGTAATCCGCTCGCCCATAAACACATTCTCGTCATCCTAATCCACTTTTTCGCATCCAGAAAGTGATCTGATGGTGTGCTTTTTTTTTTTTTTTCTATTTATTTCCATTAAGTGCTGAAACTGCGTTTGCACGAGCTTTGAAAGTAAAGTTAGACGTTTAACTCCACTCTCCTCCTCGTGGCTGATACTGCCTGAGCGCATTGCTAAAAGTACGCCCAAACATTTCATTTTCCAAAATGCTCCGCAACCCGGGACAATTTATTCCTACGCCCACGCTAACGTGAGACATGTTCTTCGCTGCATTTTTCTAACCTATCTGCCGGAAATATGCAGAAGGTATCAGGGCCTTGGAGAATTGCTTCTTAATCTTGTCACGTTGTCTGTGTGTTCTCAGAACACACAGACAATCATACAGACTTTCCCAAATTGGAGTTCTAATTTCTCTTCTCGCTTGGGGTGGCGATGCCCTCATTCGCACATTGTGCTGTTTTCTAGACGGGCGGAAATCCCTGAACACACGGGATGAGCGACCTGTAGCCTCTAACCATGACACCCTTCACCGCTGGAGGCTACAATGTGGAACTTGAGAGAAGCCCACAAATATGGGAGGATGAGATATGTGTACTTAAGCGTATTTTAAATATAAATACGCCTAAAACGGTATTTAAATATAAATACATTTTTCTTGCCTGTATTTAAATACATGTATTTATATTTTAAATACAAAGTGTTTAAATACTGCCCATCCCTGGTGTTCTGTTTCATGAGCTATCCACAATGCCGCTCCTGTATTTTTGGAAGCATAGAACCCCGCCGAACCATTATTTCAGCCCTCTACAACCAGGGGCCATAGGCTAAGCCCAGTGCTTGTGCATTCTTTCCGGAACCCGGTGCAGAGCAGCCTGTGGCACTGACTGTTGTCTGAGTTAAGGGACACAAACCCGTTTTCTTCCGACAGTACTTAAAGTAAAATCAGTTCAAGCAATGATGCTTAATTAAGTACCATTTAGCTATCGAGCCTCTCTTCGGACGCGGGATCATTTTTTTCGGAACCCGCCGCTGCTTAAGTAGCAGCAAGCAGCAACATTTCTTTACTTTTTACATACTTCCGTAACAACTTACGCAGGTTTAGCAGTTAATGCAAATAAATAGCAAAAAAGAAAGAGAGGCACACACAGTACAATTATTTTAAATGATTTATTTCAGTGCGAGGAGTAGAACTTTTAGCAGCAACATTTCTTTCCTTTTTCATGAGCTGAGACAATATTCACGCATAAGAGCGGAGCGAAACGTCGAACTGGCCAAAAATTTGGTAATGTAATGACACATCCATGAAGCATAATCGTCAAAACTACGCAGTATACTTGCGTAACTACTTACGAAAAGAAAAAAAAAAGAAGCACACAGTACGATTATTTTAAATGATTTATTTCAGTGCGAGGAGTAGAACAAAAGCAGCAACATTTCTTTCCTTTTTCACGAGAAGAAAAACAATGTGCAAGTTTCCGGCGATGCAGAATCAAAAATAACAAAGACGGTTAAGAGCATCAACTGTTTACTATATACATTAAAAACAAGACTTTCGTGCAGTAGGCTGCACTTCTTCAGGTGAAGAAGTGCAGCATACTGCACGAAAGTCTTGTTTTTAATGTATACAGTTGATGCTCTTAACCGTCTTTGTTACTTCTTCACGAGCTGAGACAATATTCACGCATAAGAGCGGAGCGAAACGTCGAACTAGCCAAAAATTTGGTAATGTAATGACACATCCATGAAGCATAATCGTCAAAACTATGCAGTACACTTGCGTAACTGCTTACAAAAAGAAAAAAAAAGAAAGAGAAACACAGTACAATTATTTTAAATGAAGAGCGGAGCGAAGCGTCGAACTGGCCAAAAATTTGGTAATGTAATGACACATCCATGAAGCATAATCGTCAAAACTACGCAGTACACTTGCGTAACTACTTACAAAAAGAAAAAAAAGGAAGAAAAACACAGTACAATTATTTTAAATGAAGAGCAGAGCGAAACGTCGAACTGGCCAAAAATTTGGTAATGTAATGACACATCCATGAAGCATAATCGTCAAAACTACGCAGTATACTTGCGTAACTACTTACAAAAAGAAAAAAAAGAAAGAAAAACACAGTACAATTCTTTTAAATGAAGAGCGGAGCGAAACGTCGAACTGGCCAAAAATTTGGTAATGTAATGACACATCCATGAAGCATAATCGTCAAAACTACGCAGTACGATTATTTTAAATGATTTATTTCAGTGCGAGGAGTAGAACATAAGCAGCAACATTTCTTTCCTTTTTCACGAGTTGAGACAATATTCACGCATTGCGCGTCATCGGAATTTAGGTTACCGGCCAGTCTCAAGGTCGAGGCTCAAAGTTGGGACGACCACACGTGCCCTTACCGAGCGCCAATGTAGCGCCATCTCTTACGCGAGAGCAGAGGCTTCAAGGTCGTAGCTCTACCGGAAGAAGCAGACGACAGCGGCTCACATACCCCGATCCGAGCGCTACCGTTGCGCCATCTATTAGGCAAGAGCAGAGGCCGCAGCGCTCCGCCTCCCGAGTCCTCCTATTGGCGCGCCATTTGGGGGCGGAGCCTCCCTCGCTCTTGGTCAGCAAAGTCAAGGATAGTCGTTGTGTGTTCTGGGGTTAAAACCAGTAAAACTGATTTTTACCTCCGGATTGCATCGTCATCAATGGGGGAAACCAGAGCCGGAGTCAGGGGGCGCAAAAATTTCCCACTTGTAACCCCAGATGAAAAATGCAGGTGCTAGTACTGGGAGAGCCCCCCCAAAAACTTGGCAAGGTGCCAATCCAGCCAGTAATACAGGTACTGGAGTACTGCTAATCCAGCACAGCCACTAGGCCTCTCGTGTTAGCGTTAAAGGCGAGAGGCATTGTTCTTTTTTTTTTTTTTTACTGCTTGAAAGTCTGCTTTTGCACCTAATATTGCCTGTGTTTACCCCATCTTATAGCACAATTTGCAAAAACATAATCTAATTTAATAATTTACAAGTACTTAATCTAATAATAACTTCCAAAAAACATAAATCCTGAAACACACGCTTCCGTGGCCCACATTGTGCATCTGACTTGCTCCTTTCAGCCAAACGACAGAAAATTCAGACGAAGAGGTCTACCACGATGCCTTGCGACCCATCAGCATGGACGACTTCACAAATGCCCTCGGCAAAATGAAGGACTCTAAAGTGCTGGCGCATCCACGGACCACCCTGCCTCTAGAGTTGGACTGAGGGCTTCCGCCGACGAATAGCCGACCACTAATTTGAATAGTGTTCTACCAACCGTATTCATCCTCTGTATCATACGTGTCATATCTGATGGACCTTACTTGATTCTAGTGGGAAAGACTCCTTCAGTGAAGCGCCTTGTGCATAGAGCCGTTGGGCTGCATTTCACACCAAACCCTTTGGTTTGATAGTGGTGTCTCTTGAGGGCCACAGGTGATGCGGCAGCCCGCAGTGCTGCCCAAGACGGTGTGCGCGGACGTTAGAAAAAGTAATCCCGTCTTTCGCGTCTTACGACAGCATGTACCGCAAGTTTTTAGGTTGTAGATTGCCGAAAAACTTGCTTCGGAGTAAATTCAGGAAGAAAATTATGGTGTGACGATTTGTGTTGCACCTATGTATTTAGAATGAGAAAGTTTGGAGATTGGACAAAACCGTTTGTGTCAGTCTTCCACCAGTGCGCTGGAAAGGAGGGATTTGTGCAGCGAATGCACGTGGTAGCAATACTCGGACGCAAGGACAGTGTGGTCCCCTTAGGGCTGGAGTGTAACGAAGCGCAGGACACACACGGGACACACACACAGTGTCAGACGTAGTACTCTCATGTTTTCCCATGGTTTTATTCGGAGCAGGCTGTTTTATTGTGATGTCTGAACACTGAATATCCACTGTGTTTTTAAATAATAAGTACCAAACACCTAAGAAAATACATTAATTTAGGTAATTAGTTGTCCCGTAACGCTTTGCAGCAGCCAGGCCGCATAACCTTTCTGCACACGCCATCTTTGCCGTTCTCACATCTTCAACAGCAGCAGCAACAACAACAACAACAAACAGTAATCGGATGGTGAACGCTATAATAAGTTAATGCTTTTTGAGAGGTAGTTAGACCAGGTAGCCTTTGTGAAATGAAATGTCACTAATGAGCAGTTTCCTTTGCTGTAGATACAGCGCACATTGTGCTCTGCATGCAGATAAGACCCTTACCTCATAAATTGGCCCGTTTGTACAGCGTAGCACATTTCGAGCGTCTTAGCACGCTGTGCTGCTGAGACTAGCATGAACAGCTGAGGCAGGTAATTGTGCGGTGGACAAATAAAATTAAAAGTGGCAGCGGGGAGAGCATTGGTCCCTAGTTTCGTCGCGTGGACAACGTGGTGAGTTATTAGACGGTAGCGTACGTGTAGGGCAAAGGTAGAAATGTGCGGGTGAACCCAGTAACGGAATTTTGTGAGGATGGCTTCATTTCGCTGTGACGGAAAAAGGGGAACCTTTGGCGTGTAATAAAAACAAAGTGAAGCAGTTGAGCTTTGGAATGTCCAGAGGCTTTTGGGCAGTGCACACTCATCGACAAACAGTGAGAAATAAATGTAGAGTTTTTATTCCGCACAATATTTACGTTTAGTAAACTAATTTTTCGTTAGCACGTTTAACTAACTAAATGTACGTAAATGATGTAGCGAAGGACCAATTCCGCATAGCTTGATCACTCTGGAAGGCTTGGGTACTTTCATTTGCGATTTTGTCATCACAGGGCTGAGGTACCAGTGGCTTGGCAGAGGTACCTCTGCAAATGATACAGTGGCATAGATGCAGCCAAGCTGGCAATGCCTTATATGGTGAGGTAACATATGTCACCACGCCCGTCGGTTGAAGTGTACGTAATGTTGCGAAAATTATGCGAAGGAAAAGTCATGGTCAATAGGAAAAAAAAAAAAAAAACAAGGTTCGCATTATATTTTCGAAGCATGCACCGGGTGGAGGGAGTGAACTCCTTAAATGTGACTTGTTTGCCCTTTACCCCTTTTTCACTGCCCGACTTTGATGATTGAAATGCTGTTTGTCCTCTCCAGCTTCTTGAAAAAAAAAATTGTTCCCTTTTTGTAATAAATGGGGTGTAAGATGCACCAAACCCGTGCTCTTTTTGCATAGACCAGGCCAGTAACTTCCCCAGAAATTCACTGCTGGGGGGTATGCTTGATGAAGGTTCTACTTACGGAATTTTTCTTAGACACGGAAAGAATCGTGGCACAATGGAGACATTCCTGCACAACTTTCCCGTTTTATTGAGTTGGGCGAAAAGTTGGGTTCTTGATGATCCACATTGAGTTTGCGTGCCCGCACGCATTTTTGCTCGTATATGCGCGCAATCTATGCATTGAACAGTCACTTTCAAATGATTTTGGACAAATGCATGGTACGATCATCTGCATGACTGTAGTCCTGCAGCCCAAAGTTTGACAGCACAGGATGTAATTCGCTGCGCCGGACTCGCTATACCAGAACGCGTTGATGGCCGAGCTGGGTGGAGTCACCTGAGAAATTTCAGGGGGGGGGGGGAGGTGTACAGTCCCTCCTCCCCTGGCGGGAAGGGGGTTGTAGGGAGATCCCTGGACCAGGCTTCAAACCCCTGGCCGAAACCCTACAGCTTTGGTAGCGCATACGGGAAAGGGAAGCGAGGGTGAAATCCTCCTCCCCCATGTAAAGTTTCCGCAGCACCTATAGCGAAATATTTTTTCTGGCCACGCTATGGAGAGAATGACGAAAAACGCAATGGGACGACGAGATGGACGATACTACTGCGTGGAAGATAGCTAGGCGGAGTGCACGTGCGTCTCTACGCATGAGAGGAGGCAGTGAGAGGGAAGAGGGAGGGTGCCGCCTTAGCCAATGGGGGCTTTCCGAGTGGAGTAACTGGGAGAGGAGGTATGCGCAGAACGCTCGGTAACTTGCGGAGCGTATACGGTGACAACGACCCCGTGAGCATCACAACTTCGTTGCGTTGGCGCCCTGTCTTTTCCGTTGTTTTACGTCGATTCAGCCGTATTTGCAATAGACCTCTCCCTGTTTGTAATCAAATGACGTCATAGTGTTCGACAGCGCCACCAATTTGGTAGAGTTGAACTACTCTCGAAGTTAGGGGGCGAATAAGGTCGCGCCCGAAAGCCACGGTCTTGAAGGGATTACGATGGCCTCTGAAAGGGACGCGACCTTCGGTCCTACTTTTCTTTCAGTAGGAGGCAGCGAACAAGTGCTCGTTCGAGGAACATTTGTTTCGGTTTCAGTCCGTCTGCCAACGTCATGATGACGTTTCTCGGGTGGAGGTCTATTACTGTGGTATACCGCCAGGATCAACTGGCAGACACCACTGGAAACGACCGTATCTTCTACAGGGGTCCTAAGGCAGTTACAGACGCAGTTATACACCCATCCGCGGCCAATTCTTACTCAATCCATTCCAACACTTCTTCGTTTCCTAACTATCTGCTATTTACTATATCTATCACTATCTACTATCAATTACTATCACTATCTACTATATTGCCATTTTTGTAGACCATATCAGCCGTTTATTCGAGCAGTTCTATCGTACGTCTCGTCATCTCGTCCTTTTTAATCATTAATCTCACCCCTATAATCCTTCGTCCTATGTTTCATCCACTCATTGACATTATTTATTACTCACTCACTACGAAACTCATTATGAAACAATAGATACATTACTGATTATTTGGCTTTAACAACATTTGCTCAAAAATGCGTTCTTTGAGTCAGCGGTGGATCCAGGGGGCCGGTTGGGATATCGCCCCTCCCCCCCCCCACACACACAAAGTCAATTTATACGTTGCATTCCCTTCTGTTCCCTCTCCCACTATGCATCCCGGCAAAGAAACTGCCCCCCCCCAAAAAAAAAAACAAAGAAAACGAGGGTCCGGATCCGCCCCTGCATCGAGTTGTCTCCGGTATGGTCGAAGCAAACCCCACACCCTTTCCAGCATGGGATGGGGGCGATCGAAAATTCCCCGCGTACAAGTAGAAGCCAGCCCTGGTACGTACATTAACCTCGAACACAGGGATGGAAACACTTCTGATTGTTCCTTTCTTTCCCGGGAATTCTATGACCTGAGGGAGTATGGCGACTATCCCCAGAGGAACAGGTGTTCAAAGAGCGGATCACCCGAAACGCGTGGTGCGCTGACCCGACTGACCGCCCCTATCACCCTGCTGAAGCCATACTTTTAATACACGTTTTTGCATAGATAGATACTTTTCTGAAACATACATAATACTAATACAAAAACGTACAAAGTATTGTAATACGTGCCAAGCCCTGGTTAGTCATTCGACGGTATATTACCGGTATTAGCTTACATAACACGATTCCTACATTAGACGATATGCCAGAAGGCTATAGGCTAGAGAGCCAAAACCACACACTTTAAAGAAGCCAGAGGAAACGGTGTAGACAGTAATAGGAAAAAAGTGTATTTCACGAACCAATCGATCGTGTCTCGGTTAATGTAAACATCTATCTTTCGAAAACATGTAAGCATCCGAAGAACACTCGAAAGTTGTAGCGAAGTTCGGAGTCTCCATCAAGTGTACGTTGAGAAATCGGAACAGACCTCGGTCATATTTTTCGGTACAAAAGGTATCGCCATACCGCATGTAGAAAACCTTTCCCAAGGACAACCTCCAAAGCCCCCACGGGTAGACATCGGCATTCCACTGGCTACTAATGACCAGAGGCAGCACAGAACGGGCGGCCAGTACCAGAGCTTCGTTTGTAGTGAAGTTCAAGTCGGGGTACTTCGTCTCAATACATTCTTGAAAACGAGTGAAATTCGCTGCGGACTTGAGGCTGAAGCCCGAGTTCTTCTTGTAGATCGCGTCCATCCAGAGTATCGTAGCCGCACGAATGCCGAACACGGCCATGTTGAGGAAGAAGCGGTGAGGGTGGTTGAATACACACCACTTATAGAAACCCAAAGGAACTAAAAAGTAAGGAGACACGAGCTGTGGTGTCAGTGAAAAAGATATGCTGTATTTTGGGATATCCCTCGATCTCTTGACGCGAGCGACCAGGTAGTCGTATTCTCGGTACCGCAGGAAGTTTTCTCCGTACGACGGAGTCATCTCAGGAAGTGGAACGTCGATGACGGCGAATTCAGACGGCAGAACCAATTTCAAGTTGCTCACAATAGACTTGAGCGACTCGTGGTCTTCTAAAAGGAACATTCCCGAGGTTATTCCCGCCTGGATGACGCCGTACTGTGCTTGCCGGTACAACTCTCGAAAATGATCGTCCATGGACCTGTTCGTCAGGCCCTGCGTGTACAGCACGTCCCACATCGCTTTTGCCTTTTCGATAATTTCCCAACACCGGGTAACACTCTGGGCTTTGCCATAAAACACTTCGGGGAGTTTGTTTTGCCACGTGGCGATGTAAACGGTGACAAACAACATGTAGGCGATGCTAGCAGGCTGGTTGTCAGGATGAACCAGAAGACGCAGTAAGTTGGAGACGTCCTCCCTTGCCACATTTATCTTCATCGATGACAAATTTTGTCTCGGGTGCATATTACGGAGATCTTCGACAAACTCTCGCCATGATGCGTCAGGCACCGCGGAAAATATCTCGCGTATCGTGCTCAAGTCTCCGGTGATACTCTTACGTGAGGCATTCTTCAACACTGCACTCTCGAAGTCTTTCACGTCGTGCAGCGTAAGATTACTCTTCAGGTTGCGGTTGAAAGTGCGAATGAATGCAGCGCCACATTTTTCACATCCCCACACCGATTTTCGGAACATAATCGTATTTATGGAGACGCTCGGGGGGTCTCTGTGAAAATGCATATGAATCAGCGACGGAATTTTGTACGTACACTGAATCAGAAAGAAGAATCTCGCGATGTCCGCCGCGTTCATCGTGAGTCGTATGTTGCCAGCTTGTATGAAGGCGTCTGTAAACTGTTCGTTGAGCGCCGGTTTCGATTCCACCGTCAAGCAAGACCTGTGGTACCGAGACAGTGCGCGGCCTGCAGGTATTGAAGTGGCGCTTTTCAGTCCTTGTTGTACCCCTGGTGCGAAGATGGTGTAAACGTTGCGCTGGTACTTGGAAATGTTGGAACCAATCGCTCCGCTGCAGACATACGCGTAGAAGTTTTCGCAGGGGTTCAGTGATCGGTTGACTGTCCTGGAGAGTTGAGCGACGATATCGGGGCAGCAGAAGGTTGAATTGGATTTCCTCGTCAGCGGACTTCGCCCAACAGAGTACCAAATGATTATGCCTAATGTGAAGACACTGGCAGGGACGATGAATGCGAGGATGCCACCATTTGCAGTGGACTTCTCAGTAACAGGCTGCTGCTGCTGTCGTTCGGTTGGTCCTGCCGAAATGTTAGGCCCCGTATTCACGGGCTTCTGCGTGACCATTTCCGTTTTGCAGAAGCAGGCAAGGAAGCTGTAGGGTAGGATGCAGTTCAGTTCGACGTACACCTGGCACTGTGGAACACGGGCTGCTACCATGCACGGGCGGCACCAGCGCGCGTGAGAGCGGTATCTCCTTCTTCTTCTTCTTCCTCTACCACTAGGTACAGTGGCGGTATTTTCTTCTTCTTCGTCCCATGGAGAATGGCCATTAGCCACAAGGGAGATCGGCCAGGGCTATGAGTATGTCTAACTGTACTATGACTTGACGGTGACAACTTGGGTGGAGAATGTGATGGTTGAAGTGGTGGAGGTGCTGAAGTGCTCTCTAATCTCTCTTCAGCTTTTTTTTTTTTTTCGACATGGTCGTAAGCATAGAAATGGTCCTAAGGCAGCTACAGATGCACACGTCCATCGCCAATTTTTATCAATCCCTTCCAAACTTTTTTTTTTTTTTTCGTTTCCTTATCACTACGTATTGTTTTGTTTTTTTGGTCACACCATAGACTCTGTCAGCCGTCTTCCGAGCAGTTGTATCATTCGTCTCGTAATCTCAGCGTTTTGAATAACGAATCTCGTTCCTATCACGCTAAGTGGCTCAGTGGTTAGCGTGCTGGACATGTCACATCGAGACTGGGAGGTACCCGGGTTTGAATTCCGGGTGCCGGCTGTGCTGTCTTGGGTTTTTCCTGGGTTTTCCTCAGACGGTTTCAGACATATGTTGGCACAGTTCTTTTAGAAGTCTGCCCAGGACGCACACTCCCCCGGGGCGTCAGTCGTGACGTTGCCCACATCTGTGAGACCGACAACGGCGAGTTCTTTCACCATCACCACCACCACCACCTAAGCACAAGAAGGGGTCGATCCCATGGCCACACCGTTTCATTGTTAGTACAGTAGCCCGGCCACTCAGAATTGATTATCCCTGCTTGGACTCTCCATACAAAGAGGAGGAGGTGATGGTGGCGGTGGCGATGAGTCTGATGATGATGGATGCAGCAGGAGGCACAGGTGCATCAGCACTCATCCTGGACCAACTCCAACAGACACCACGTGCCGTCTACCGGAAAATCCGACGAAAAATACTCTGAGAACAACTCAGGGAATATTGCATCGAATGAGTTCCGTGAAGTAGAACTGACCCGCTGGGTGAGAACTGGACATCGATTCTGCAGTCATTCTAACCGTTGTTCTCCTCTCGATGTATGTCGCCTTCACCTGGCATATAGGTATAGCCAAACAGACATCCTGTGAAAGGCACACACTTTCATGGCCTAACCAGATAAAACCACGCATTGTAAACTGGCTTTTCTCTGTCTTTTTTTTTCGTTCTCAGATGGTCCTCAGAGAAGTAGTGTTCGTTTCCCGTGTCTGGAAGTGAAGTTTAATTCCTCTTTGCTCCGAATAATTCGAGGCGCCACATTGCTGGCCTACCATGGCCACCGGATGACCGGTCTGTATAGCAATTTTGCACCCAGCACACCGTATTTAACTTCGGGATCGAACCCGCTACCAACTCATCCGCCGAGGTCGGTATCCTTCTGGTTCGAGGAAGGTACAAATTGATAACGCTCTTACAGCCGGAAAGCCACGCATCAGTTGGCAACGCATTTGAACAAGTGGGAAAACAATCACCTCGTACGTTATACTGAGGAAAATAAATGTCCCCATCAATTCCAGTAGGGCTTCAGAGCTGCGAGATCAAGCCATACACTATGTTGCACCGATCGATCGAAAAAAAAAAAAAAACGCATAAAGCATCGCGTATCTGTCATCATTGATTTAGAAAAAGGGCTTGCGATACTGCACGGCTGTACGATATCCAGCGCGCGGTCCGCGTCTGTAGAGAATCAGCATACTTCGGGCTTACCTCGGGTTTAATCTACGTTTCAGATTTTCATCGAAGAACAGCATTCACCACGGTTCCTCTCATTCAGTCGTACAAGAGTAGTACATCGCTATTCGGGAGTCTCGTGAAATTATTTTTGGCATATCATCTCCCTGCGACCTCTCCCCGAGAAACGTCATGATGACGTTGGTAGACAGACTGAAACCGAAACAAATCCAAAGGTATAAGGGCAGGGTTCCACAAATGGGCACTTTCTGCTGTCTGCACCTTTCTGCTGTCACGTGAGTGCGAGCGCTCAACGTTGTGTCTTCACGTACACTGCTAACCGTGGGGAATATACTCTGCTACACACCCACAAGATATTCCGTAGCAGACGACAGGAAAACACGCTGACGGTGTCGTCTGCTAAGCGTCGTCTGCTAAATGCGCGGTACGCCACTTCCGGTATTCCGCACCGTGTGAATGCTCAACATAACACGGGACGAAACTTCCGCTCTGTGAGCGGTGCTTTCGCTTTTTCTTCCACTAGAATATCCAGTGAGCATGTCGCTCGTGTGAATACACCGTAAACGTAACCAGGAAGAACCATCTCTCAGTGTCCGGCGCGTTCATCGTTGACCGTATGTTACCACCTTGGATGAAACCGTCCGCAAACAATGCGTTGAGAGCTAGTCTCGGTTCCACCGTCCAGGGTGTCCTGTAATACTATATCGAATCAAAGCACTAGCTGCGGGTATTGAAGTGGCACTCAAGAAGCCGTTACTGCGGTGATCTGGAAGATCTAGAGCACATATCATTGCCCAAACTACCAACCTCTCTATATATTATCAGTTCGGTCGCTTGAATTCCTATAGGACGATATGCCAGAAGGCCACAGACCTCTAGAGAGCTAAAAACAAACACATAAAAGAAGCCAGAGGAAACAGCATAGACAGTAATACCAAAAATTTTATTTCACGAACCAATGGATCGTGTCTGTGTTAATGTAAACATTTATCTTTCGAATACATGCAAGAATCCGAAGAATATTCGGAAGTTGTAGCGAAGTTCGAAGTTTCCTTCAAGTGTATTTGGGGACTCCAGACATATATTGGTTATATTCTTCGGTGCATAAGGCAACCAATGACCAGAGGCAGTACAGAACGGGCGGTCAGTACGAGAGCTGCGTTTGTAGTGGAGTCGGTGCCGGGGTATTTATCTTCATCGACGACAAGTTTGTTTTCGGGTGCATAATAGTGGAGATCGTTGACAAAGCGTCGCCATGATGCGTCCGACGCTTCGGAAAATATCTCGCGTATCGTTCTCAAGCTTCTCAAGTCTCGGGTGATATTGTTATGCGAGATATTCCGCAATATTGCACTCTCGAAGTCTCTCACGTGGTGCAGTGTAAGATTACTCTTCAGGTTGCGCTTGAAAGTGCTAATGAATGCAGTGCAATATGCTTTACATATCCACGCTGTTCTTCGGAACATAATCATATTGATGAAGACGCTCGGGGGGTCTCTATGAAAATGCAACGGGATTTTGTACGTACAGCGAATCGGAAAGGACCTGGCGATGTCCGCCGCGTTCATTGCGAGTCGTATGTTGCCAGCTTGGATGAAGGCGTCAGCAAAGTGTTCGTTGAGCACTGACCTCGATTCCACCGTCAAGCAAGACCTGTAGTACCGAGAGAAAGCGCGGCCTGTAGGTATTGAAGTGGCACTTTTCAGTCCTAGTTGTACCCCTGGTGCGAAGATGTTGTAGACGTTGCGCTGGTACTGAGAAGTATTGGAACCAATCGCTCTGCTGCAGACATACGCGTAGAAATTTTCGCATGGGTTCAGTGATCGGTTGACTGTCATGGAGAGTTGAGCGACGATATCGGAGCAGCAGAAGGTCGAATTGGATGTCCTCATTAGCGGACTTCCCCCGACAGAGTACCAAATGATAATGCCTAACATGAGACCACCGACAGGGATGACGAATGCGAGGACGACTCCTATTGGAACGGACTTCGCAGTAACAGGTTGTTGCTGTCGGTGTGGTTGAGGTTCCGCTGCAATGTGAGCCTCCGTACTCACGGGCTTCTGCGTGATCGTTCCCCTTCTGGAATGAAGCTGCGGGACAGGGTTCAGTTCTCCGTACACCGGGCAATGTGGAACACGGGTTCCTTCTTCGTCGTCAAACGAGCAGGCACGGGCGGCACCAGTGCGCGGGAGAGCGGTATTTTCTTCTTCTTCTTCAGCCACAAAGAGGTGGTGGTGGTGGTGATAGGGCTTGCCGTTGTCGGCCTCACGTATGTGGGCAACGTCACGACTCACGCCCTGGGGGAATGTGCGTCCTGGGCCGACTTCTAAGGGAACTGTGCCGACATATTGAAACTGCGTTCTCCTAAAACTCGTATCCATCCTACGAACTCACTGAGTGCATAGGGTGCCACTCACTTCATTTCTCCGGCAAATCATGCCAAAGTGAAGAAATCATGCCGTCCTGTAGATCGAGTTATCGCTCGTACACCAGACACAATTATCGCCGACGCGTAACTAGTCTTATCTCTTACTGGAAACAACAGCTTCATTTTTTTATGGAGTGTCAGTGACAGGCATTTTAGCCTCAGTCGAACTAGCCCTATTGTAAAAGTTGTAAAATGATAAAAAGGACAATAGTGTGAGAACACAGGCAGAACGCTGGATTAAAAACCATTCCCTTTTGTATCATCAATAGCAAGTGGGCCTGGTGACTGATAAAGCTTCCCCCAACGATCTGGAGTCTCCTCCTCCACCCTCTCTTTGTCAAACTTGATTGGTCCACGGCTAGTTCCAGTCTAAATCCTGGCCAAGTTCAGACATATGTCGGCACAGTTCCCTTAGAAGTCGGCCCAGGACGCACATTCCCCCAGGGCGTGAGTCGTGACGTTGCCCACATACGTGAGGCCGACAACGGCAAGCCCTATCACCACCACCACCACCACCACCACCACCACCCTGGCCAAGTTCAGCTAGCGAACGCTCTGCCCTCAAATCTCTTCTGACCTTTTTGGACACCTTATGACTTCGCTCCTCATTGTGAGGTGACTCAATGCTCCACATCACCATCAGCAATGGGGTAGAGAGTATCGCCCTCTGGCGATGAAACCCCCTGTCATCATCAAGTAATACTTGTTGCTGCCTGGTTAGAAATTAGATCTGTCCATTCAACTCGCTGGGCTCCAGGTGTCTCTGCAGTGTAACAGCCTCGATCCTCTACTACATAAAGCAAACGTCGCGGCTTGACGTCTCGTATATCACATCACAAGTTATCCATTATGTATGCATAACAGACAAATTAATAGCGGTCAGATAACTAGAGCCTTCTTCACAACGCTTACGTCACAGCATATCACACTCATCAAGATTCGCCGGAAGCCCATGGGCCACTAGACAGCCAAAGCCAGAAGCCAGAGGAAACAGCATAGACAGTAATACCAAAAAATTGTATTTCACGAACCAATGGATCACGTCCCGGTTAATGTAAGCACGTATCGTTCGGAAACATATAAGAATCCGGAGAACATTGGAAAGTTGAGGCGAAGTTCGGAGTCTCTCTCAAGTGTATGTTGAGCACTGCTGCCAAAATCTCGCTAGAGTATAAGGTACAGTAGGTATCTGTATATCGCATGTAAAAAACCTTTCCCAAGGACAATTTCCAAATCCCCCACGCATAGACATCGGTATTCCACTGACTACCAATGACCAGAGGCTGAACAGAACGGGCGGCCAGCATGAGAGCTTGAAGAAAAGTTGCGTAGCGCTTCCGTCCGGGGTATTTCTTCTCGATACATTCTCGAACACTGGAGACATTCGCTCGGAACTCAACGCTGAACTTTCGGATATGCATGCCAAGCGTGGCGTACCAGAGCATTTGAGCCGCACGAATGCCGAACACGGCCATGTTGAGAAAAAAACGGCGAGGGTGGTTGAATACACACCACCTGTAGAAGCCCATAGGAGTTAACATGCGAGTGGGGCCAATCATTGGTGTCAGTGAAAACGTCATGTTGTATTCTGGGATATCCCTCGATCTCTTGACGCGAGCGACGAGGTAGGCATACTCTCGGTACCGCAGAAAGTTTTCTCCGTACAATCGAATAATATTCGGAAGTGGAACGTCTATCACGGCGAATTGGGATGGCAGAATCAGTCTAACGCCGTTGATAACAGACTTGAGCGTCTCGTGGTCTTTTAGAGGGAACATGTCCGATGTTACCGCCCACTGGACGACGACTTGCTGAACTTGCCCGTACATGTGTCGAAAATGCTCGTCCATTGACCTGTTCGTCAGGCCCTGCGTGTACAGCACGTCCCACATCGCTGCTGAGTCTTTGATAATGTCCCAACATCGGGTAACACGCTGGGCTTTACCATAAAACACGTCGGGAAGATCGTATTGCCACGTGGCGATGTAAACGGAGACAAGCAACGTGTAGGCGATGCTTGCGGGCTGGTTGTCCGGGTGAACTATCAGGCGCAGTAAGTTGGAAATGTCCTCTCGTTCCACATCTATCTTCATCGACGTCAAGTTTTCTCCCGGGTACATAATGCGGAGATCTTCAACAAAGCCTCGCCATGATGCGTCCGAAGTTTCGGAAAATATCTCGCGTACCGTGCTCAAGTCCCCGGTGATATTGTTATTCGACATATTCCGCAAGGCTGCACTCTCGAAGTCTTTCACGTTGTGCAGTGTAAGATTGCTCTCCAAGTTGCGGTTGAAAGCATTAATGAACGCAGTGTTGCATTCCCCACATGTCCACACTGATCTTTGGGACATAATCGTGCTCACGTACATCCTCGAATCATTTCCATAAAATCGCATGTGGACCAGTGATGGAATTCTGTACGTACAGAGAGCCGCAAAGAAGAACTTCGCGATGTCCGCCGCGTTCATTGTGAGTCGTACGTTGCCAGCTCGGATGAAGGCGTCTGTAAACTGTTCGTAGAGCGCTGGTTCCGATTCCACCGCCAAGCAAGACCTGTAGTACCGGGACAAGGCGCCGCCTGCTGGTATGGAAGTGGCACTTTTCAGTCCCTGTGCCACCTCTGGCGCGAAGAGGTATTGGACATCCCGCCCGTACTTGGAAATGTTGGAACCAATCACTCTGCTGCAGACATAAGCGTAGAAGTTTTCGCATGGGTTCAGTGATCGGTTGACTGTCCTGGAGAGTTGCTCGACGACTTCGGGGCAGCAGAAGGTTGAATTGGACATCCTCATTAACGGCCTTCCCCCAACAGAGTACCAAATGATTATGCCTAGCATGAGAAGACAGACAGGGACGATGAATGCGAGGATGGCACCCTTTGGAGTGGACTTCGCAGTAACAGGCTGCTGCTGTCGGTCTTGAGATTCTGCAGGAATGTCAGGCTCCGTACTCACGGGCTTCTGCGTGACCGTTTCCATTTTGCAGAAGCAGGCAATGAAGCTGTAGGGCAGGATGCAGTTCAGTTCGTGGTACACCTGGCAATGTGGAACACGGGCTGCTACCAGGCACGGGCGGCACAAGCGCGCGTGAGAGCGGTATCTCTCTTCTTCCTCCAATGAAATGATGGCCGTGAGCCACTACGGGAGATTGGCCAGGACAAAATGACGTAGTTATGTCTGTGTGGAATTGGCGGGATGTAAGGCCAGGTTAGACGCCCGTACTAAAGACATATACGGGGTGTTTATCTGCAACAAAAGTTTTCATAGAAACGGGAGTTGCCTTAGGACGCTTCTTCTTCTTCTTCCACCACTAGGTACAGTTGTTGTTGTTGTTGCTCCTCAAGCGGGATGGCGCCACCACAAGCCACACGCTTCTTCTTCTTCGTCCAATGAGATGATGCCGTGAGCCACTAAGGGAGATTGACCAGAGCAAAAGGGGCAAACGATGTTTGTCTATGTCTATGTCTGTGCAGTAATGGTAGGGACTAAGGCCAGGTCAGACCCGAGTAATTTATGACATATATATGATGTGCGATGACTAATACATGAACAAAAGGGTATGCACGTATGGAGGAATATGCGTATGACGACTATATACATGGCCAGAAGTATGACTGTATGAATGTGTGTGTACGTACACGCCTTTACCCTTCGCCGTTGGATTTCTTCTTCTTCATCATCTAACTGGATGGTGTCCGGAGCTATGTGGTCTCCCTGGTGGGCACCTGCAGCTCCATTTCGTTTAAGCTTCAGCGTAGTGTGAAGACGTGTCTTGAACGTGCGACATGCCGTTGGATTAATCGACGGGGGTGCTACTAGGAAGCCGTATTTACTCTCAGTTAGGGGACTAATTAACAGAGACATTTGTTCTGTAAAAATAGAGTGTACTGATGTTTGATGCCGGCCACTTGCTGTAACGACCCACAATGACGTGGGCAAACAGTATTGTTAAAATAAATAAGTACAACAAGAAGAAGATCCCGTGGCCACACCGATTTATTGTTAATACCGTAGCCCGGCCGCTCAGAATTATTCCTGCTAGACCCTCGATACAAAGACGTGGCCGCGCTCAGTGATTTATTCAGACTCCCCCAACGCCCCCCCCCCCAACACCCCACCAAATGTTCAGTGACACCCCCCTAACTTTTTCACCTGTGTACCCCGTACAGGGGTGCCCTTGAGATTTCAGCTTTAGACACATGTCGGTGATGATACGTTAAGCTGTGATGACGTACCTAGTATAATGACCCCCCCTCCATTTTTTCCAACACCCCTCCATGCTTAGGATTCTGGATAAACCATTCTCCGCGCTTAGGCGACGACGTCACGGCTATAGCAGGGGGTGTCCGTGCGCACCAGGGGGCACTACCATCCATCCTTCCATACTGGTGGAGCGCCTATACGGTTATCGAACGCGGACAGACGGTAAGAGGATGTAGCAGGAGGCACAGGTGGGTCAGCACGCGTTCTGAACCAACTCCAAGAGTCACTGTGCCGTCTACGGGAAAGTACTACGGGAAAAATAGACGGGGAACAGTGGAGGGGATACTGCATCGAATGAGTTTCATGAAGTATAGAACTGACCCGCTGTGCTAAAAAAGCTAACGACAGCGCAGCAAAGCAGCTACAGAAGAGGAGCAGTCAGAATAAAATCTGAAGAACAATATTCTTTCGTGCTGAACGGTGTTAGATTTCTCTTCAGGTTGCGTTTGAAAACCGCAAACACTGCAGTGGCACATTCCTCGCATTTCTATGCTGATCTTCTGTGAGATGCTTGGAGGTTCGTGATAAAATTGCATATGGAGCAGTGACAGAATCCTGTACTTAACCGTGTATTCACACGAGTGACATTCCCCCGGAAGCGGAAGATGCGCAAAGCGTCATAGCTTTCTGCAGTCACGTGAGTGCGAGCGCTTAACGTTGTGTCTTCACGTACACTGCCAACCGTGGAGAATATACTCCGCTACACACCCACAAGATATTCCGTAGCAGACGACAGGAAAACACGCTGACGGTGTCGTCTGCTAAGAGTCGTCTGCTAAATGCGCAGTGCGCCACTTCCGGTATTCCGCACCGTGTGAATGCTCAACATAACACGGGACGGAACTTCCGCTCTGTGAGCGGTGTTTTCGCTTTTTCTTCCACTAGAATATCCAGTGAGCATGTCGCTCGTGTGAATACGCCGTAAACGTAACCAGGAAGAACCACCTCGCAATGTCCGGCGCGTTCATCGTTGACCGTATGTTACCACCTTGGATGAAACCGTCCGCAAACAGTGCCTTGAGAGCTAGTCTCGGTTCCACCGTCCAGTGTGTCCTGTAATACTATATCGAATCAAAGCACTAGCTGCGGGTATTGAAGTGGCACTCAAGAAGCCGTTACTGCGGTGATCTGGGAGATCTGGAGCACATATCATCATTGCCCAAACTACCAACCTCTCTCTATATTATCAGTTCGGTCGCTTGAATTCCTATAGGACGATATGCCAGAAGGCCACAGGCCTCTAGAGAACTAAAACCAAACACATAAAAGAAGCCAGAGGAAACAGCATAGACAGTAATACCAAAAAATTGTATTTCA
Source organism: Ornithodoros turicata (assembly GCF_037126465.1). Taxonomy (NCBI): domain Eukaryota; kingdom Metazoa; phylum Arthropoda; class Arachnida; order Ixodida; family Argasidae; genus Ornithodoros; species Ornithodoros turicata. Next base: position 39,465,904 of record NC_088209.1, on the reverse strand, counting down.
CGAACCAATGGATCACGTCCCGGTTAATGTAAGCACGTATCGTTCGGAAACATATAAGAATCCGGAGAACATTGGAAAGTCGAGGCGAAGTTCGGAGTCTCTCTCAAGTGTATGTTGAGCACTGCCGACAAAATCTCGCTAGAGTATAAGGTACAGTAGGTATCTGCATATCGCATGTAAAAAACCTTTCCCAAGGACAATTTCCAAATCCCCCACGCATAGACATCGGTATTCCACTGACTACCAATGACCAGAGGCTGAACAGAACGGGCGGCCAGCATGAGAGCTTGAAGAAAAGTTGCGTATTTCCGTAGTCCGGGGTATTTCTTCTCGATACATTCTCGAACACTGGAGACATTCGCTCGGAACTCAACGCTGAACTTTCGGATATGCATGCCAAGCGTGGCGTACCAGAGCATTTGAGCCGCACGAATGCCGAACACGGCCATGTTGAGAAAAAAACTGCGAGGGTGGTTGAATACACACCACCTGTAGAAGCCCATAGGAGTTAACATGCGAGTGGGGCCAATCATTGGTGTCAGTGAAAACGTCATGTTGTATTCTGGGATATCCCTCGATCTCTTGACGCGACCGACGAGGTAGGCATACTCTCGGTACCGCAGAAAGTTTTCTCCGTACAATCGAGTAATATTCGGAAGTGGAACGTCTATCACGGCGAATTGAGATGGCAGAATCAGTCTAACGCCGTTGATAACAGACTTGAGCGTCTCGCGGTCTTTTAGAGGGAACATGCCCGATGTTATCGCCCACTGGACGACGACTTGCTGAACTTGCCCGTACATGTGTCGAAAATGCTCGTCCATTGACCTGTTCGTCAGGCCCTGCGTGTACAGCACGTCCCACATCGCTGCTGCGTCTTTGATAATGTCCCAACATCGGGTAACACGCTGGGCTTTGCCATAAAACACGTCGGGAAGAGCGTATTGCCACGTGGCGATGTAAACGGAGACAAGCAACGTGTAGGCGATGCTTGCGGGCTGGTTGTCCGGGTCAACTATCAGGCGCAGTAAGTTGGAAATGTCCTCTCGTTCCACATCTATCTTCATCGACGTCAAGTTTTCTCCCGGGTACATAATGCGGAGATCTTCGACAAAGCCTCGCCATGATGCGTCCGAAGTTTCGGAAAATATCTCGCGTACCGTGCTCAAGTCCCCGGTGATATTGTTATTCGACATATTCCGCAAGGCTGCACTCTCGAAGTCTTTCACGTTGTGCAGTGTAAGATTGCTCTCCAAGTTGCGGTTGAAAGCGTTAATGAACGCAGTGTCGCATTCCCCACACATCCACACTGATCTTTGGGACATAATCGTGCTCACGTACATCCTCGAATCATTTCCATAAAATCGCATGTGGACCAGTGATGGAATTCTGTACGTACAGAGAGCCGCAAAGAAGAACTTCGCGATGTCCGCCGCGTTCATTGTGAGTCGTACGTTGCCAGCTCGGATGAAGGCGTCTGTGAACTGTTCGTAGAGCGCCGGTTCCGATTCCACCGCCAAGCAAGACCTGTAGTACCGAGACAGGGCGCCGCCTGCTGGTATGGAAGTGGCACTTTTCAGTCCCTGTGTCACCCCTGGCGCGAAGAGGTATTGGACATCCCGCCCGTACTTGGAAATATTGGAACCAATCACTCTGCTGCAGACATAAGCGTAGAAGTTTTCGCAGGGGTTCAGTGATCGGTTGACTGTCCTGGAGAGTTGCTCGACGACTTCGGGGCAGCAGAAGGTTGAACTGGATGTCGTCCTTTGCGGACCCTCCCCGACACAGTACCAAATGATTATGCCTAGCGTGAGAAGACCGACAGGGATGATGAATGCGAGGATGGCACCCTTTGGAGTGGACTTCGCAGTAACAGGCTGCTGCTGTCGGTCTTGAGTTTCTGTCGGAATGTCAGGCTCCGTACCCACGGGCTTCTGCACGATCGTTTCCATTTTGCAGAAGCAGGCAATGAAGCTGTAGGGCAGGATGCAGTTCAGTTCGTGGTACACCTGGCAATGTGGAACACGGGCTGCTACCAGGCACGGGCGGCACAAGCGCGCGTGAGAGCGGTATCTCTCTTCTTCCTCCAATGAAATGATGGCCGTGAGCCACTACAGCGGGAGATTGGCCAGGACAAAATGACGTAATTATGTCTGTGTGGTAGTGGCGGGATGTAAGGCCAGGTTAGACGCCCGTACTAAAGACACATACGGGGTGTTTATCTGCAACAAAAGTTTTCATGAAAACGGGAGTTGCCTTAGAACTCTTTTACCTCCGCCGATTGATTGATTAGGGGACTAATTAACAGAGACATTTGTTACGTAAAAATAGAGTGTACTGCTGTTTGATGCCGGCCACTTCCTGTAACGACCCACAATGACGTGGGCAACCAGTTAAAATAAATAAATAAGTACACAAGAAGACCCGTGCCCATACCGATTTATTGTTAGTACCGTAGCCCGGCCGCTCAGAATTATTTTTGCTAGCCCCTCGATACAAAGACGTGGCCGCCCCACCCACCCCCGATACCCCACGAAATGTTGTGTGACATCCCCCTAACTTTTTCACCTGTGTACTCCCTACAGGAGTGCCCTTGACGTTTCAGCTTTTGACACATGTCGGTAATGATACGTTAAGCTGTAATGACATAACTATTGTAATGACCCCCCCCTCCCAATTTTTTCCACACCCCTCCATGCTTACGATTCTGGATAAACTATTCGCCGCGCTTAGGCGACGACGTCACGGCTATAGCAGGGGTGCCCGTGCGCACCCGGGGGCACTACCATCCATCCTTCCATACTGGTGGAGCGACTCTACGGTTATCGGACGCGGACGGATGGCAGACAGGATGTAGCAGGAGGCACAGATGGGTTAGCACGCGTTCTGAACCAACTCCAAGAGTCACTGTGCCGTCTACCGGAAAGTACAACGAAAAATAGACGCGGAACAGTCGAGGGAATACTGCATCGAATGAGTTTCATGAAGTATAGAACTGATCCGCTGTGCGAAAGCTGGATATGTGCCACAGTGATTTGCTATCACAAAACCACAGTGATTTGCTATCGTCTCGGATCGTCGTCGTCGTACTAGTGTATGCACCGTCCGTCACTGTACTTTTGCACAACATTTCCCGGCATGCCCTCCCATAGGCGCGCGCGCGCTGCTCCCTCGAACTTTTTTTTAAATGGCCTGTTCATCGCTCCACGTTGCGAGGCTATAAGATGGCTGGTCAGTGTAATGATTTTCCCCTCCTGAGAGTTATTAACTTGCACTGCAACCTCGGCACACCGTATTCAACTTCGGAGTCGAACCCGTTACCTTGCAATTGTAGGTGGACACGCTACCAAGGCATCCGCCGAGGTCGGTATCCTTCTGGTTCGAAGAAGGTACAAATTCAAGCCGCTCTTACAACCGAGAAACCATGCATGAGGTCGTATGTAGCTAATGGCACCTACAAACTGTGTCGGCAACACATTTGAGCAAGTGGAAAACAATCGCCTCGTACGTCATCCCGAGGAAAGTAAATGTCTTCATCAATTCCAGGACGGCTCTCGAGCTGCGAGGCCGACCATACATTATGTTGCACCGATCGGTTGAAAAGAACCGCATAGTAAAGCATCGGCGTATCTGTCATCATTGATTTAGAAAAGGGTTTTCGATACTGCGCGGTTGTACGATATTCCGCCTGATCTATTTCCTTAGTCAATAAGCGTACATTTACTTAAGCTACGTTTCAGATTTTCGTCGAAGAACAGCATTCGTCAGGGTTCCTCACATTCAGTGGTACAAGAGGACGCCGCTATTCGCGGGACTCTCGTAAAATTATTTTTGGCATATCATCTCCCTCCTCCAGTGGCCTGATGTCCTCTGTACGTTTCGAATGTCCTGCAGGTCATCCACGCTGGTTATGCGCAAAAGGAAACAGCGGCTACCGAGAGCGCGGAAGGGCAGCTCAGCATGCAGAAGCGGAACATACAGAAGTCGGGGAAAGAAGACAGTCAGTCGGAAAGGTGGATCCGAGGAACAGTAGTCTTTCACGTTGAAGAGTGTCAGATCACTCTTCAGGTTGTGGTTGAAAAAGGGCAATAGATGCGGTGGACATTCCTCGCATTTCCATACTGATCTTATGAACATAAGCGTGTCTCCCCACTGGACCCCACTTCTGTCGTCTTCAGACACCCGGTTTGGGGGTGTGGTGGTTTCCTTGTCGAAGCGCGTATAGTGAGGAAATCCCACGTATGGACGATGTGTTTTTTTTTAGGGGGGGAGGGGGGGCGACTTGGCTTGGAATGGATTGATTAAAAATTGGCGGCGGATGTATGTATGACTGCATCTGCCAGGACCACGTAGAAAAAAAAATATAATGAATGGATGGATGGCTGGATGGATGATGGTGGTGGTGATTGGGCTTGCCGTTGTCGGCCTCACGTATGTGGGCAACGTCACGACTCACGCCCTGGGGGAATGTGCGTCCTGGGCCGACTTCTAAGGATGGATGAGCCCCTAATTACCCCGCACGGAACCCTGCCCAACCGCCCTGTGTGGCCACTGTGCTTAGTGGTGGAAGAAGAAGAAGATGGATAGTGGTGGATGGATGGTCCTTGCCGTTTCATGATGATGATGATCGTCCGCGGGACGAAGCAGAAGAAGAAGAAGATCCTGTTGACCGTTGAAGCGCATTATGCGTATCACTCTCGTTCGGTGCGTCCCATTCCGGAAAATGGAATCCCGTCATCGCAGATAATCTCATTTCATTCGTTGCCGGCTCCAACCGGTTCTAGCGCTTAGTGTCACTGTCACACTCATATCATAATGAATTAGCCCTGGCCAACCTCCCTTGCGGATCGCGGCCATCTTCCTGGGGAGAAGAAGAAGAAGCGAGATACTGCTTCCACGCGCGCTGGTGCCGCCCGTCATACCGCCCGTGCATGGCAGCGGGCAGTGTTCTACATTGCCAGGTGTACGACGGACTGAACTGCATCCTCCCTTACAGCCTCCTTACCTGCTTTCTCAAAATGGAAGCGGTAATCCAGAAACCCGTGGGTACGGACGCTCACATTGCAGCTGGAGCAACCAACCGACAGGAGCAACCTGTTACTGAGAAGTCCATTCCAACAGGTGTCGTCCTTTCATTCGTCATCCCTGCCTGTGTCCTCATGTTAGGCATTATCATTTGGTACTCTGTTGGGGGAAGACGGCTGATGAGGAAATCCAATTTAACCTTCTGCTGCCCCGATATCGTCGCTCAACTCTCCATGACAGTCAACCGATCACTGAACCCCTGCGAAAACTTCTACGCGTATGTCTGCAGCAGAGTGATTGGTTCCAATATTTCCAAGTACCAGCGCAACGTTTACACCGTCTTCGCACCAGGGGTGCAACAAGGACTGAAGAGCGCCACTTCAATACCTGCAGGCCGCGCTTTGTCTCGGTACTACAGGTCTTGCTTGACGGTGGAATCGAGATCAGTGCTCAACGAGCAGTTTGCTGACGCCTTCATCCGAGCTGCCAACATACGACTCACGATGAACGCGGCGGATATCGCGAGATTCTTCTTTCTGATTCAGTGGACGTACAAACTTCCGTCGCTGATTGATATGAATTTTGATAAAGACCCTCCGAGCGTCTTCATACATGACGTTACGTTCCGAAGACCACTGTGGATATGTAAAGAATGTGGCAGGGCATTCATTAGCACTTTCAAACGCAACCTGAAGAGCAATCTTACGCTGCGCAACGTGAGAGACTTCGAGAGTGCAATATTGCGGAATGTCTCGTATAACAATATCACCGGAGACCTGAGCACGATACGCGACATATTTTCCGCCGCGTCGGACGCATCATGGCGAGACTTTGTGGAAGATCTCCGTATGACGTACCCGAAAACAAACTTGTCATCGATGAAGATAAATGTGGCAAATGAGGACGTCTCCAACTTACTGCGCCTGCTAGTTCATCCCGACAACCAGCCTGCTAGCATCGCCTACATGTTGTTTGTCACCGTTTACATCGCCACTTGACAATACGATCTTCCCGAAGTGTTTTATGGTAAAGCTCAAAGTGTTACCCGATGTTGGGACATTATCAAAGACGCAGCAGCGATGTGGGACGTGCTGTACACGCAGGGCCTGACGAACAGGTCCATGGACGATCATTTTCGAGAGTTGTACCGGCAAGCTCAGCACGGCGTCATCCAGGCGGGAATAACCTCGGGAATGTTCCTTTTAAAAGACCACGAGTCGCTCAAGTCTATTGTGAGCAACTTGAAAATGGTTCTGCCGTCTGAATTCGTAGTCATCGACGTTCCACTTCCTAAGATGACTCTATCGTACGCAGAAAACTTCCTGCGGTATCAAGAATACGACTATCTAGTCGCTAGCGTCAAGAGATCGAGGCATATTCCAACACACGACATGTCTTTCTCGCTCACATTACAGCTCAAGTCGCCTTACTTGTTGGTTCCTATGGGCTTCTATAAGTGGTGCGTATTCAACCACCCTCACCGCTTCTTCCTCAACATGGCCGTGTTCGGCATTCGCGCGGCTATGATACTCTGGATGGACACGATGGACAAGAAGTCGAACTTCAGCCTCGAGTCTGAGGCAAATTTCACTCGTTTCCAAAAATGTATTGAGACGAAGTACCCCGACTCGGACTCCACTATAAACGAAGCCCTCGTACTGGCCGCTCGTTCTGTGCTGCCTCTGGTCATTGGTACCCAGTGGAATACTGACGTCTATGCGTGGGGGATTTGGAAGTTGTCCCTGGGAAAGTTATTTTACATGCGGCACGGGGATGCCTTTTGTAGCGACGAATATATCCGGTATATGTTCGAATTTCTCAACATACACTTGAAGGAAACTTGGAACTTCGCCACAACTTTCGAGTGTTCTTCGGACTCTTACATGGTTGCGAAAGATAGATGTTTACATTAACCGAGGATTGGTTAATTGGTTCGTTAAATACAATTTATTTCATTACTGTCTGTACTGTTTCCTCTTTAAAGTGTGTGGCTTTTGCTCTCTAGCGACCTATAGACTTCTGGCATATCGTCGAAGTATGAATCTGTAATAATCCGGTAATATACCGTCGAATGACTAACCAGGGCTGAGCACGTATTACTATACATTTTGTATTAGTATTATGTATTATAATACGGGTTTTGGAAAAAGTATCTGCAGTACCTACTTTAATATGCAAAAACGTGTATTACATTGGTTCGTGAAATACTTTTTCTGTTACCACCGTGCTATTACTGTCAATGTTTCCTCTGGCTTCTTTTATGTGTTTGTGTTTTGGTTCTCCATAGCGGCCTATAGCCGTCTTGCATATCGCTTTACAGGAATCCTCTGATCTTGTAGGACTTCAAGCTACTGTATACTGATAATATATACTTCGCTCTGTATATACTTGTATATATGTATGCTCTGTACTGATACTGTACTGATAATATACCTGGATGAGCGTGATAATGTATAAGCTTCGTGAAGAAGGCTCCCCCTTGTCTGCAACGCACAAGTATTGGACAACTTGTGATCACGTTCGGTTCACGAGTTTGTGGGAGCTGACCACAATGACCACAGACCTCAGCTGATGGATGCGAGTGTTTATTGCCGCTCAAAGAGCGCGGCAAAAAGGAAAGACTTCGTCGTCGACGCTCATAATAGTAGACGTCACGCCGCGAAATTCGCTTCATGTGGTGAAGGATCAAGGCTGTTACACTGCAGAGACACATGGAGCCAAGCGAATTGAATGGACGGGTCTAGTTTCTACAGGGCTGCAACACCACCATTATTTTATGACGAGGCCGCGGATAGTGTTTTTCCTGGATTTTCCTCAGACACATGTGGGCATAGGCGATCGCACCCTAAAAAAAAAAGAAAAAAGAAAAAAAGAAGAGTCAGTTTATAGATTAGATTTCCCTCTCTCCTTTCTCTCACTAGGCGCTTCGACAGAGAACCCCCCTCCCCCAAACCGGTGGTCTGCACCCCTCACCCTTCGTCCTCTCTTTCATCCACTCATTGATCCGTGCTGTGTGCCACACCGAGTACAAGAAGAAGACGCTTTCAGACATATGTCGGCGTCAGTCGTGTCGACGGTGCTGACCTCTGCGAGGCCGACAACGGCGAGCCCTTTGGCCATCACCACCACCACCATCAAGAAAAAAGGTCCCATGGCCTCACGGATTCATTGTTAGTACCGTAGCCAGCTGGCCGCTCAGAATTATTCCTTAGTGGCTCACGGCCATCTTTTGATTGAAAGATCAAGAAAAAAATATTCCTGCTTGGACCCTCTAGGGTGAACTAGAAGGACTGGTGTATTTCCCGGTCTATTCTTCTTCTTCTTCCACCACTAGGAACAGTGGCCGCCAGCCACACAGGGCGATTGGCCAGGGTTTGGTGCGGACTAATCTCTAGAGGCTCATGAGACCCACGGTGACATGTTAGTAGAAGGAAGCCATAGCAGAGGGGAGGGAGGAAGCGGGAGGTACAAGATGTTTCAGAAGCGGCCGCAGATGGTCAGAAAGGCGGCGGCTCTCGACGCTATTTCAAACCGCCACTTTTCGGTGTGGGAGGCTCCAAATGACAGGATGGCGTCCAGGATGGGTCTATTCAATTGCATGGGAAGCGCGTTGTCCCTTCTTCTTCTTCCTCCTCCAGCTCAGGCCAGAGCAATGGCCAGCAAGCCAGCAAGCACGTGAGCTTCGCCAGTACGCGCTCGCCGCGCACCACACGGATTCCGGTTGAACCAACTACACCAAATCAATATGTCTGACCACGTGGAGACCTCCCAGTGTCGACGTGACGTGGGCAGCACGCTAACCAGTGAGCCACGCGAGCTGGTGACATCCCTTCAGGAGGGGGGGGGGGGGCGATCGCTCCCTAAAAACAACGTCAGTTTATACATTGGACTTCCGTCTCTCTCCTCCCCCACTACGCACTTCGAGAACACGCCTATATATACGTAGTCCCTTGAGGTAAACTTCGAAGCACCATCTGAACTTGTCACAGTCTCGAAATCCCGTCTCGGAACTGACAGCAAAAAATCCCGAAATCCTGGGACTGCAAAAATGGACGGGATTGACAACCCTATACATACGACCGAGAATGAACGCGCAGGACACTGCCAGGTTCTTCTTCCTCGTTACCTTTAAGTACAGGATTCACTACAGGATCCACAGGATTAAGTACAGGTCACTGGTACATGTGCAATTTTATTACGAACCTCCGAGCATCTTCATCAAGACGCTTATGTCCCGAAGATGAGCATAGAAAATGCGATAGGACTGTGCCACTGCATTCATTGTCGTTTTCAACCGCAAACTGAAGAGTACTCTTACACTGTTCAACACGAAAGAATACTGTGCTTCGGATCTTGCTCTGACTGTTCCTGTTCCGCAGCTGCTCTTCTGCGCTGCCGTTACCCGCGGTTTTCTTTTGCGCATAACCAGCGTGGATGACCTGCAGGACATTCGAATATCACGCCTGCATACAGCGATATAGGCCACTGGAGGAGGGAGACGATATGCCAAAAATAATCTTACGAGACTCCCGAATAGACATTTTCTTGCACGATTGAATGTGAGGAACCTTGATGAAGCTGTTCTTCAATGAGAATCTGAAACGTAGCATTTAAGTAAAGTATGCTGAAAGACGGAAGTCACTGAGAAGGTTAGCCAGCTGTAGGACTCGGACCGACATCTTCTGGATTACCGGTCCAGGGCTCTAACACGCCTCTGCAGTGACTTCCAAAGGTGCGTCATTTCAACGTACGCTTGTTCTCTACGGACACAGATCACGCAGAATATCGTACAGCCGTGCAGTATCGAAAGCCTTTTTCTAAATCAATGATGACAGATACGCCGATGCTTTACTATGCGGTTCTTTTCAATCGATCGCTGCAACATAGTGTATGGTTTGACCTCGCAGCTCGAAAGCCGTACTGGAATTGATGGGGACATTTATTTTCCTCGGGATAACGTGTGCGAGGCGATTGTTTTCCATCACGTGCTCAAATGTGTTTCGGACACAGTTTGTAGGTGCCATAAGCTAAACAGAAGGACCTCATGCATGGTTTCCCGGTTTGTAAATGCGTTATCAGTTTGTGCCTTCTTCGAACCAGAAGGATATACGGACCTCGGCGAATGAGTTGGTAGCGTGTGCACCAATATACTGATCCCAGAGTAGCGGGTTGAATCGCGCGAAATTAAATACAGTGTGCCGTGTGCAAAATTATTACGCAGACCGGCCCTCTGGTTGCCATAGTAGCTCCGCAACGTGGCGCCACGGAGCAAAAAAGAAATTAACTAACAATGGTGGTACTAACAATACATAGTTTTAGTAGATCGTACGCAAAGGCGATAGTATGGCCAGAGCTGCTCTTGCGCCAAAAAACCCCAAATCAATCAATCAATCAAGCAAAGGCGATAGCGTACGTAACGGATAGCCTTGGTGGTTTGCGCGAAGCGCTCTTTCTGTTATGCGCGTGCGCAGAACCATCAACGCTATGCCTTTCGTACGCAAAGCCGATAGCGTACGATCTACTAAATCTCTCTAATGAATTCGTGAGGCCATGGGATCTTTTTTTCCCTTACAAACAAACAAATTAACAACAAACAACCTTCTTGTTGTGCTTGGTTAATGATTAAAAAAACGATGAGATGACGAAACGAATGGTACAACTGCTCGGAATACGACTGATAATATATAGTAGATCGGAGATAGCGATAAGGAAACGAGTAAGGTTTGGTTTGGAAGGGACTGGCTAAAAAATGGCGACATCAGTAACTGCCTTAGGACCACGTAGAAAAAAAAAAAAAGCTGAAGAGAGATACCGCGCTCTCACGCGCGCTGGTGCCGCCCGTGCATGATAGGCCATCATCTCCTTGGACGAAGAAGAAGAAGAAGAAGTGCCGCCCGTGTTCCACAGTGCCAGGTGTACGACGAACGGAACTGTGTCCTGTCTTACAGCTTCATTGCCTGCTTCTGCAAAATGGAAACGGTCATGCAGAAGCCGATGAGTACGGAGCCTGACATTCCTGCAGAACCTCAAGACCGACAGCAGCAGCCTGTTACTGCGAAGTCCATTCCAAAGGGTGCCATCCTCGCATTCATCATCCCTGTCGGTCTTCTCATGCTAGGCATAATCATTTGGTACTCTGTCGGGGAGGACATAGCCAATGAGGACATCCAATTCAACCTTCTGCTGCCCCGATATCGTCGCTCAACTCTCCAGGACAGTCAACCGATCACTGAACCCATGCGAAAACTTCTACGCTTATGTCTGCAGCAGAGCGATTGGTTCCAATGTTTCCCAGTACCAGCGCAACGTTTACAACCTCTTCGGACAAGGAGTGCTGACCAGCTGGTGTCATTGCGGGGTGGCTTTGGAACTTGTCCTTGGGAAAGGTTTTTTACATACGATATACAGACACTTTTTTTACCTTAAAATATATTAGTCTGTTGTTTACCATAACACGTTTTCGACTGATACATGTAGTATACGTTAACCAAGACAACCGTCCTTTGGCTCATGAAATATAATTTCTACTACTACTGTCTACACTATTGTTTCTGCTCTCTCTGGTTTCCTTTCCTGGTATACATTTTGTTTTGGCTCTCTAGTGGCCTATGGCCTTCTGGCCTATATGGTCTACCTTTTTTGTTGCGCAATATAGAGTGTGGTATTGGTCATCAAGTCGCGACAACACAGACAGTAGCCGATGACACGGACGAGTCTCGCTTTCAGCCGTTTATTACAAAGTGTAAAGGGCAGCTCTAGTTCCTACAAGACATCTAGCGTGCGAGAGAGAGGAGGGATATCTCATCTGCAAATCTCCCACTCCTTCAAAGAGCGTGTAAGTGAACGAGGGAAGTCGGAACTTTACTTGGTGACGTTCGCAGTCCCGACAGGAGGACCGATGAGGTGTCTCTCGCATCGCACCGGTGGAACTGTGTCGCCGCTGTCGGCCACGCTGAGGCGGTTTGTGTTAAGGCGTCTGAGGAAAACATAAGCAAAACTCCAGACATCACGGCCGGCCGTGGCGCCACCTGCAGGGTGACGTCACGCGAGGTGATCTGCAGAGCGAAGTAACGATACAACCATGCACACAACGAAAATATTGCGCATGGCGGCTCCCGATAGAGAGCTTGATGAACGAAGCAGGGTTTTGAGCCACTTGAATTATCACTTCCTCGTTTCTATGAGCCACGGGGTCTGTCACGTATAGGCATCCCAGTAAATGTATAGTACAGGCATATATGCTATGCAGGCCAAATTTTCTTACGCTGGTTATTCAAGCAAGTAGCACAATGTGGAATGACGACATCGAAACATCACACAACCTTTAATTCCTATTCACCAGTATATGCTACACGTGGTCCAATGTAGGCGCGTGCTCTTGCTTCGCATGAACTGCGCGTAACACTGGACGCGCTTCTGCGCTGCTTTCATTTTCACCATCCGCACATTCACAATCTGCGAGAAAAAAGCTCCGAAGGTCCACAGTGCACAAGGTCCATTGCAGCGGCGGATCACTGTACTATTACCGTTATTATTTACAGAGCCCTGTCGACGGTTTTGTTGTTGGTCTCACGCTTCACGGCGGGTCGGGCTTTCACCACTGGTTTCCATTCTTCACTGCGTTTTAGACAACGAGTAGATCTGCAAGAGAATACCTGCTGAGATTGTGGTACGACTCCATGCCACCATGCCACGTATATGAGAGTCGTGGAGGCATGCTAATGTAATCCAGGCTTATGTATATAATATCAATGCAATGTCCCCGTTCAACTTAAGAACGGCACGAAATGTATTTCGTCAATCCTAACTATAGGGTACCTGAATGGTAATACATGTAGTAGTAGTACCATAGTAGTAGTATTCAGGCACCTTAGCCCTAACAGAGTGCCTTGTGCGCCATACAACCTCAATCATCATCATCATCATCATTATCCTAACAGAGTTACTACTCCGCAGAAATTATATACTACAGCGCCATCAGGTTGCGGAGCTCCTATAGTTTCGTCTGTGGTATCAGATACCTGCCCTGATTTAAAATGGATTAGGCGAACCTGAACATAGTTTCGACGTCGCCGCACTGCTTGTCGCGACGTAGAGTGATGAGGCCGCTAGCTATAGCGGCAGGTAGGAACAAGCACTAGGGCGAGAGACGTATGGTTCTTAGGTAGAGACCTCTACCCGAGAAACGTCATCATGACGTTGGAAGACAGACTGAAACGGAAACAAATCGTAAGGGGAGGGCTGGGCTCCACGAATGGACACTTGTTCGCTGTCTCCTATTGAAAGAAAAGTAGGACCTTTCAGGGACCATCGTAATCCCCTCAAGACCGTGGCTTTCGGACGCGACCTTGTTCTATAGCTCCGAGCGTAGTTCAACTCTACCAAACTGGTGGCGCTTTCGAGTACTATGACGTCATTTATTTACATATACAGGTAGAGGTCTATTGAGCACGACTGTAGTTTTTCCGGTTTCGGTTTTACAGCTGTCTGCATACTGTCGCCTGAATAGGTCTCTGTAACGTGTCATAGTGTTCCCAAGATGGCCAATGCCGTCTGAGGTGAAGTGACAATTTTAAAACACCAAAGGAGCTCAAAGTCTTCCCTCCTATGTAATGCCCTTTAGGGCGTCCCCTTTTGTTCTTTCCTCCGCAGCGTTTATTCGAGGACGTAACCCCTCTACAAGAGGCGGGGTCACCACAATAAAGTACGCTCGGCGAAGATTTATTTTCGTTTACCGCCACACAATATTTCCCAGAATACCGACGTCGAAAACATGTAACCCAGGCAGGACGCGACATCGTGCCGATGTCGGTATAGCAAATTGGGCACGTATAGGCCCAACATCTTCCCGACGCTTCCAGCTTGTGACCGATATACGACAGTTCGCGATGTCGGCGCGATGATTGACGCAAACATGCGACATGTAGCCGACAATGCCACCTTGCGATCAACATCCCTCTAAAGTTGGCAATGTCGGCTTGATGTTGACCCAAGCCAGCGACAAGACGCTGACAATGGCTTTCGATGGACCTACTGGGTGTCTCATCCCGCCGAAAGCTGCAGGAAACACATAATCTTTACTTTGACGTTGAGTTAATATTCTAAGCAGTTCTTCACTTCAGTCTTGTTTGTATGCGTAATCGAATTAAACTGACACACGTCACACCCTCTTCATTTTGCTTCCGAGACGAGCGGGGCTCTTTGCAGATTGGTAATTTCCGAGCAGGGCTCTTCGCTAATTTGCGGATTGCAGGATGAAAGGAATGCCGGCGTGGTCCCAGGAGCTTTTACACTATTTATCTTGTTGCTTTTTGTAACGCAGCGTCCATTGCCTGCCATGGGAAATACGAGAAACGAAGGAAAGCATCCGAAAATGAGACGAGTATACGAAGCAATGGCAGAAATAAAAAAAACGTTTCCTCACACAGAACCAGTCTAACGTTTCTGTAGTTAATTGCCAACACACGAATAAAAATACAAAATTATGTTGGCGCAACATCGGTCACAAATCGGCGTGTCGACCGCCCAGAGTTGGGCCGATGTCGCGTCAGGATATTGGCCCGATGTCACTTCGACACGCTGTCGACATGCTGCCGATTTGTGACCGATGTTGCGCCAACATAATTTTGTTTTTTTGTATAGTGTATGCAACAAGAAGAGAGGACGTCTGCTCAAGGGAACTGCAAAACGTTTAATGAATATGAGGATGGCGGAAGAATCTCAAGTCACGAGATCCGTGCCATGATTTTACGTGATATGATGTCATCTTTCTTTACAGTGCATGCATGGGCACGACATCGGCACAACATCGGGGTGCTGCTTGGGAAATTACGGGATATGATACACATACTATTCAGCACACAGTATAAGAAATTAAAAACACCAAAATGAGCGGTGCATACGATGAGGGTGAATGTAAGTATACCCTCAGGACCAGGCGGCAAATCTGCTGGCGACTGTGGTGCTCCCTGGTGATCGCGAGTTACGTCATGGGAATAAATCGCTTGCATGAGTCTCTATAAAAGCACATCGAGAAGTTTCGTGTGTTGCTTTGCGTTGTTATTTGGCGCCTCTGTGCCCGCACAGTACAAAAACTACCACAGAAGACAATGCACCTCATACCAGCATATACATACCTGAAGTCCGTCCCCCGTGAATTGTCGCGCAGAACGCTACAGCAGGATTTACTTTTCACGATGGCGATGAAACCCCTGCGGAACTTGTGATTGAAGTAGGCGTAGAGGACCGGGTTGATGCAGCTGTTGGACGCTCCCAGCCACTGGGCCACCGGCGTCAGCGTGACCATTAAGTTCCATTCGAGGCTGCCTTCCTCGATAGAGCTGCCTAATTTAATTCTCGCAAATATTATGTAGAGCGGTAGCCAGGACATGACGAAGATGACCACCACCACGAGCATCATCTTGACCACCTTTAGCTTACACCTTTGCACGACCAGGTCCATCTGCTGCGTCTCGCCGGGAATGTTCCTCCTCCACACTTTGACCCATATGCAGGCGTAAGAGACTATTATGAGGAACAAGGGGAACAGGTAGCAGAGGAAAAGGTGGGCCAGTATGAAGTACAGCGTGGAGGAAGTCTCGTCTGGCCACTGTTCCACGCACAAGATCACTCCCGGAACGTCCGGATGCAGGGGTGCCAGGGTGAAGTACAGGGCCCAAGGGGAGGTCACGACAATGGAGAAAGACCATATCACCAAGAGGATCCTACGGACACCAGCGGAAGACAGCTGACACTTGAGGGGATAGCAGATGGCCAGACACCTAGATGAGATAGCGGAATGTTGTAAGCACGACCTGCTAGATTATAACGACCATATCATAGGCACCCCCTCGCAGCGCCGCATTTGGAATCTAGCGGTGGCGCTACTGATCGGCCCCTTCCTCAATTTCTGCAGCACATCAGCTTACCTAGTATTTTGTTTGTTTCTAATGTTGATTATCATCATGTTTCTACGCGTTTTCATAGAAGCGCTTGGTGTCGTCTGCTACGGTAGCCGCATACGCCTGATTCTGCGCGTTGAAATTTCAAATATCCATTGTCCAATCATGATGTAGACCTCGTGGGCCGATGAGTAGCGCCCCTAGCGGATCGTGCGGACGGGCTCCCCATAGGGGTTGCCGATTATAATATGGTCGTTATAATCTACTAGTAGGTCGTGGTTGTAACCAAAGCGCTTAACAGTGTACTCGCACGAGCAACATTCCCAGAAATACTCCAGGGGAAGAGATGCAGCGACGTCATAGCTTTCTGCTGCCACGTAAGCACAAGCGCCCAACGTCACGTGTTTTCGTGCACTGCTACAATGTATTCCGTAGCAGACGAAAGTTATATCCCTGACACACGGGTACTTTAAATGCTTTCCTGACGAGGACACCTATACCGGAACGGTGTTTCTGCCCATTGACACACGATAACGGAGAATCTCCTTTTAGATAACGAACCTTTTCGAAAAGGGAGCTCGACTATCTCCTTACCGACCGAAAAGGCATAGCCTCGATAGCAGCATCCGGCGATGACGATGCATATCCCGATTATTTAGCACACAAATGCCTATATGTTCACCATTTTTATCAGCCGTTGAAATAGTTTTCAAAACTTACAGGGGCCTCATCATATATTTTTCGAGTGATAATAAATCAAATTCAATAATCTCGTGCACAAATAATTGCGCACAAAAAGCCGCGTGTACAGTGGCAAGAAAGGGATACGTGGGCCGTAATAAAGTCATGGGAAGACAATTTCGGTGACCTACACTCTCAAAAAAATGAACTTCACCACATAGCACGCTCCTAGCCAACCATCATCCCGAATGACAACGTTCTCGCCCCTGATTTGCGGAAAACGGGAGGAGGAGCCTATTTTGTGTAGCACTCTCCTAGCCAACCATCATCCCGATGGACAACGTTCTCGCCCCTGATTTGTTGAAAACGGGAGGAGGAGCCTATTTTGTGCCGTGCATAATGGTAACAAAATAGGCTCCTCCTCCCGTTTTCCGCAAATCAGGGGCGAGAACGCTGTCATTCGGGATGATGGTTGGCTAGGAGCGTGCTATGTGGTGAAGTTCATTTCTAAGAGTGTACGTGATCGAGTACGTTTCACAGCCACGCAAAGCATGCTGCTGGGCACTATCAGCTTTATCAGCCTATCAGCCGACGCGTTCTTTCCGCTTCTTGCCCACCACAGCAAAATATAACATCGAACCGGTCTTCAAGGACGTCACATGTTTGTAAACAGGGGGTCGTCCATGGTGAAGCCTACACCCTTATTGCAGAGGCATTGAGCAAATCCTGAGCGCGCTAAGAGATACACTAATGCGTATACGCCACTGTCGTGTGTTAGCGGCGCGCGAAGTCCTTTCCCTGAGGGGTCCTTCAACGCTGTGAAGGTCCCCTACTTCAAAGGAGGTCTACAGCCTGCCCGTGTGTCACGAGTATAAGAGAGACAGACTGTGTCGTCTGCTAAGTACGCAGCATGCCTACTGCAGTTAATATCGCCCCCGTGTGAATGTTCAACATTCCACGCGTCTAAACGTCTGTCATGTGAGCACTTTTTTTTTATTTTTGCTTTCTCTTCTATCAGAATATTCCGTGCAGATGTCGCTCGTTTGTGTATACAGATAGAACTGCTCTCACCTGTCAACAGAGATGGCCACCAGTGTGTTTATAGATGCGCTGACGGCTACGCCTTGCAGATAGGACATCGTCTTGCACATAAACCAGCCTAGCACCCAGGCTGAAAAAAAGAATAAGCAAGAGCTCAGTCTGACTTCTTTCGAGAGCGCATCGTCACATTGTAGCTGTATTGGCATAATAAAAATATTCCGTAGCACCATCTTGTTCGAGATTTTGGGTGCCGAGCGTCGGACTGGCGACACGTTAGCATTCAAGACGACAATTATCCAGTTCCTCAAAAAATCACTTATGACAATAGCTCTAAGCAATATGGGGCCCATCGACGTCGACAGCAGCGTAGGTCCGTCCGTAACAGTTGTGGAGAGAGAAGGGAAGAAAGCTACAACGGCACGTGCCGAAACGAGTAGCGGGTGCCCATCGCAATTTTTGTCCCTTAATAAAGGACATGCTTGGTTTACGCACATTATTTATTATTCCTTTATTTTGACATTCGTGGGTAACATACTTTTATAGTTACCGCATTTGTTCCGCGTTTCCTTGAAAGGCAATGACGTCAATGGAACATGCCAAAGTATTTCGGCGAGTGGTGACAAAAAACAGAGAGTTTCTTCGAACCGCCCCTCGATTGAGAAGCTTCAACGCAGTCCGAAACTTTGCTGCACTCACGGCGCTCGTCTGACTTTTACATGTCTTGTCTCACCTGTTACCTCTACCTCTACCCAACTCTCTGCCACTAAATGCTCGGTTGTTCTGTTTGATTCCTTTCAAGTCGGTTGTTTATAGGTGTTGCGTTGAAAATGTTTTTGTCTTTTTTTGTTTTGTACTCTTCTTTATATATATATATATATATATACCTGCGTGCTTCCGAAGAGCCGGCGAAGCAAAAAGATTGACGAGCTATTCGGTTAACACGTCTGGACCGGAGGGGGAGGATTCTCAATGCTCATCGAGTGCGATCGATCGCCCTCCTGAACTTTGTCTTCTGTCTCTCTTTTTTTTTTTTTCTTGTCTTGTTGCAGAACAATGACTCAATTGTGAAGAGACCAGGGAAGGACCGGCATTAATATTTCACATAACGTCACTGTGAAAGAAACGTTATTAACAATGGCGACAAAACCGAAGAGGAAAGGACCTATACAGACAGAGTATAACAAAAGGATGCGAGGTTGTCGCGGTGTAGGATATTAAAAACGAAATCTCTTCCCTGATTGTGCTGCAAGGTTCAATCATTGCGCAACGTTTTCATCGTGGACGTGCCGGGAGAGCGAATAGCAGACGTCTACTTGCTTAAACGATGTGACGTAGTGCGCCCATCATGACCGCGCTCAGCGGCCGTAGCTAGCCTATATGGAAACGAGCCGTCATGAGCCCAGTGTGCAGTCACTTGTAGCCACAGAAAGCCGGTGTCTGAGGTCGTCTGCGGCGAGGAGGCTTCATCTATACCTAACGACTTCCTCACGGAAGATTCTAGAGGAAGAAAAGGCAGGGAACCGCGCGCGGAGCCGAAGTTCCACCCCGTGATACGTTGAGCATTCAGAGGGTGCCGGAATATCGGAAGTTTCGTATTGCGCACTTAGCAGACGACACTTAGTCGAAGACACCGCCTGCGTCTTATCCTGTCGTCTGCTACGGAATATCTTGGGGGCACAGTTAGCAGCGTGCGTGAAGACACGGCTTTAAACGCTCGCGCTCATGTGACAGCAGAAAGCTATGACGTTTTTCGCATCCTCCGCTGGAGTATTCCGGGGGCAATATCGCTCGTGCGAACACAACACGGTCGGTCGACGTAACGTACCAGAAATACCGCCAATCACATCCATGCTTTCAGCGGCCGCAGTCAAGGAAATAAGCCGCCATGAGCCGCATAGGGTGCCACTTGTAGCTAAACTATACGACGTATTATTAATATCAAGGTTCGTATAAAAATTATCAGTTGGTCCTATTCTTTGTTGATAAGCCGCAAAAATAAAATCAGAACACTTCTGTTTTTGACGTTTCGAATAGCAGCCCGCAGAGCCTCGCGCGAATGTGGAGTTCCGTAGTTTCGAAGTAAGCGAATCTGGAGGCTGAAAATTTTTTGTCAATATTTTAAATCTTGACCCAATTTTTTTTCCCCACATCGTCAGGTAGTAAACCGAGTGTTTTCAAGGAGTGTACAATCTTCACGCAAAATTTCAGCTTCCAGATTTGTTTACTACGAAACTACGGAACCCCAGATTCGCGCAAGGCTCCGCGGGCGGCCATTCGAAATGCCAAAAACAGAAGTGTTCTTATTTTATTCTTGCGGCTTATCCACAAAGAATAAGACCAAGTGATAAGTTTTATTATTTTGACATTAATAATACGCCCTCGGTACTCGCTTTATCAATTTTATCTTCAGTACAAACCTCGTATCTTGCGTAACCCTTGGGTATGTACACTAAAAAAAATAATAATAATGAGAATAAATAAAAGAAAGAAAGAAAGAAGACGAAATAAAAGAAAACGAGTAATTATGAAGCGTTAAGAAATATCGTACTTTATCTCTGGAGAGCAATATTACAGCTTCTTGTCACCTAGATTGCAGATATTCCGTAGCAGACGACAGGAAAAGTAGCAGACGACAGGAAAAGTCGCAGACCGTGTCGTCTGCTAAGCGCGGAGTACGCCATGCACTCCCAATATTTCGGCATGGTGTGAATGCTCAACATAACGCCGGGCGGTACTTGGACTCCGTGAGCAGTCTCTTTTTTTTTTTTTTTTCTTCTTCCACTAACTGTAACTGTAACGCACACTCTTAAAAATGAACTTCACCTCATAGCACGCTCCTAGCCAACCATGATTTGGAATGATATCGTTATCTGCCCTGATTTGTTGAAAACGGGAGGCGTACGCCTTTTTTGTGACACTAATGCTGTTCATAATTGTCACAAAAAAGGCGTACGCCTCCCGTTTTCAACGAATCAGGGCAGATAACGATATCATTTGAGATTATGGTTGGCCAGGAGCGTGCTATGCGGTGAAGTTCATTTTTAAGAGTGCAGTTGCTCTTCTTTCTTTTTTTGCATAACTTCATATGACAAAAACAGTCACTAAAACCTCGCATAAGCATCCGTGTTTTTTGGTCACGGCAGGGACATGTATTGGCCATGCACCTAATCCCCAAAGGAAACTAAAACTCCTCTATTTTCTTTTTCTTTTCTTTTAAGTGTGCGCGCTGTTTAGAAGCACTTCCTTTTACCTGACGATTAAAAACGAAAAAAGCGCTCTCCCACTCTAGTCGTCGCGGTGTCGAAGCAAATCACGCCGACAGCTGTTTCCCCACTCCAGGAGCGAAGCCACAACAAGCGAAGACAATCCCCTGGCTTTGCGGGGAATTGGGATAGAACAAAACACAGTACCGCGCAGCAGTACAAGCAACGAAAGCAAAGAGCATTCGCGCGCATAGGAAGTAAAAAGCAAGGGTTCCACCATTCGGGTTCTTTCTATGAATACCGCTGGCATTCAGCCGGAATGAGGTTCCCTAATAGAGGCAGAATGTCCTTTGACATCCTATAGAGAACGGAAGGAAATGAGGCGTCCTCTTTGGGTGGAGAAGCCCAAATTGGGGACCAGAAAATAGGAGAGGGAGAGTGAAGTGACGTGCGCAGCGCCCTCTCATTGGCCCTTTGAGACAGGGACTGAAACCGAAACGAATATCGGTTCGGTTACGGTTCAGTGTCAGAACTCTGAAAGCGGTTTCGATTACTGTTACGGGATTCGCCGTTTTAATATTTGCGGTTACCGTTAAGTCCAGACCTGTGAAAATTACTTTTCCAAAGTAATGGAATTACGATTACAATTACATGTTCGCAAAAGTAGTTAAATTACAGTTACAATTAGTCATTTTCTATTGTAAATCAATTACGATTATAATTACTGAAAAAGTAATTGCACTACACTGAATTACGTTGACAAAGTTGACTGCAATGGGCAAACGACGTGTGAACTGCAATATTTGATGTACACGTTTATTGCGCATGTTCTGAAAGATGGTGGTTGTTGTGCTTGTGGTAGAAAAACAAGTTAGAGAAGTCTTACACAAGGACAAGCCTCTTGCCATGTTAAAGGAACACCGAACATCACAGTCAAAAGGCTTTCTTTTCTTCAGACATGTGAAGAAAGTGCGGATCATTAGTGCAGCTTGTAACGTCCATTGGCTTTCAAGAGTAAGGTATTCCCCAAAGTTCTTGTCTGTAAGGCTGCCACGTCTCCTTGTCATAACGAGACCACCAACCGAAAACAGACGCTACACTAGCACACTGCTATGCAGCCCAACATTGTACTTCATGAACACCTCCAGCACACACGGAATGTCTTTCAAGCACTCTAACGACTGTGAAGTGCGGGTCAATACCACAATTCGTGCTCCTTTCCCCATGGCGCAAGAGTTTTTCTCCTTCCACGTTCCCAAATGTAAAAAAATCTGTACCGAAAATACCGATCTGAATCGAGTCCTTGGGTAATCACTGTGAAAAGCAAAAGAAAAAGAAAAACGGTGTGGAACTGAAGCAAACTTTAAACATTGGGCCTTCCCAGATAGCTTTCAAAGTAATTCCGAAAGTAATTCAAAATGCGTTACGCGTTACTTGTAAAAGTAGTTCAATTACAGTTACAATTATATAAAACCTAATGTAATTCGGGAAGTAATTAATTACAGTAATTCAATTACTTGTAATTAATTACTTTACAGGTTTGCCGGTAACCAAACAGTTGAAGCGGTATTTTTTCGGTTTTCTCTAGGATGTATCTGCAGGCTGCGTGGATGTCTTATCTCATATTTATCTCATATGTTACGCCTTATGGCATGCCTTATGGCTTATTATGTTATATCATATGGCTTATGTCATATTTATCTCTGGCGCTCCGAAAAGGTGGTGCAGCGAACCGCAAAACGGCACTTTTGCCGTTTGCGACATTCCCCGTAAGATAATTTGTTGCGGTCTCCATTATCTCGCGCACATTCATTAAGCTCGTGTTGTAATAAACTTCGAGGCAAGAAAAACCGCGTGCGTTCAGCGTTTAAGCAAACAGATGTGAAAACAAAGAGCGTGCAATGCTTGATATCTTAAATGATCACAATACAGTTCACAACTCATAAGGGACGTACGCAATACGTGTCATACGTTTCGTATGTCGTTCGATTATGGTTCCAAGCACGTCACAAGATTGTATGTTATCTATACAACTTCTGAATGAAAAACACATGACGAATAGATCTACTTTAACAGAAGCACGTATATACTACACCACTAATCAGAGTTGGAAGGCGATGCAATTATCGCATCCAAAGTTGTCGAACCGATTCATATGAACCGGTAGCCGAAATCATATTTTTCGGTTCAGGTTACGGTTTCGATTAATTGCCGATGTTCAATTGCGGTGGTTACGGTTCTCGAAAAAATTTGGGTTCCCCCCCCCAACCGGTTTTCGGTTCCGCTCCTGTTTCAGTCCCTGCTTTGAGGTCACGTGATATGAACGAAAGCCGTAGAACTCTCCTCCAGGGTTTCTTTCTCAATGCTTTTGCATTTCTCAATGCATGCATGCGTAACAGTTGTGGGGAGAGGAGGAAAAGAGAGAGAGAGAGAGAGAGGTTACGACCTCGGAAGAGGGGCCATATATCTACAGCATTTGAAAGCCTTTGGCACAATGCCCAAGTAGGCAGCCAATTTTTTTTAGGCGTTTATTTATTTAGCTGTTTATTGGCAACGACACAACATACCCATAGCAGAGTGCGATAGGCCTGCCGTTAGTAATACATACGCTTACGTTCACAAGAGCGAAACTATAGAGATGGGGAAAACAGCGCGCGGCCACCGACACCGATTGGTCGAATGACGGTCAGGTGACGAATGACGTCATCACTTGTGTGGCTTTGTCCGTCAGTGATTTATCTACAGGGTTGGCCAAGATAAACTACCATATTTCGTCCGCTTCGTAAAGAATACGACTGGAAGTTTCGTCAATGTCGTATGTAGTTCTAAAAAATCCGGTAAAAGATTTTCACCTTCCAAAAATCCACCTTCAAAAAACCCCTACACTGCTTCCAATACTTGCCCCCCCCCCCCTCTACGGGCGGTCTCTGTGATTTCAGCTTTAGTTCACGTTGTCATGGATGCATAGGGCCTTGTGTTTTCGGGTAAAACCCGATAAAACCCGTTTTTACCCCCCCCCTCCCTCGATTGGCATCAACACCACTTAGAGTAAAACCCGAAAACACTGAACGTACAGTGTTTAGCGTCCGCAGGTGCAGGTATTGGTTGGCGAGTCTGCAGTTTGTCTAGCTAGTTTTCGGGGGTTTTTTTTTTCTTTCGGGTTTTACGCTAAGTATACGAGGTGTAGAAACGCAGTGCTGATCAGCTCGGCGGTTCTACACCTCGTGTTCATCTACAATGCGAGAAGCACTTCTCATTTTCCACCCGATATCACCCGAATTTATCCCGCTTTACGGCTCCTGAGGTAAAACCCGATTTTACCCCCGATTTTCAAAAATTCTGCCCCCCTCAATTTTTCGCAACACGTCCTCGTATATACTCGTGATCCTGGATAAGGGGTGAATGTTTCGGCCTGTTGGTACATACATCCTGTACATAAAACAATAAAAAACAATAAAAAATAAAATACAATTAATACTGAATAAAAAACAATGTTGCCCTCTTCAACGCGTTATTAAATACTAGACGCGCTCTTCGTAGATTTGAAGGTCCGATTACCCGATTAAAGACCCATTTAAACACGGTTACTCACTTACACGAAAGCGGGTCTTTAAACGAGACCTTTATTTTCCCATTCAATTTGCCCATTCCATCGTGATGAACACTGCTTCCATTGCAAAAGTCAATCAATTTGGCGCAGTCAGGCGCGGAATCGACCGGTCATTAATTACACTTCCCCGATCCGTAGGACGTTCGCCTTTTATTCGGACGACGTTAGCGATACAGTGAAAAAAAAAAAAAAACGATAACGAAAGGTGTTACATGGAAAAGAAAGAAGGAGGGTCAAGCTATAACAACGGATGCATGGTGAGAAAACGGCTCTCTCCAGTGCGTTGCTGGCCTTCGTTTCGTCCGTAGGACTGTCGTAACCTCTCTCGCTCTTTCTTTGTTTTTTTTTTCTCTCTCTCTTTTCTCTTTTTCTTTTTGTTTTTTTTCAAGGGTGAAACTTGCCGCCTTGGCTGAGCAGGCAAACCTCACTCAACTTTTTTTTTTTGTTGTTGTTGGTGAACATCATCCCACCCCCTCCCCCATCTACACTCTTAGAAATGAACTTCACCACGTAGCACGCTCCTAGCCAACCATCACCCGGAATGACAACGTTCTCGCCCCTGATTTGTTGAAAACGGGAGGAGGAGCCTATTTTGTGACCATTATGCACGGCACAAAATAGGCTCCTCCTCCCGTTTTCAACAAATCAGGGGCGAGAACGTTGTCATTCGGGGTGATGGTTGGCTAGGAGCGTGCTATGTGGTGAAGTTCGTTTTTAAGAGTGTAGTGGTTTAGCCAGGATCCCAAGCAGGGAGGGGTGTTGGAAAAAATTGGGGGAGGGGTCATTATTATAGCTACGTCATTATACAGCTTAACATATCATTACCGACATGTGTGTAAAGCTGAAGTCACAAAGGGCCCCCCCTGTAAGGGGTACACAAGTGTAGAAGTTCGAGGGTGTCACTGAACATTTGTTGGTTAGAGGGGAGTAGATGTGCTGTGGAGAAATCACGGATTAGGGGTGTGCGCGGGTGTGGCTATATCTAGGCGACCCTAAAGCTAAAGCTCTAAGGTAAATGTCGACACAGTTCTCTGTGAAGTCGGTCAAGGAGGCAAGATCTCCCCTGCGGTATAGTTGTGACATTGCCCGCCTGATACGACTACGAAGTGAGGCAGTAACAAAATGGCTAACAAAGCGTAACATTTTCAGCTATAGGGGTAAACATTATCAGCTAAAACATCAGCTAAGATGTCAGTTAAAATAATAACTAAAATGTCAGTTAAAACATCAGCTAAAATATCAGCTAAGATAGCAGCTAAACTATCAGTTAAAATATCAGCTAAAATACCAGTTAAAATATCTGTTAAGTTAAAGCTTAGAGCTTTATATTGAGCTGCATCCTGGTTCTTGGATAGAAATATAGTAACGCGATCGTCAAGGCGCTGCGTTAATTCAACGGACGCGACTCAACGTGTCTTCTACAGCTCAGTGGCGTCACCGCTTGCAGGAAGTTGACAGTTCAAGATGTCGTCACGGCGGTGATCTGGAAGGTCTAGAGCACATCCTTATCCACTGCCCGCACTACTAACCTCTCAGTGTGTCTCGCACTCTCACTGTATCAAAACTGATTGGTCCATGGCCAAATCCGACCCACCAACGCTATGCCCCAAGAGCACTTCTAAACCCTTTGGACACCTTATAGGACTTCGGTCCTCACTGTGTAGAGACTCACTATTCAATTTATACCGCCAGCAGTGGAGTAGAGTATCGTCCGCTGGCGGTGAAACTCCCTAATCATCATCATTAAAAACGTCATTAAAATCATCATCATTAAAGTTCTTGTTGTTGTTCTTCGTTGCAACGAACCCGTTCTATTCGAGTCATTGTTTTATTCGAAGTTTTACGTGAACGAGTTTTAAGAGCGAAATACAACCATACGCGTTTCGAACCGGATTATGTATTCGGCTTGTACACTGCCGCGATCGACTTCGCTTTCAAAGCGAAAGGATGAGCAAATCCAGTTCGCGCCATTCTTCTCTTTCTTTTTTATTTTTTTTTTTGCACCTAAATCAAGAGGCTGCCGGGGCTCTTATTACAAGATTTATATTTAGCTTTTTCTTTTCTTTTTTCTTTTTGGCTTGCTGGAATGTCTACTATACACTAACGCTTCGAGGCTGCTGTCACTGTTGCGGTGGAACGGCTTATATCGAAATATACTTTTTTATATCGAATTTCCCTCCGGTCCTGTTTACTTCGTTATAACGCGACTTTACTGAAAAACGTCTGGAATCCGCCCTCATAAAATGCTGATATCCCGGGTCCGCAAATAAGCATTAGTGTCTCTGCCAACGCCCTCTAGGTGGAGCCATCATTGAGAGGACGCAGTGAAGTCAAAATGTTGTTCCATGTCTGCCATCACTTGCACTATTGGACAACTGCTGCTTTGTAGCTTTTCGCCCGTACCTTTCATCACGTGGTTAATAAAATAAAGATTATTATTATGATTTTTACGATTATTACTATTAATATTTGGACCAACATCTCCATTTTTCCTTTACCAATCAATCAATTATTATTATTATTATTATTATACGGACGACAACACAATAACGACAGTAATACAGACAGCCAGTACAGATGACATACCCTTCCAGAGAAAGCTTCACCGCTGAAAAATAAATCGAATGAAAGTAAAAGTTTGTAACATCACATTTTTTGGTCCCGTAGATTTTTTTTTTTTTTTTCCCCTACAAACCTAATGACCGCAGAAGTGCCTATAGATACAGCCGATTTCGAGTATAATGCGGATCTTAGACGCGCAGATACCACGTGATGCGGCTACTATTCATCTTATCCCCGCACCCCTCGAGCGACCTTTATCACCGGGAGGACTAAGAGCTGTCCTGCTCCACCCGCGCGCCCTACGGGGATTTCTCGGCGACATCTTCAAGGTGGATAATATTGACGATCGACCCATCGATGAGCGAAAGGTGCATCGATGAGACCAAGCGCTCGGCGCCGTCATCAAATTCCCCCTTGAACAGCGGTGCGCACCAGTGGCGTATCTACGATTTCGGCGTCGCGGAGGGCACCAACTGTTACCGGCGTGCTGCGATCGTCAAGCAAGCGTGAAGACGGAATATTTGAACTTTTTTGCTATTTAACTTCGGAATGAATCGCTCGATTTCAGTCGCAAAACAGCGATTGCATAAATGTTTGTACCTTGATTTCTTGGCGGCAAAAAAAAAAAAAAAAAAAAAGAGGGTTCTCGAAGAACGACGCCCGCGCAAATAATATTAGTGCAGCCAAGCGAGCTTTCGAGTTTTGAATCTTTACAAAGAGAAACCCCAATGTGCGTATATATCGTTGTCGGAGTTTTAGCTAACTTGTCGCTCGAGCTCGCCGGGAATCATCATGTTGCATCAGTATTTTTTGTTTGTTCGTTTGTGTGTGTGTGTTACATCTTTAAGCGCGTAAAAAAAATACGCATCGTTGTAAATAAGCGTCGTTTTTTTATTCCGTTGGCTGATATTCAAATGGTGTAACAACGGTGTTGAGAAAGGTGCTTCCAATACACCCTCCTGAAATGCTCTTTTCTACAGAATATGCATTTTGAAATCTTGTTTCCTGAAGGTTATATACCCGTCCCTTTTTTGGTAGAATTTGCCTTATAAAATAAAGGTAACGCTTTTGCACGATACGCCGTTTGAGGTGGCGCTTTTTGGAGGATACAGCGTTTGGAAGGGTGTCCAAGCGGCGTATACAGATGTGGACAGATGGAGAGAGGACAGCAGGAAGGAGATGGGGACAGGGAGGGGTTAGTATGCGTCCTGGGCCGACTTCGGGGGGAACTGTGCCGACATTCGTCTGGAGAGTCTTCGGGAAACCCGGGGGAAAACCTCGGACAGCGCAGCCGGTGGTACACTCTTAAAAATGAACTTCACCGCATAGCACACTCCTAGCCAACCATCATCTCAAATGATATCATTGTCTGCC
The DNA here is from genome assembly GCF_037126465.1 of Ornithodoros turicata. Lineage (NCBI taxonomy): Eukaryota > Metazoa > Arthropoda > Arachnida > Ixodida > Argasidae > Ornithodoros > Ornithodoros turicata. The sequence goes on along the minus strand of NC_088209.1, from coordinate 39,437,507 downwards.
TTGATTTGTTCAAAACGGGAGGCGTACGCCTTTTGTGTGACACTTATGCCGTTCATAATTGTCACAAAAAAGGTGTACGCCTCCCGTTTTCAACGAATCAAGGCAGATAACGATATCATTTGAGATGATGGTTGGCTAGGAGTGTGCTATGCGGTGAAGTTCATTTTTAAGAGTGTAGGATTCGAACCCACGACCTCCTATATAGTCTCCAGCACGAGCTTGGCTATACCACTAACGAGCGGAACGCGTCAATCCGCGACATACCTTTGACCAGCGGGCATGGCCCCAAAGGTATGTGCCACAGGCAGTGACGGATCCAGAGGGAGGTGAATCTCGTTTATAACGAACCTGACAGTCGTGGAAAAACTGTTTCGTTACATCCGGAAGTTTGTTATAAATGGAGTCTGCTTACACTGAGTTAAATATTGAGTGTCGTTTGCGACGTGTTCGTTAAAGCCGGAAATTCGTTATTCGTGTTATAACCGGGATTTACTTAACTCCCTTTTGGAGAGTACAATTGCTCTCAAAAAAGGAGCCTCCTCACTCCCTTTAGGCAGTGCGGTTACGCTCTAACCTCCTACTGGACAGTAATATTACTGTCCGGTATAGGGAGTAAGGGAGTAATGCTACTCCCTTGAAGGAGTGAGGAGGCTCCTTTGTTGAGAGTAATTGTACTCTTGAAAAGGAAGTTATATATGTGGCAAGAAAAAGGAGTTAAAGTACACCCTTTTTTTTAAGAGTGTACCGCGGAATTTAAATGGGAATGTTATCCGCGGATGACGGGGAAGCTCCGAAAAAGTGGCGCCGTAGACTTTGCAAAATGACGCGCTAGATAGACGTGCAGTAACGCTACAGACTTGCAAAGTGGCGCGATATAGACACGTGATGACGCACTAACGAGGGAATATATTTTTTTCCCAGCAAGGTGTCACCTTGACGCTGCACGGAAGCGTGTCCACGGTTATTGGAGCCGTAAATCTGCATGGAAAAGCTGTCGTCGTCAACCATTCATGTGTCAACCTGCCACCGTAGCTTCTCATTCTGAGCTGTATTAGCTGGAAGCTCATCAGTTTCCGTAACTTTTGACGAGCCAAAATATGTGACGTTTCCTCGTGCCAGTGGAACCCAGCGAGGATCGTTACGTCTTTATCCTATATCGAATCCGTGTTTCCACGGTAGGATGTCAAGCAATGAAAAAGTGCGGGTGGATCGAGATATATGGATAGCGAGACAGATACAGATCTATAGATATGTATTTATTTTAAAGGTACTCTATATGTAGTGTTCCGCGCTTTCGATTTTTATTATAGGGCGGATTCGGAGTGTATGTTTTTCTGTGTTTATTTATGTTCTTGAAATCGGCGTTTTTTGGCGATTTTTGTGGCGTGTACATGGATTACCCTGCAGTTATCGACGAATATAGATCGCAAAATGTAATTTTAAAACTGTGCGTCTCAGCGGAGCCTTAAAACAAACACCACACTCTTAGAAATGAACTTCACCGCATAGCACGCTCCTAGCCAGCCATCATCTCGAATGATATCGTTATCTGCCCTGATTTGCTGAAAACGGGAGGCGTTCGCCATTTTTGTGACAATTATGAACAGCATAAGTGTCACAAAAAAGGCGTACGCCTACCGTTTTGGACAAATCAGTGCACACAGCGATATCATTCGAGTAGGTGGTTGGCTAGGAGCGTCCTATGCGGTGAAGTTCATTTTTAAGAGTGCAATACAAAATTAGCCCCTGTGAGACGTCACAATAAGAAGAGCACTTTATTGCTCCACGGCGAAGTGGTGGTACCTATAAATCGTGAAAGGAGCGCTCATTTAAGCTTATTGCAAAGATTAATACCCCCTACCTTTTCCTCAGGCATTCATTTTTATCCGGTGTTTTTCGGTTAAAACCGAATGACAAAGTTACTGGCGTATATTTTTCGGTATTTTTTCAATTACAATCGAAAACACTGAACCCTATCAGTAATTGCTATATAACACGACCGACCCGTCGAATAATTTTCCCCAATCCATATGTTCCAAAAAGAAAAAGGAAAATTTAAACGCGCTATAGAAAAGCATCAGCCTTTGCATAGAGCGACAAAGACAGAGTACTGGCACTCTCGCAGTCAGACGTTTCCAACAGTGGAAAGTACCCGCCTGTCGAATACGACTTGTTGTATAGTACTCTAATACGCACAAAATGACCTTCGGTACTATGTATGCTGCCGTCGTTGCATGTAAGTATAGAGCTCCTCCGAAAAGGACGAATGATACTAGGCGAAAAAAAAAATTCAGTATTTTGATCTGAATCGTACGTGAAAAGCGCCGATTTATGCAGATACATACAGTTCCCGGAGCTTTTTTTTCATTTACGGGACGTCGCGCTTAGAGGATACTGCTGAATTTTGAAGCTCTCGAAACCAGAGACGACCTATTTGCACAATTCATGGTGCATAATGTTAGCAACATGTACAGTGACTTATGATGAGGAAAGCTCCGCGATTTATTTTCAATAAATATAGGGGGACGGACTCAGTCAGTGAGTTGTATGCTAGGGCCCGTTTGGACAAATTGGCCTCGCGTCGCTTGAAGCACCGCTTGAAATTTTTGTATCTCAGGCTGTTCATGGGCGGTTAAAAGTACAGGGTTATTCTAGCAAACGTTACACATTTCGATCGTACTATAAAAATAGAAGACTGGGTTTGGCCCATCCAAAACTTTGTAGGCTGATAGCCACTTGTCAGAAGTTTCTTTCAAATTTTTTGTAAGTGATATGGTCATGTAGAAAAAAAATTAAAAATCAAGCAAAATTTCGCCCCATGCATTTTCAATGGCCTATTCCACACAAACACCGCCATTTTTTCTTGTGTCAGCTTCACTTTCATATCACTTCACACAGGTGGCGCTGCCTACAACGATGTTACATGCCAATTCTGATGTTATGCACCAATCCTCTTGTTCCAGTCTTGTTCTGTATGCTGGTGCCACCTGTGCGTGGTGCAATGAAAATGAAGCGCACACAGGAGAAAATGGCGGCTTGTGAGTGAGATAGGCCATAGAAAATGCATAAAGTGGAATTTTGCTTGATTTTTAATTTTTCTTCCACAGGACCATAATGCTCACAAAAAATTCCAACAAAACTTCAGACAAATGGCTGCCAATACGCAAAGTTTGAGGTTGGATAAGACACGTCTTCTATTTTTACGATGCGGTAAAAATGTGTAACGTTTGCTAGACTAACCCTGTAGAATCTTCGCGATACCTGCAGCCTTTCGCAGGAAGGTGTATACACGCCAATTACGATCACGAAAGTTGAAGTCTTTCAAAGCTGAAAATGTCAAGAACAATTGTTGAGTGGAATGCGTTGCTTGAAACAGTGCTGAATAGTTCATCTGTATAGAACACTTTTCTACAGCTTTGATCATTGATGTGTTCTGATGCTGCCCTTGCTTGATTCATTGCCCACCCCTATACCTATAGGCTCATGAAATTGGGCCAGTAGTATGTGAAATAAAAAAAATAAAAAATCTCCGCCCTTTCCGTTTGTAGGTCACCTCCCCCACCTTTAGCACTTGCCGAGAAAACCCCGTTTTGGGGGCGCAACAACAGTGTATACGTGCTTCTATATATAGCTTTACATGAACACGTGACAGTGACAACGTAACCAAAATTTTTACCGCCATCTAAAGTTACCGCGTTTGGCATATAATGTACCCAAAGATACAACAAATGCTTTGTACATTTTTCTTTTTCTCTTTTTTATGTTGCTATGAATACTGCTTGTTTTGGAATAATCCGGGTGTATTTAAAGCGATCGAAACATTTATTTTTCTGAAACACAAGCTTCCGGACGGAGTCCGTCCTTCAATCAGGTGCATACATTGAACACCTGGTACAGAGACATTTATACTAGTGTACATCAGAGAAAGGGGACAAAGAAGGTGGTGAGAAGGAAATACAAATTCTTATGTCGCGAAAAAGAAAATACAAAAGAAAGCGATGTGTTACCGGAGACAAAAACCGTTGAGAGATCTCAGGTTAGCGAACGTGGTAAAGAAGACCGCATGCAGGAAGAAATATTACACTGCTGGGGTTTGAGCAAAGATATCTTTTCTCAAATCCCGGCAGTGTAATCTTTCTTCTCTAACAAGAATTTGTATTTCCTCCTCACCACCTTCTCTGTCCCCTTTCTCTGATGTACATTAGTATAAATATCTCTACCAAGTGTTCAATGTATGGCACCTGATGAAGGACGGACTCCGTCCGAAAGGTTATTTTTCAGTAAAATCAATGTTTCAATCTCTTCAAATATACTCATTTTATTCACTTGCGAGTGAGACTTCTCCCATTTTTTGCCTGTTAGTTTTAATCCGGGTGTGTTCGTGCCACACGTACTGCTATGATTTCAGAAATTCGTGAAAGTGAAGTTCAAAAGAATTTCCTCAAAAGCATTTGTGTTTGCGACTATATTTGCTGCTGCTGATGATGATTCAATTTTAATTGCGCATAAGCAACTCAGGCTGTATAGTGCGCCAAAACCATGGTAAAATTGTGACTAATTAAAAATCAGACGATTATACTAAAAATAATATACTCGGTAAATTGAGATATAAACAAAGACAGATGATAAAAATATGCGTATTAAACTACATCGCAGATTGATAGCGAACGTCTCGCAGGAAGTTATAGATTCTTAGAAACGGCAACAGTGACTCATCACCCAGTAGTAGAGCTGGGTGAAACGGCAAACTGTGCTGGTAAAATTCATGAAAATGGCGTTGACGGTGGGGCTCATGTAGCAGGCACGTCACATGACTATATTTTCCTCAACACAAGTCGAACTCATCGAAACATTGAAGTCAGGATTATCCGTGTCGGACTCGCCACCCTGAGTAAAATGTATGCGACGTGCATGAGTGACATGAATTATATCGGCGATCACACGCAATTTCTTCCGAGTCAACGTTACAGGTATTATGTGTGCTTTGCCGTCAACCCCGCCGTCTTCAGCGCACCTTTCTATTATATCGTAGGGTGCCTGCATGCGCGTTCTGACGGAGAAGGAGAACGCGCATGCAGGCTCCCTACCCAAGCGGCACAACATGTTGACCCAATATGGAACCAATGTTGGCAATGTCGGCCCGATATTTGTCCAAGATTTCACCAATGTTCGCAATGTCGGTCCAACATTGGTTCTAAAATTGAAGCAATGCGGGCAATGTCGACCCAACATTGGTCTAAGATTGAACCAATGCTGGCAATGTCGGCCCAACATTGGTCTAAGATTGAACCAATGCTGGCAATGTCGGCCCAACATTGGTCTAAGATTGAACCAATGCTGGCAATTTCGGCCCAGCATTGGTCTAAGATTGAACCAATGTTGGTAATGTTGACCCGACATTGATCCAAGATTGAACCAATATTGGGCCGGTATTGCCAATATTGGTCCAATAATGGGCCAACATGTTGTGCTGCTTGCGTATTATACCATGGAAGAGATGGGCTTCTTAGTGACCCGCTTCGATTCAGCTGCACTTTAAAAATTACGAATTTTAGCCTATACTGAAGTCTCAAACGTGGGCAGGGCAGCTTTTGGAAAGAAAAAGGTGGATACAGCGAATGTAGTAGAGACATTTATGCCGTGCGCACGCTTATATCGAACTCGTACGAGCTTATATCGAACAGAGAGATATTTTCGAGATTTCGGTCCGCGCATAGTAAGCGACACTGGTGGAATTTGTTTTCATAAACAAGTCGAACGTAAAACAACGTCTTCACAAGCACTCTAACCCAACATTTAGTACCATCATCATCATCATCGCCATCCCACATTTATCTCCTGCATCTTAAAATTCGGTACCGAAGGAGTACTATATGAATTTTCAAAAATTTACGAGTGCCAGTAAACCATCATGGACTTTCCCCAAGTGTATAAGTGCAGGAAACGATAATGAATATGTAAGCGGTCGTGCCACCGTACAGTCTTCGTATTGGCTGACCTAAAATGACCTGCTGGTGAACGCAGTCCGCGAACGGGAGACCGCTGGTACGAGATATTTCATGCCGGCCCGTTAAGCGCCGGAAATTATGGGAAACGGGAAAAAAGTCAGGCTATGCCTCGGAAGATTTACGGCTTTCTTGCAGAAACTTCTCGGCCGAGCCGAGAAGCCAATTGCGGGCGCGCGTGTTTTGCATAGGAAATTCGGGAATGATGCAGTTTTCGAACCGCAACGTGTGCGTTACCCAATGTTGTGAACTCGAACTTTAGTGCGAGCCAGACGTGGGCGGCATTGGCGGAATATCGAACGGACTGCTGAGGCCGTCCTGCGTTCATTGTACTACGACGCGTCTGTTTAAGAGCTCGGAACGACATTTACGACGACGTTTACCGCTTAAAACGACGCGGTTCGTCAGGCACAGCACCAGCGAATTCCTTATCGGCTTCCAAGGCAAGATGTTGTTGTTGTTGTTGTTGTTTTTCTACTACTTCTTTTCACGCTCATTACGCCAATAGTACGGTCCCGACGAGGAAGCTGATAATGGTGATGGTGATGTGGTTGTGGTGTGGTCAGGGCCGGATACAGACCATCGGTTTCTTTCTTTCAGAGGTAAATTCAATGTACACTCTTAAAAACGAACTTCACCACAAAGCACTCTCCTAGCCAACCATCATCTCGAATGATATCGTTATCTGCCCTGATTTGCTGAAAATGGGAGGCGTACGCCTTTTTTGTGACACTTATGCTGTTCATAATTGTCACAGAAAAGGCGTACGCCTCCCGTTTTCAACAAATCAGGGCAGATAACGATATCATTTGAGATGATGGTTGGTTAGGAGCGTGCTATGTGGTGAAGTTCATTTTTAAGAGTGTATAAACTGACGTGTGTTTTTTGTTGTTGTTGTTGTTGTTTTTTTGGGGGAGATCGCCCAACCGCCCCCTCCCCTTGGATCCGGCCACTGGGTGTGGCGGTGTGGTGAAAGGATGCTGAATCATGCGCTACATGTGTGCTCGTTGCTGAAAATTCTCGAAGCAAAATGTCGATCGTTTCTAATTTAACTCATCTCCATTTCGTTTGTCTATCGGTTATTTCCGTCAATACGCACTAAGAAATAAATCATTAAACACGTAGTGGTTAGGATGATCGCTTTCCACGCCGAGAATGGGAGGTGAGGCAGGTTCGAATCCCCTCGCACCGGTTCTGCTGTGTTGGGTTTTCCTGGAGTCTATAGGTTTTCCTGCAGACTTTCAAGACAAATGTTGGCACAGTTCCCCCTTGAAGTCGGCCCAGGACGCATACTAACCCCCTATCCCCCCTCCTTCCTGTTGTCCTCTCTCCATCTGTCCACGTCTGTACGCCGCTCATAGCCACACTTGTTTCGCGGAAGTAAAAAAAAATAGTAATTTATAGAAGAACCTAAACAGACAAAGGCAGTCGGAAGGATCTATAAATAAACAAATAGGTTTGATTCGATGTATCGCTATAAACGGATTTGATGCACAGCATCGCAGTAAACGAGTTTGACTCGAAGCATCGCTATAAACGGAAGCTAAAACGCGCGTGCCTTCGAGTCGAAAAAAGGGCCCGACACAAAGACAAACGGTGCAGAAGTAGAAAAACAAGAAATCAAAAACCCACATTCTTCTTCTTTTTTTTTTAACGGCTGTCGTGGAAAGCATATCTCACCCTCTCCATCGCCAATGTCCAATCAGCCCTGTCTGTGTCTGTCCATGTGCCTACACTCTTAAAAATGAACTTCACCTCATAGCATGCTCCTAGCAAACCATTATCTCGAATGATATCGTTATCTGCCCTGATTTGTTGAAAACGGGAGGCGTACGCCTTTTTTTGTGACACTTACGCTGTTGATAATTGTCACAAAAAAGGCGTACGCCTCCCGTTTTCAACAAATCAGGGCAGATAACGATATCATTCGAGATGATGGTTGGCTAGGAGCGTGCTATGCGGTGAAGTTCATTTCTAAGAGTGTACTCTAGCTTGCTCGGATGCATTCTGCTTCCATGTTCTTCAATGCGCTCGTCGTGAATCGATTCCCAAAGGTCACTTACGGACGAAGATGTTGCTGACCAGCGTGGCCGGAATGCAGAACACGCAGACCAATATGTCTGCCATTGCCAAGTTGACGATGAAGTAGTTAGTCACTGTGCGCATGCGCGGCGAACGAATGACGACGGCCACCACGAAGCTGTTGCCCAGAAGACCGACCATAAAGACGAGACTGTAGGCGAGACAGAAGACAGACACCATTCCGGGGGAGTACCGCATCCACAGATCGGAAGGAATGGAATACAAGTCCGTCGCATTGTTCATCCACACGAATATCTCCTCCAGAGTAGCGTTGCTGCTCTGGTTCCCTTCCATCCTGGCAAAGGATAAAATGTGCATCGGGTTTAGAGCGGCGATAAAGTCACCCTGGTGGGTATAACGAAAGAAACAACCGGGCTGCGCGAATAGATATACCAAATTTACAGCCCGAGTGCGAACTCAATAGCTATTTATACGCGAAGCAAAATACGAAGCGAATAATTGTGTTATAGTTACGTTATATAGTGAGGGTTGCTCGTTTTCGGTTGTAATCGAAAGACACCGAAAAACATAGGCCGGGTAAATTCTCCCTAATTCGATTTTAATCGAAAACCACCGAATGCAGGGACATTACAGGAACGATGACAGAGATAAACAGCTGTACACGCCCATCAAGTTCTTGACGCAGATCAGAAAACCATACAGAAATACGATGGTTGCGAAAAATGTCCGTGTACTTTTTCGTTAGCCGTAAAACGCCATGCTAACTGAGCGTCGTGTGGAAATTACATCGTGATTTCTATTCGCCGATAACTGTCGGGTAAACCGTGTTCACGCCAATAAAAACACAGGAAAACGCTGATTCCGTGAAAATCAATAAACACCGAAAAACATACGCCGAATCGGCACAAAAATAAAAAACCGAAAACGCGGAATTCTAGTCATAGTTATAGTTTTTTCCTAATCTAACCGAACGGAACTCATATACAGCATATATGTGCGTGTCATGTGCACACCCATGTTCGTATATGAAGCAGTATTTGCCTATCACTTCATGCCCTGTCTTCTGGCGTTTCCTTTTGTTCCCTCTATTCTTTTTTTTTTCTGTGCGTGTGTTTTGGGAAAGGGGGGGGGGGGGCTACGAATGCACTCTTCGGAACTCATTCGGAGATATTCGTTTTGTAACAGACGTCTCCTTGATTCGAAATTCCATGTTCAATTCGAATCGAACACACACATTTATTCGCTCCGGTATTCCAGCAACCCAAATACTCTCGCAACCCCACAAAACAGTACACGTTTTAGTGGACACGACTTTCTGTAATGACAAAACGGATAAAAAGCAGGGCAGCTGGACAAGCCCAACGTATAGACAAAAGCCGAACGCCCTGCCAGCACGTACATACACGAACCTGTGCGTACGTGTGCGCCCCCTTTTTTTGTTCCCTACACTCTTAAAAATGAACTTCACCGCATAGCACGCTCCTAGCCAACCATTATCTCGAATGATATCGTTATTTGCCCTGATTTGTTGAAAACGGGGGGCGTACGCCATTTCTGTGACACTTATGCTGTTCATAATTGTCACAGAAAAGGCGTACGCCCCCTGTTTTCAACAAATCAGGGCAGATAAGGATATCATTCGAGATAATGGTTGGCTAGGAGCGTGCTATGCGGTGAAGTTCATTTTTAAGTGTGTAGTCTCGGGGGTATTCGTCGTGGACGACTTTCTTCCTTTGTGTCTATATGTGTGTGAAATGTTGAACTTAGTTTTTTTTAAAGATTCAATCCAATTTATTGTTGCTTATTTGTCTGTTTGTTACCGCGCGAAGCAGTACGCGATGTCTGAGATTATGTAAAAAGTTGTGGGTATATTGCTTTACTAAAAACTATATTCGCTAAAGAAAAACTAAAAAGTTAAACGCCTAGCATGAATAGAGTCCCGAAAAGATGCGCCAACAAACACTCGTCGTGTTTTTCTGTGTGTGTGTTTTTTTGTTTGTTTTTTTAAGATTAAACAGTGAATAATTATTAAAACGTGGAGGTGTTAGTCACGACGCGGTCAGGACAGGCCGCGCGTAGAGACTAACATCTCCAGTTTTTTTTTTTTGTTTTGTTTTTTTATTGGAAGTCCGTTACGCGTTCCCCCTCCTAATATTGCGCGGAAGCAAAATTTGCAAACACGGACCCCTTCGTTGCGCACATATAAATCCTGCCGACGTAGGGACAAAATGGCCCTTATATTCGCCTACGAATCAAATACGCTATTTTAAGGCGCTTCAAATGAGCAGACTTGCCTCGAAATTCGACTGGATGGGCCGGCATGGGAGAATGTTGAGAAAGCATTCGATCCTATGGGATCCGGGACGAGTGACATTGATTGATTGATTGATTGGTTGATCGCTTGATTTGAAGGAGAAATGGAAGGCTTCACTAGTGTGAGAGAATACCCCGAAGGAGTATTCTTTGCCGGGAGCTCGCTTTCAACAGCAAGATTTTTTTTTTTTTTTTTCCGCGATCGACAGCGGGAGAGAGGTTTTAAGTTTAAGTGAGGCTATATGTACGAGGATCTGGTATATATGTCGCCTGGTATTTCGTACAAATACATAGCCCCGCGTATTTAGCGCGTACAATACGACCACCCGCATGTCCCAGAAAACGAAAACGAAAACTTTCTTCGATGTTGCAACAGGAAAGAAAAACAAAACAAAAGAAAGCGAAGTAAGGACTACAGTCCCCCCTTTTTTTTTTTCCCAGAAGGAAAGTGGGCCATAAATCCGGCATCAAGATTGGACCACAACTGGGAGAAGGATCGATCCGACATTTATTGCTGTCCGGGCAAGAATCTTTATATCCTTGATGGGTCCTCCTCCGCAATCCAATTCTTCAAAGGAACGGCCAAAGCTCATTACGCGCGTATATGAATGAAGAGCGAGCAATCGTTCGGAAGACGTTCTTCCCGAAGTTTCGCGAAAGTGGCGTGACAAGCGATCGTGTAGGCAACAAGTTTTTTTGTGGACGTGGTTACATTTAGAAAAAGAACTTACCTTGGCGCGCGTTACGTAGGCAGCACGGGAGAGCGCCGGGTATCGCGCAACATTGTGCAGCCCCGTCACAGCATCCATTGGCTCGTGTCTCTTCGCCGATCGAAAACCGGCTCTTCACACGGCGAGAGTGTGGACAACCTCGGGAGCAGTGGGAGGAGCCGTTACGGCGCTCCGTTTAACCGTGCGTTTTTCGTTGCTGCCTTGGAACATATCGTGATCTAAGGTTCACCTGCCTTGTGTAAGAATAAGTGGTAGGTATACCTCACGCAGTGTGAAGCGACGAAGCCGACAGTCGTGTAGGTCCGTCCATAACGGTATAGTGGAGACTGAAGAGAGAGAGGGGGAAAAGGGAAGGAGATACACGTCGAGACTAGGAGATACCCGGGTTCGAATCCCGGTGCCGACTGTGCTTTCTGGGGTTTTTCCTTGGTTTTCCTCAGACGCTGTCAGACATGTGTCGGCACAATTTCCTTAGAAGTCGGCCCAGGACGCACATTTCCCGGGGCGTCAGTCGTAACGTTGCCCGCCTCTATGAGGCCAACAACAGCAAGCCCTTTCATAATCAACATCGTCATCATCATCATCATCATCATCATCATCATGTGGATCGTGCGAATGGTCTAGGACAGGGATCGGAAGATATGACTTTAGAAAGCTGCCGCATTTGAAAGCGTACGGTAGAATGTCCAAACGATGACATCCCAGTTCCAGATGAAGTCCGCACACGACATTAATGACAAGTAACGAGGAACGCATACGGAACGACAGAACGCCCAGTTGCAAGGAACGAACAAAGTGGTGGTTCCCGAAAAGAGGCGAAAGAGTTTAACAGACACCGCCGGACTCTTCAGTAATGAATGAATCACACGGAGCGGCGCGCTATATGAGCGGTAGCAAAGCAGGTCGTAAGGTGTAGTGCACCTTAAAAGCGCTCGCTGTTGTGTGTGTGTCTTGTGTTGGCCCAGTGTTTAGAGCTTTTACGTCATGAAAGTCTGTCACCGACAAGCCCAAAGGGATGTTTTAATGCACCTTAACAGAGTACTAAAACCCAGTCCTAAGCAATTGTTCAGCGAAAATATTTTTCATTGTCGCCCAGTGTGAACTGCTTCACGAATGAAGCACATGGTTTCCAGCAATCCTATACGACGTCGTCGCTCCATTAACGTCGATGGACTACTTGAGATTGCGTCTCTGACGTTGACGTCGTATACCTTATAGGAAACCCCTCAAAATCAGCAGCTCCCATGACTTGGCCTTCCTCGTCGTCGGGTCTGAGAGTTGACCCGAGCTGGAATTTGGGTACCGTCTGTGCTGTCTGGATATTTTTTACGGGTTTTCCACGTACTCTGTGAGCCACCGGCACAATCTCCCAGAGAAACACGACGCCACATCCGACAGGCACCGAGAAATCAGCATGCAAAGCGTACTGAAGCGGTCATACGGGGCGAGGCTACGAATAATATGCAATGTCTGTTGGTCGACTCATTGCCCTCTCTCTCCCCCTCCCCCTCGCTGAATTCATTCCTCTGTCCAGGTAGCATTCAATGTTCGACCCATATTGCGCCTATTTGGTTTGCAAAAGAGGAACTCTTCGCAACGAGCTGGGGACAATTTATGCGGTATTAATCGGTGCTTTCGTATGCGAGCTCTTCCCCACTTGACATGCTCAGTTCCTATTTTGAAGGGAGGGTGACCTCCTTCGACGTCTTCTTACACCTCAATGCTTTCGGTCGATCCCTTTGATCTCAGTTGATCCCCCCCGACTCCTTGGGAAAGTTGTCGAAACGATTTCGTTCTCCGTCTGCGAGGAAGGGGGTTTGTTTGCTTGCGGAACGCGAGAAGAAAAATCGCCTCTTGGAACTGCTGAGGGAGCTGCACGAGACTCACACGCGCGCCAGAAAGAGGGAAAGGAAAATAGCTCTGGGAATAATAAGGAATAATAGGGAATTAGCTCTGTACCTAATGCTATATTTATATCTTTATAGTATACTGACCGACAGTTTTGAGACTGCCCCGATTAGACGATTTTAAAAAGATGCGCGCGCCGTCAAGCGCGCAGCGCAAAGCAGCATGGGAACTTTGAGGGACACCGCTCTGTCGTCTGCTTCGGTTATGGTTTACCCCGGCTGACGCTGCTGCTGCGCACATCGGGAATGTTGTTGTTCTTCTTCTACCTCCGCCTGTGACAGTCTCGTAATGCCGTTCCCATGAGCCCTTGCGTGCCAAAGGTGGCGCTTGTTTTTCTAAAAACGTCTATTAGTGTGTCCTTCTTTTATTTATATGTCTGATTGACACACTGAAGTACAAGAGTGACTTTGAGGCGCAGCCAGAGATACAGGAATGGACCTACAACGCCGAAAAGGGATGCCGTTGCAGTGATTGCCGTTATGTTTGCTATGCAGGGTGTTTCAGTTAAATCCCCGGGCTAAGTAATTTGCAATCGAAGAACTTTCTGTTTTTACAAGTACCTGTCCGATACAACCAACAAGCTGCGCACCGTATGAATGAGTGGGAGGCGCTCACTATGTAAACAAAAATTCAAATGAGTTTCGTGAAGAAAAAAAAAGTGGCCGAGGATGGTGGTAACTTGGTGGAAGAGTACAAGTTGCTCAGACACGCCGTCTTCCGCAAGGGACGTTAAATACGGGGTGCCGTGTGATGAGCTTTCATAGCACGTTAAAGAACCCTCAGGTGGGCAAAAGCAATCCACAGACCGACCGCTGTGGCGTCGCTCATGATCTCAGTCGTAAACCCCCGATTTATTATTGCTATACCCTTCTAGAGGTGGCATAGTTACCTGCTGAAAGTGGTATAATGTTACACCCTTGCATGGGGTGTAACTTTACAACAGTTTGGGCGCAACATCTGTATCAGGCCAATTACCCCCCCCCCCCCCAAAAGGTGTAACGACTCTACCTTTTTCTCTCTCTTTATTTATTTTTTTTTTTTTTAGAGTGAAGTAAGCATGGGAGAACTGATGTTCTGAGGCTGGAGCAACATAGATAGGACAAATACATACAAAGCCTCAAATAAACCGGTAATCCAGAAGATGCGGGTTCGAGTCCTACAGCTGGCTACTAATCTTTTCAGTGACTTTCGTCTTTCATCCACCAGTAAGCCAGGATGCGAAGAGCCCTACGCACTGCACGCAGATTCGGGGCATGCTTCACTGTGCCACTTTGGGCCTCATATTTACGCTCGTATTTTATTTCGGGGTCGTGAGTCAACACTCCCTGCGCAACACCGCGTGCTTTACATTCCAGAGATATTGAAAATTGCGAGCCCTGCGACATCTGGAATGTTCGCAGCCGGCTTTCTATCGATTACTGACTCTTCAAAGTGTAATTGCAGGATGAATTTATCGATTAGTAGTTCGATAACGTCGCAAAAATGCTAGATGGGGTGTAACTCACTTCGAACTTTGCCATACTGAGAGCCTCAAATCTCACTGTATGTACATTGCAAGCGAGTGCCGTATGTAGAAAGAAAATTGAAAATCTAGAAAAAAATTGCTGAGTGCATTTGAATGGGTTCTTGCAGTCCGTATAGTTCCAACAGCCCCTAAAGTAAAAAATGTTACCCTGGCTCGCGGAACGCTTGAAGATTGCAATCGTGATTGCAATAGACATGGATAAAGTCACGTGGCTTAGGCTATTCAAGCCAAGTCGTCGGTTTATTCTGCAAATGAGAGTTAGGTCTTGAATGTTCTGCTGACGATAAAGAAAAGAAAGGAAAACGGATTTGTTGGTTTTGGAAAGTTTAAAGCCCCCTGTCATGGTGAGCTGGAATTCTAGCTCATCGTACTGGTACTGATGAAAAGTTGGAGAAAACACGATATGATCTCTCACTGAGATATTTTACCACTACTGACCGCAACGAAATTGTTCTTGCTGTTGCCTGGACGGAAGGTTACATCAATTCCACATATAACGCTACCGCTGGCTATCGTTTTAACGGGGTGCATAAATAATTGAGCATCGGACGCCTTTTTTTGTCTTTAATAACAGAGGATCATGAACAGATGCGGAATCACAGTCGAGAATCCAATTCTAAGCCAAAATCCAGTTCTAATCCAACACAATCCAGTTCTAATCCAACCCAATCCATTTCAAATCCAACACAAGACAATTACAAGCCATCTGATTGGTCACCTTTAGCTCCGCCTACTTCATGTTTTTGTTCTTGGATGAGATCTGACGTTGTGAGAGACGAGCCGGTGGTAGTGGATGGCTGGTTGAAAGAGAAGCACCCTAGCGGGTAGTTTGTGATCACCTGACCCACAAGAGTGGCCTGAAGCTCACTGCAGCCCGATACACCGGGACTGCTGTAAGTCACGTTGTAGAAGGCCACGCACAGTTTGGCCACGCGGTTCAAAAAGGGATCGTTGAACGGAGAAAAGCACACCGGAGGTGGCTCACGGGCTGCGAGGACAATCGTTATATCAGGGCTCTCCACATACCAAAAGTCGCACGCTTACCAGAGAGCGTCCTCTTGATGACCTCCCTGTCGTTGTAGGAGACAAGCAGGGAGATGGCTGGCTCTTCCGCACTGTACATTAGAGTGCTGCAGACTGCGTGGTAAAAATTCGTTTTACCAGGGTATACCGACCCGTTCCCCGCGTATCATTCCCCAATGTAAAATGCAACGGTAGCAATGGAAAATAATGCGACCTATCGCCATCGCTAGTAAGGCACAGGGGCGACTCCCGCTGACTTTTGTTGGCTATTATCTGGACAAAGTATATAGTGGAGTCTTCATCTGGGCAGCATATTGTGGGCAGTTTTGATTTAACGATCAATGCCGACTTCAGGGGCGACTGTGCCATCATACGCTCAGAGCCCGGAAAGTCTGAGGGAAAACCTGGAACAGCAGAGGCAGGATTCGAACCCACCTCCTTACAGTCTCCAGTGTTATTTTAGCGCCCTCAATAAACGAATGTTATATCTAACTCCGTCATGACGCAGGTGCGGAAAGAATTTCGAATAGGTTTGCACGTAATGTGTGGCGACATCTGCCGTCTGAAAAGGCCGTGGGTGTTTGGTGTCGTGCCGGGTTTTTGGTTTCTTCAGTCTCGTAAATCGGAGAAGAAAAAAAAAAAAAAAAACGAAAAAAAAAATGACGAAACAGTTTCGAAAACTGAGAACCTGCTCTTTCCTTTCATGTCGTCTCGCAGTCTTCACTTTAGGGAATTTTAGTAGGTCGGAAATCTTTTACGGAAGCGATATATAGGATAGTATCCCTGCGTGTGTCAGCTATTCCAAAGGAATAAAGCGATTGGCCTTGCCGTATTTTTGCAGCAGTTATCGTAAACGCCTTCCACTAAAGCTCCCCATTTCCAATAATTAGTCAATTACGAAAATTAAGCACCAAAGAGAGTTATATCGGTCCGATATTTGTTACAAAATAAACTGCGAAGACCCAGAACCCCATGATTACATGATCACTGGCCAGTGGCAATTTCTTTTGCGAATTTTTTAGTATAGTCTAGAAAATGTTGACGAGTCACCTAGGAGAGAACCGTTATTTTTTCTCGTCAAATATAACGTTCGTATCGCTGTAGGGAGTGACTTTCTTTTTTTTTTTTTTTTGAGGTACTTACCGTCGCTGTTGAGGGCGAACCGTCTGAGTCTGAGACAACAAGCACACACAGTCTCCTGACAGCGACAGGCTCGCGTCCCGTCTGTTTGACTAGAGCCTGGAATGACGGCCATCTTTTTTATCCTTTTCCCCCAAGAACGAACAAGAAGTCCAATGAGTCCGCAAAATGTAACTCGGTGAAAATGTAACCACATTTATACGACCAATTAAGCGAAATCTCGTTGGTATTAGCAATAAGCAATAGTAAAGTTCACTTACTTCGAGTAAGGCAGGATGCGAAAAAAATAATAAAGAGTGCGCACTGCACAGAGTTTGGGGCCATGTTTCACTGTGTCGCGCAAAAGTGGTTTCATTTTTATATGTGCTAATGGATGCGTTTCTCTTGCCCTTCCGTTCTCAGATTTACGCTCTAATACATCGGGGTCAGGGGCAAATCCAGGTGCCTTACATCCTGGAGATGTCGAAAACTGGAAGCCACGCTGCGAGTGAAATGTTCGCTGCTAACTTTATGCTGGTTACGAGAATCGCCCTCTCTGCTGAAATGATGTCGCTTGGAGTCCTTAATACCCATCTCCATAACATAATTAGAAAATATACAATCTGTTCAATTTATAAACTGTTCCAATTGTATTTTTTTCTTTTCATTTTCTCCTTTCTTTCTTTCTTTTCTTCTGCGAGAATAAATGAATATCACACTGTTGTTCAGGTTGTTCAAAGCACACAGCAGCCGCAGCAGGCGGCGACAGCAGACGACGGTCATCCGCGCCAAATCGGCAGAAACAGGAAATCTACGCCTGCAGTGGTGACATCTGGTGTTCGGTTTTTGTACCGTAATATCGTATCAGCAATACCGCGCAACATAAGATTGAAAGGATTGAAAGTTAGCAAGTTTCAAAATGCTCGAGTTCTGGAACATACAAAGTGAAGGAGTACGTGTGACAGTAACCTTGAGAACGACATATTCAAGTTGCACGCAGACGTCTTCTGCTAGGGCACCGGATCAAACGAAGCCAGACTACAGTACGCAGGTAATCAACATCTTATTCACTATTCATTTACCACTTATGCATATTATACAGGTACATTTCAATATTTGATCTTTCTCATAATTTTCGTAACTGGGTACATTTTGAGTAGCGTATTTGCTTGCTGCGGTGTCAGTTGGGACGCCTTCATACCCGGAACCAAGATGCCTTGGGAGCCAGTAGCTTTGTATTGCGCCTTCTTCGCCTGCAAATATAGTTGCAAAACGAAGTTTCTCAGCCCGACGTTGCGGTTTTACGACAGTTGCACATGCTACAAAATTACAGCAAAGTCAACATCCAAAACGATGCTGAAGTAAAGCCTCGTAAACAAGGGAATCTGAGATGAGCATCTGTGGTAGTGACATTACATATTAGCACACAGAGCCGGCGTCTACTTTTCGCCTCTAGGGGACAAGTATGAAATTTGCCCCCCTCCCGTATTCTTGATTTTCTTTCTCTCTGCCGCGAACCCCTCCCTCGAAAACACCAACACTTGCTATTACCTAATTTGTGCTCTACCCCCTCCACTTAGATTTACAAATCTTGCCGTTTTCAGGGCTACTCGCACTCACACACAATTTCCAAATCCACACCGACTTGGGATCGTCCCAGATTATCCCATCTGGTTCACTTTTTAATGGGGAAGCTGATCCCTTTCAGACTGGATAACTGTTGACCCCACAACCGAAACTTTGTTCAACAACAGCACACCGTTACATCACTTGAAAGCTTTCTATGTATGCGGTCAGGGATATTTTCTTTTGCGCACACTTTACTAAAAATTCTGGTTCAGTGAACGGGACTCCATAGCATTCCTTCATGCAGGAAGATGAAACTTTTAGGGAGTTAGCCACCCATAAGAGTCAGGCCATAACTCCGACCCACCCTGTTTTGGTTTTGCAAGTCATGTTGACCCCCCTACACACACAAAAAAGAGGAAGCTGTGTGTGTGTGTGTGGGGGGGGGGGGGGGGGCTCAGAACTTCTGGGCAGTTCATTAGTGTCGTCAATCTGAACTGTACATCTCACAGTAAATTTACCAGACCTCCTGTACATTGGATGCTCATTGGTAGAAAAAAGGACAGGCTGCATATTGCAGACCACAACGAAGGGTACATGATTGTGGGTGGATATGGGGGGGGAGTCCAGATATCCTACCCCCCCCCTCAATTTCAGTCGTTACATAGAGTTTCAGTTGACCTTGGTGGGGTAATGGCATGCTGTCCAAAGCTGGACCCCCCCCCCCCCCCCAAAAAAAAAGGTATCTGCCTCCGGTTATAGTACACCGCTGTTCACATACAGATCAGTACGGAACCATCTAGTAGGATTGCCTAATCTAACAAGGATCCAAGAAACAGCCCTGTCTCTCGGCGACATTTGCGTGCACGCGGAGGAGTGATCCAGGATTTTTCTGAGGGCAGGTCCGTTGTTGAACAGCATGCTACATGCACAACATAAGCCGAACTTAGTCACTTGGCGGCGATAGAAATTGAGGGGGTGGGGGGGACGGTTCATTCGGGCCACCCTCCTCTCATGTTACGATTCCATAGAAAGCAGTGTGTACCCTGTGAGCGTCGTAGCACTTCTGAAAGGCTGCCGTCTCCTTGCCGCAGTTCTGGGAATCGTAGTTTTTCTCCGCCAAGCAGCTGAATAGAGTCATCATCTCGGGCATGCAAGCAACGTCTGAAACGTAATGAACTCGTCGCTACAGTATAGTAATCGTTTTTGTAGAACGACCAACTAACCATGTTGTTTTCCTCCTTTGCCCGACACTTTGTCTTTGAGCACCATGGGAAGCATCTCCCTGAACTTGTACGGGGGAGGAGGGGGTAATCGCTTATTATGCTGCGTATCGGTGAGACGCATGATTGATAACTAAAGGCACTGGTCGCACGAAAATTAAACGAGGCGATGTTTCTCTCACTCGCGAATCGCGATGCCGGCAGCGCTCGAAGTCTGTCTAGTGTCGGCTTGTGATTCGGATTTTGACTTGGCTCGGACTAACTGGATGCACGTGACTGTTTTTGTCAGGCTGTGATTGTACGATATTGGAATTTTTGGCAGTTGGATGGCACTGACCATATGAATTGCAGGAACTTTGCTGGTGCGTATGGTGGAACTTTGCTGGTGCGTGGGGATAATGAAATGCCTACAAACATACCAAGAAGCAATAAAACCAGCTTATGAAATAGCTTGAGCAGCTGCCCGGATAGCTCAGTCGGTAGAGCGTTAGGCTTTTAACCTAACGGTCCGGGGTTCGAGTCCCCGTTCGGGCGCGGTGTTTTTTTTCCTTTACTTGTTGTTTGTATTTTTATTTTATTTTTATTACAACCCGCTTTCGCTTTTAGTTGCGAATGTTGGCACATTATTTATTCATATGGTTCTGCGGATATGGTGTTGATCTGGGTTCTGATGTTTTTCCTTTTTTTTTTTTTTTTCATTGTTAGGACAGAAATTTGCCCGCTTTTGTTTTAACCCGGTCCAAAAGATGTAACATTTCAGCAACCATGCATAGCATCCCAGGAAAATGGGAAACACTGAGATTAATTTCAGTCCTCACAGAGCGTACTGGCACTCCAATTTTTTTATTTATTCTTTGGAAAAAAACAAGGGGGCTGGATTAAGTTGGCCAGAAAAGGCAACTTTCTCCAAATTAAAGTCTTTTGCACAGTAACGTTTCTGAGACTTTCTCAAGGGTTACCTCAACGAACAGTCCTCCGCTAAGTACCCTCGCGCGACATTTCGATTTTCGATAATAGCCCTATAGAGGAAATGCTGTCGAAGCCCCTTCTGGATAGTTGAGCAAAAAGGAAGGCGTCTTCCACGACCATTCTCGAAACCTTGCTTCTTGAAGACCTAGTTCCAAGATGACTGTACACGGTCTCCGTTTCCATCAGTACCTTCACTGCGTCCGAGACAACTGTTCTCTGCGACAAAGCCCGAGCTGAGCTCGAACTGGAACTGGCCCGCTTTTTGAGTCATGCTCGACCGCTGGACATCCAGGGAGCCCTCGCAGGTGAAGACCGCGTCGGTATTCGCTTGACGCGCAAAAAGGATGCAGCCGAACAGTTATCGACGGTTTTCGGTAAATACCGCTAATTCGGAAATACTCCTCTCTGTCGCATCGAAATACACAAACAGTAAATCATACTATCTATGGCATAATCAGTAAATCTATGGCGTTTTATATAATAAAATGGCACTTGTTGGCACTCGTATGCAACGTCACCCGACGTTACGTTGACTGTGTCTCATGTACATGCACCTGTCAAGCACGGACACGTTCAGACAATCATCGGTGCATGCTACGCACACAACACAATCCATCGCGTCCATTTTTCACCACAGTCATTTCATACAACGGCGCTTCCTTTGGTGAGCAGTGCAGCAATCCGACGGGATCAGACCTTCTCGTCGATTCCGTAGTACATGTTGTAGTAGGCGTGTTCGGGAAAATTGTCCAAGTCGATATATCCCGCGTTGAGCTTGATGAGCTTGTCCAGGTCTGCACGCAACTGACTGAAGGTTGGCCTCTCCGCGGGATTTGGATGCCAGCAGGAACGCATGACCCGGTACAGTTCCCAGCCACAGTGGGCGGGCTGGGCCATGACGTGACCGTCCCGTACCTCCTGCATCACTTGCCTGGCACACATACCTGGGTACGGCGTTGAGCCTATACAGAGACGCAGAACGTTTGTATTATATTTAGGGTTTGTGGCTTTCGGCATTTATTTTCAACCCAATTCGGGGGGTGTTTATCGGCATTTATATTGGGGACTATAAATCGGATTTTTTCGGCATCTATATTCCGCCCACAAAATAAATGCCTGAATACGGACATCTATTTATTTCGCATGAAGGAGAGCCTATTTTGCGGGCGAAGTAACAACGAACCGAAAAGAAGTGAATTGATTCGTGGTTTCATTAACAATGTCTTTTATTGCCTGTGCCAAACCAGCAAACAATGAGACTACCTCTTGTTGTAATAGATGCAAGCGTACATCATCATGCTCGCATCTGTCATAGCTGCTCGCTCCTTGCGATTAATAACACGCAGTTTAGAGAACGCGCGCTCAACATTAGCGCTAGAAACAGGAATAGCCAGTATGCTTAAGGCGCACTGCGATAACAAAGGCAATGTGCTGGAACGGGTCGTCCAAAACTGAACAGGAGATATATCCACCTGAGGGGCAGGGCATGCAGCATATTCGAAAAACTCGCGCTTTATATCATCCATACCAGATTCATCAACAGAGCTGAGGTAATCCTCCTATAAGCGCTTACGCACAACGAAACAAGGGCATAGCCCGAAGATAGTGCCACGCTCGAGAAATAGTCGACAAAGGGAGACTCCAAGGGGATTTCCCTTTGCGGTTCCAGGAATGGCAGCTGTCAGGATACGAGAAATTCGTATTTTTTCGGAATATTCCGAATGTGAAAAAAATCATTCGGGGGGTGTTTTCCGGCATTTTTCGGAAAATGCCGAAAACCACGAACCTGTATCGCAGAGAGACTGACAAACAAGAACTTCTTACCAAGTGTGACGATCTCCCAGAGGAGTATGCCAAAGGCCCAGACGTCCGACTTGGTCGTGAACACTTGCAAGTATAGACACTCGGGAGCCAACCACCGCACGGGGAGTGCTCCCTGCAAGTATTCGACTCGTTCGTTAGCGTACGCAGCCGAAAAAATAGCGCGTGTGTACCTTCGTCTTCTGTTCGTACACGTCTGTGTCCTTGACGGTCCTGGAGAGACCAAAGTCGGCTACCTTGCACCTGTTATGCTCGTCTACGAGGACGTTCCTGGCAGCCAGGTCTCTGTGGATGACGCCCTTGCTGGCGATGTAGTGCATCCCGTGGCAAACTTGCAGGGCGAACATGGCCAGGTCTCTTGGTCCCAGGCTGCCGTCACCCTCGGGGTCATTGTAGTAGGCGCCCTTGGAGCGGTGTTCGCGCAGGAAAGACAAGAGCTTTCCCTTCGCCACCAGCTCCATGACTAGAAGCAATGGCTCTGCATTGAGATAAGAGACTCGGTTACACGTTTGGAAGGATGACGCGACCCCCCCCCCTCCCCTACCCGACACATACACACAAAAGACGAAGAACCCCAAAAGGCTGTGAGAGTGTACTTGCCCTGTTGCGTGCAGTATCCGATGAAGGCGACCACGTTAGGATGTTTTCCCAGTTCTCGCATAACCCTCATCTCCCTCAGCAGGTCTCTCTTCTCCTCGCTTGATGCATATTCTGTCAATTATTCGTCGGACTCTGTTACACCTCCTTCATTCACGCCCCATTTTCGCGAACAAAGAAAGCATGCAGCATCCAGCATGCATATCGGACCAAAGATATACCATAGCGGTGCCAGTACTGTGTACCTTTGAGGGTCTTAACGGCGACCTGCGTGGTATGTCCGTCGGGCTTACAGGCGGTCGCCTTCAGGACACGGCCGAAGTTGCCTTCTCCCAGCACATCCTGCAGCTGCAATTCTCCTCTGGGAACTTCGTCCTCCGGTGGCATCAGCACCGTCTGCGCATCAACGTGTAAGAACACTTGTATCGGAAGAGGATCGAAGTATAATTCATGGAGATGGGGCACCAGAGTCCTTAGAAAGCATTGACTAGAGTAGCTTGATGGGCTTGTTGGTACATGACTCAGAGAACAAGGAGCAGTCAAAAACAGGGACAACGACACAAGAAGACCTCTGTGGAACCTCTGTTTGTGTGTCTTCTTGTGTCGTTGTCCCTGTTTTTGACTGCTCCTTGTTCTCTGAGTCCTTAGAAAGCACGGGGGCCATAAAAGCCACTGACTCGGCCGGTATCGCTCCTTGACACGCGCAATGCTGTGCATAAAGAAGCTCACCATAGGAGTAGGAGCATTATATTCCACATTTTCTGTGGATATGCTTTTCGCCTTGCTCCGGAGGTAGCCGTAGTTAAGCTGTCCCTCTTGTTGCTGTTCCTGTTCCTGTTGTGGCTTGTTATTTTCCTTGGAGGCTTTCAGGGCTTTTCGAATGCACCACAACAAGGCTCCGGCAGCGGGCACGACACCGATAATGGCGATGATGTAGACATTGGTGCCAGACGACTTGCTGTGGTCGTACTCTGACCAGGAACGTTTGCCGCCTGTAAATATACCCTCTTCGTGAGCCTTTCTAATACTATATAGAGCTATGAACGAACTGATAACCTGTTAATGTAGCAGGCTCGCAAAGACCCGGTGGCACTTGCCTTCTGTGTGGAAGATGTCTGCCATGGAAATCAGGACCGGGGGCGTTGTGGATGCACTGATGGCCTGTGTGGAGTTCTCGGGTCGGAGCGTGACGTTGTTGGCCCCTACGAGGTCCTTTGTTGCTCCTGAGGGAGAGAGAGCAGCTGTACAGTTAAATGTCGCGGTGCGCAACGGTACGGCTGTGCCCCTCGACGACATAGTAATAAGCATTACTTTTAGACTTTACTATGGGGGACGTAGATCATGTTCGGGTTCGGGTGAAACCGAACCCATCCACGGAGAAGCTATCGGCTGAAGTAACTGTATGAAAAAAAAAAGCAAAACAAGGCGGACGCAGTGGACCAGTGTACGCAGTGGACCTCGTGTGCAGTTTTCTTCCTTCTTTCGTGCGGACCCGGTCTGTTTCCGTGCAGCTATCTTCTACGTTAACATGCTCAACAGCTTACATATGCCCTCAACCGAAATCCGTATGTCGGCGATGCATACTGGCTAACCATATTGGAAGCCTTTTTCTGAGCTGTCGACCTGTTTTTGTATTCCGTTTTGTCCTTCTGGTAACTTCTTCGATGAATATTACCACCTATACATATCTCCCACATTCTTACGCGGTCATCAACAAAAATAGCGACGCTTCCGGGCTCAGCGCGACTTCCGGGTTTGTTCAGTAAACAACATTCCTATCCTTCCTGACAAGACGACTTCCATATAACAAATGGATCGTTGTTTCGCGTCACGTAGATATCCGCGTACAGACATTTTTTATGCATGTCCCGCGCATGGAGGGCTCTTGGGTTACGTTTGCGAAACGGCGCTTCATTCAAAAGCAACGTAACGTTCGCCTACTTATTCAGCTCACTGGTGTGAGGAGGTTAGAGGTCGCTGGTGACGCAATCACCGAGACACACTGCTTTCGCGAGTCATTCACGTCACAACATCCGTGATCGTCTGCATGGACGGAGTATTGTTCCATACCTGACACCGCAAAAGGTCCAAGAAGGCAGAAGGCCACAATCCACGGCGTTTGTAGCATGGCTGGTCTTCACGGGGGCACGGAACACGAGGAGAGGCGACGTCTCCGTTTCATGACCACCGCACATGCACACACACTGTGGCGGGTCCGGCCGCCCGTGTGCGTGGGTAGCCTTCTGGAACCTGCTTTCTAGCAAGAAACAGCACGCGAAGGACACGCGACGCCTACGTACGGCGCCGTTAAACGTCGCTTGCCCTCAAACGAACGAGGGCCACGTAAAACGAAGCTGCTGGCTGGCTCCTTGTTGCCCTTCCAACCGCAGGTGGTTCCGCGAAGTCTTCGCTGATTTTCTCGTTTTGGGCCAGGTTGTTGTTGTTGTTGTTTTTTTTTTCCTTATGTCAATATATCAGCTGGATAGCAGGGCCATTGGCCTGACGTCCCCCCCCCCCCCCCCTCCGACACCTCACTATTCCCGGGAAATAGTGAGCGAAACTGCATAATTTTTGCAGTTGCCGGATGTGTAAGGTTGGGTTCTGCCCAAAATATTTTCACCTCAGTATATAGGGTGTTGGATTTTCGTGGAGAGGGGGGATGACACCGGTGTCTGCTGTTTTTTCTTCTTTTTTTTTTTCCTTTTTGGCAGGTGTTAGGGGGGTTGTAGGATCTTTAGGGATGCTAGGAAGTTTGGGGTGCTGAGAAAATTTCTGCTGGAAGAGTGATTTTGAAAATCTGCGACATCAGTGAGTAATAATGGCACAACCCCCCCTTGTGTTGTGGGAGTGCGAACAGTCATTTTAAAACCGAAGCGGATGGATCAACACAATATACATACCCGTAGCAAGTACGAAACGGATAGCTACATAACCGACCCGAATACATATGCAGCGTGCACACGTAATAGGTGCATACTGATATCGGCGCAAACAACTTTCGGGATTACGCGTGCTGTCTCGGAACAATTCCAATATATTCCGTTTTGAAAGAGACATTGCTTCGATTCGAAATGCGAATGTAATATACACAATTATTGGCTTCGGTATTCAGAAAATCCGGATATTCGCGCAACTAATTTGTATAGCTCGTATTGCATTTGTACAGCTTGTACGTGTCCCATAAGACATGGACGCTCTTCGCATTCTTAACTGTATAGCAGAGACGCAGGTGTCGGCGAGACAATACAGACAAATACAGCTTCAGCATCAAGCCTCACTGTTTATCGACGTGGATGCTTAAAGTTTTCCTTATGTACAACCTCATGTATGTACACCTCAACCTGGTGGTTTACTTCACAAGCAGACTAACGACGGATGGGACAGTTAACAAGGAGTTCGCCGATACCGATTCGAAAAGGGTAGAGGGCTATATCGTTCCCATTATATCGAATTTATTGTTGTTTTCTTGTATTTAATTGCATTCCTTTACTAACGACGGATGGGACAGTTGAAAAGGAGTTAGTTCGCTGATACGGATTCTAAAAGGGTAGAGGACTATATCGTAGAGGACTATAGAGGTAGAGGACTATGTATTGTTCTTTACTTGTGTTTAATTGCGTTCCTTTACTTTCGACGCATGGAACAGTAGAAAATGAGTTAGTTCGCTGATACTGATTCTAAAAGGGTCGAGAACTATATCGTTCCCATTATATCGAATTTATTGTTCTTTACTTGTATTTAGTTGCATTCCTTTGCTAACGACGGATTCAACAGTTGAAAAGGAGTTCGCTGACACTGAGTCTAAGACGGTCAAGGACCATACCGTTCCCATTATATCGAATTTATTGTTCTTTACTTGTATTTAGTTGCATTCCTTTACTAACGACGGATGGAACAGTTGAAAAGCAGTTAGTTCGCTGATATCGATTCTAAAAGGGTAGAGGACTATAGCTTTCCCATTATATCGAACGCAGTCTTTACGAACGAGCTGAGTGCACTCCTCGTTTGTGTGCTCTTCTCAACAAACATTGTCGCTTTCACAATGTCTTTTTTTTTTCTAATTCCGTGTTGTCGCCGCGACGCAACTGTGGCTACGAGCGGCGTAGAGACGTGAACAGATGCAGAGAGGACAGCTGGAAGGAGCAGGGGCACATTCAGGCGGGGGAGGGGGGTCTGGATGTCATGACCCCCTCAATATCTGTTGTTACATAGGGTTTCAATTTACCTTGGTAGTATAATAGCATGTGCTGTCGAAGGCAAGAACCCCCCCTCCCCCTCCTCCCCCAGCGAAAAATCCTGGATCCGCCTCTGAGAAGGAGTGGGGGACATGAGGGGGAGGGGGGTTAGTATTCGTCCTGGGCCTACTTCAGGGGAAACTGTGCCGACATATTCGTGTGGAAACTCTGCCGAAAAACCCAGGAAAAAACCTCAGCCTGTACAGGGATTCGAACCCAGGTCACCTCCCAATTTCGGCATGGAAGGCGATCATCTTATAATCACTACGTCACGCGAGCTGGTTTTCATAATGTCTGTGACCACACCTTGAACACCTGGACACAAAAAGGTGGTCGACACTTTTCGAGCCCTGCCGTTGGTGATCCAGCTTGAGGTTTTCTCGCATATTATTTGAATGAATTAACGTGGGCATTTTATGCAACGAATCTTCACGACGTCGTCTTTTTTTTTTTTTTCTCTCTTCTTTTCTTCTTGCCGCACCCATGGCTGTTCGGTGTCATTGCTCCAGCGGTGTCCAGCTGCTGCGTGGGATGGCAGCTTTGCACCGTCGTACGGGGGAATACTAAGCAGATCACTCGGACGAGACGGCGATATCTTGATGGCAAAGCCAGGCGCCGCATCTCATTAAACGTGCAGTATTATAGTATTATAGTGAAGGGGGTCGTCAGGGGATCCGTGTGTGTGTGTTTTTTGTCACGTAATCCGGTTTAATTGCGGAGAGGCGCCGCTGTAGAGGATTACGTATAATCTTCACCTTGTCAAGGTAACATGCATCGAGAGGAAATCTCCTATATTTGAGCATTTGGAGGTCGCGGCGATTACGATTAAACCACGTCCTTCGACTGATAAAGGCCTCGTTTCTGTTATGTAGTCTCTTTCGTACGGGATACTGAAAGGGAATACAGACAACGTGGAGCCAGGGGTTCGCGCAGGATCATCATCTCAGTGTGTGTGTGGGAGGGGTAGGATGCGACACTAATTATCCGCTCGCTTCTCAGTAGCAGGTATTATTTTTGGGAGGGGGGCGCCGTAAGATCTTCGGGGAGTTAGGGGTGTGGTGTGGGAGGGGTGCCGGGAAAATCCCTGCCGTAATGGACTCTCTTTCTCACGAAGCATTTGTGTTTGGTGTCACTCGTTGCAACGATGTGGCGTAAAGCCAACTTACTTTCCTACTCCTTTACAAGTTCCCTAGCGGATCCCGCTTATAACGATCACCCGTTTTCCGCATTGGAGCTGCACCCTGGTGGCGTTGAAACGTTTCCTCGGTGAGAAGTTGCCAGGGGTAGCCTGTTATATTACGTTTCTTCTCTCGGTTCCTCGCTGTCCTATGCAACGATTTTACAGATCTGCTCTCTAGGTAACAAAAGAGAGGTCTAGCAAGCCGTTGATAACGCTGCTTGCGTCGAACCGTACCAGCCGGAACCAATCAGTGGATAAGATTCTGAGTCACACACGACTCCGATTTAAGCACGATAACGTTACAAAAGGTTTGTTAAAAAAATTACGCTGTTAATTAAAAAATTAGGTGAGTTTTGGTCGCGTTGGAAGGGTAAAACGTATTACAGCTTTACAAAACGGACTAATATCACGAAGTGCGCGAAAAGCGATTCCTTGTCCTGCATGGATCCTTAGGGCGCCCGGAAAACCCTCGCGAAATGTTTTTGTTATCCTTGTTCAGGGAATAGAGATACGTTTGCTGGCTTGGAAGCTATCCACTCCTGGACCTTCAACGAGCAGTTCCAGAAGGGTGCGAGGTACAGTCAAACTCATTTATAGCGAACACCTTTTTAACGAAAATACCACTACAGCAAAATTTTTTGCGGTCCCCTTATAGCTCCAATAATGGACATCCTTTTTAACGAAAATACCTTTACTGCGATTTTTTTTGCTGTCCCCTGAGTTTCGTTGTAAAGGAGATTGACTGTATCGACTTTTCCTCCAATTTTCGTTACTGTCATTATATCCACCACATTGTCGTCGTTCCACAGCTGGTAACTGGTCGTAAGCCTGTGTACTTAACTAGTGGCTTACGCGGGCGCGGCTTCTGACGGTTGCCTTGCCTCGGCCATGCATACCAGCGGAGACTGGTGAAGGAGACACGCGTTTTCAGTATTCTGCATGCGGTTCGAAGTAACACTGAGACAACTTATACAATGGTACAACTGCATAAGGACCAAGACTACCCTGGTAAATGTTCATGGGATGGTAAATGTTCATGGGATGGCAAATGTTACATGGCGTTGCCGCATCGACGTTACAAACCTTTTGAAAAGAGTAATGTAAAACGACCTCGTAGGGGATCGTTATAATAGGGATTGTTATAACAGAGATCGCTACAACAGAGTTCGCTATAAGAGAATATGAAGCTATTTTACGCGTTCTTCAGCCTGCATTAAAATCAATGACAGGAACGGTATAGTCACTATCCAACGACAAATTATTACACTTTATTAAGCAAAATTGATTCCCTCAAAAACGTGGCATAATGTCCCTTCTGTGTCACCCATTACTGTACAATTGAACTATACTCCACCCTCCCCTCAGCTTCAGTCATACTCATCAAAGTTGATTTCTTCGTCGTCGTCTTCAACCTGAGTGGGAGAGAAAAGGCGCCTTTATTTGAAACTCAAATACATCAAACATCCTCCCAACCCCACGGTCACACTATAAAGATCCACGCAGCTTACCTCACCGATGACTGTCTGCAAAGTTTTAGAAAATAATCATGGATTGTAGAAACTGACTAGAGCAAAACACTTTATCTACGTGTACACCTTATCAACAGGGCAACTGGGTGGGTCAGGCAGACCTCCGAAGTAATGCTAGCGGCTACAGTTTCAAACTGGTGGCTTACCTCCTCGCCGAGCTCCTTGAGCCTGGTCGTGTACTTGTTGATTTTGCTGTCCTGCTCTGTGAGCATGATGAGCAGGTCCTCCTGTTCCTTCTTCAAATTTGTAAGTTCAGTTTCTACTTTTTCTTTTTCTTCTTTCATGGCCTGGGAGGAACAGTTAAACACTTATCGCAGGTACAGTTCGACGACTTCGGAGTCGCACCTGCTTATAACGAACAGTTTAGTTCGGTAAAACAACACTTCGTGAACTGGAACCTACTCGTGCAGTATGTTCGTGCATGACGGCGTACGCGCTCGAATTCTGACATTATGAAGATGCGAGCGCCAATAACGCATGCATCATCCGTACCCACGTGAATATATATCCACCGCACATCCGCGACCATTGCATCCGCATAACCGCGCGGATCCGCGGACATAATCGCGCACGCACACATCTTTAACAGTATGTCCGTTACTGACGAACGCTATTCAGATATCCGCGAGTTCTCAGCTAATACTGCGTTTCGAATATCGCCCACGAAACGAAGGTGCGTCCAGCCACCTGGGATCGCGCTATATCCGGAAATTCGATATACGCGTGTTCGCTGTACGAAGATGTTCTTCTCACACGAACGAATAGGAATCCACAACAGTGAGTTTTTGCAGGAAATTTAGCGTTATTATGCGGTTTTATACGGCAGATATGATAGCTGCCATCACTACCAACTTAAATTTCGGAGTAATTTACTTTTTGGCTCTTTGAAGATGCTTGATTCCAAAATGGTGGATGCCTTGCAATCTACCTACACGTAGAACTGAGTGTCGAGTACAGTGCATGTACATACAATGATACGGCTCCTCATAATAGGAATACCTTGAGATCCTGTAACTCCTTCTGTAGTGACGCCACTTGCTCCTCCAGTGCAGTTACCTTTCCGACTGCATCACCTGCCTCAGGCAACTCTTGTGGTAAGGTCGTTGTCGACACTTCGGTGGTCATCTTTTCCTTCTCATCGCTCTGGCTTTTCTAGATGCAAGAGAAAGAGACACTTGCCCTCCGTTTCACTGTGCACCCACCACCATAAACTCAAGGTATCGTTGCCAGTTCCAACCATTACAGTTCGCCTCACTTCGGCCGACATCTCATAGGGCAACAAACCTTGACGGCTTCAAGCTCCTGCAAGACTTGTTCGTGCTTCTTTCTCAGGTCATCCAGTTCCTTTTTGGTCTGATCCAACTCTGGGCTTGGGCTCTTGCTGTCGCCTTGTCCTCCAATGGCAGCTTCAATAGACCGACAAATATAACACCGTAACGAGCATGCCTATTGGGGTCACTACCTCGCTGTGCCTTCAGGAGTGAGTTCTGGTCTCTCAGCTGCTGCACAGACCCCTGCAGCTCCTGCAGTTCTGAACTGCACTGCTGGTATTCCTTGCGAAGCGTGTCCAGCTCTGACGTCAGACTTTCAATCCTTTCATCCTGCAGCGTATGCACCTTTAATGGTCGCTTTATCCCACGTTCAATGCCTCACCTGATCCCTGATGAGTCCTTTGTACCGCTGAAGAAGGCCATGTTGTGCATCGCTCATGTTGGACTCTGGCCCATTTGCCAACTCTTTGGGACGTGGCTGAACAGCCTTGATAATGAGACCTAGGAAATGAAACCTAGGCATCAGCATAGTTCAATTTAAAGTTATCCAATGGCTTATGCATATTGCTTGTCATCTCAGCAGAGGGGGGACTGCTAAGCTGGTGCGTGAGCTTAGCATTCACAGCACAAGGTATCTGCTGTGGGCATCCACTACGACAGGCTTGAATTTTACCGGGGTTATCTTCAAGGTCTACACTGTTGCGCTCCACGCTGAAAAGCAACGCTACGATGACAACTCTTTGGAAGCAAGAAAGCTGTATTGTAAGGTTGACAGGGCAGCATCTACATTGTGTTCCAAGGTAGGGAGTGTTGAACAGAGGTCAATATATCCACCTCGTGCTCCGTTTTTATTTCCCACACTGATCACGATTTTTCGAGTTAGCATCTGCAGACTCGAAATCCTACCCCATCATGATCTCATGTCATAGATTGCTTCTCTGTGCTTTCGTTACTCTTATGAGCATACAAGGATGCAATAAGTAACACCACAAACCCTCAAGAGATTTGAAGAGACGGCAGAACTCGTGATCGAAGAACACTTCGGACGGGTGCTTGTACTTGAGCTGCGGCCGTTGAGCAGCCTGGCTGTAGCACTCTTGCTTCGTGATGGCTGACAACTTGTCGACAAAAGTTTCCAAGCCAACACGTTTTTCCAGCAGTTGGCACAAGGCATCCCTACAAAGTACCTTTCATTTTGCATATCGCAAAAAGAGAGAGACTTGCAAGAAGTTACCTGGTGAAGCTTGGTACTGAATCGTCGTTGAATTCTATGCAGATGCCCAGGAGGAAAGCGCAGAGGCCCTGAACAAGGTCTTCGTGTTCGTCGCCTTCGGCAAGGCTCACTTGGGAGGTGAGCTGAGGTGGAGCTCAGGTTTCAAATTGTCAGCAACAATTCTCACCTTATGCTATTCGACAGGACATGTGGTCTTTCCTGCAGAACAACAGGTGACCTACCGCCCCAATAACAACGACATACACACTCATGTGCAAATGTATAAGGTGAACTCAACACAGTCAAATACATAAACTTTCAGAACTGCAGAACTTACAACAGCTGACCATAACTGGCAGATATACAACAACAATACCTGATGAAGTGGGACTTTGCTTAACGTTCATCACTCAAGAAACACCTCCTACTGTCACTAGAGTAAAGGCCAGTGTTGCCAAGACTACGCAAAAGGCTGAATTATAACAGCTGAAGGTAGAAAATGTCTCTTCAACGACACCCGCCATAAAGGATACATAAGGCACACTGGTGGGTATGTTGAGGAACTGCATGACTGCTAGAGTGCAGTTTGCCAGCCACGTGCTCATGAGCATGAGCAGGCCCAACCTGGTCGGTAACTTCCCACCCTGTAAATGCACGCTCTCTTTCAAGGCCGATAGGGGGGGCAGAGTAACAGAACTATACATAGTCGATGCAAAAAAATAATAATAATAATGATAAGGCTTACCTGCTGCAAAATGGTGGTGCACTGTTGCATAAGGGAAACAGGTGGATTGCCCACACTGGTGGCCAACTGCACTCGAAGCAGTTGCTCTTTCTGCGTGGGATTGTCCACTAAGGCATGCGAGAGGGCGACTGCCGAGAACCAGTTGCTCAGAGACTCCCCTGTAAACAGTCCTCCGCACAGCAGCTGTCCCGCCGTCACGGACGTCACTGCGGACAAGACACTGTGCTTGTGTAGGGTCTGACTTTTTCGGTTTAAACGCGATTCCGCCCAACTGTTCCCTCCCGAGCTCTTTTCGGGTTTCACCCAGATTGGTACGAGACTGGTTTCGAGAGGGAATATCGTGCAAAAAGTCTATCGCTTGCAAGTGAATAAGATAAGTATTTAAAGAGATTGAAATATTTAGATAATTTATTTTACTAAACCTCCTCCGTCCTTCATCAGGTGCAATACATTGAACACTTGGTAGAGATATTTATACTAATGTGCATCAGAGAAAGGAGACAAAGAAGGTGGTGAGGAGGAAATACAAATTCTTATTAGACAGGACTGAGGGCACAAAAAAAAAAAAGAAGGCTGGAATAATCAAGCGGAATCGGGTATAACACAGGAAAAAGTCAGACCCTAAACTTATGCCATGTTGTATATTCGGCGCCTTAAACAGTGGAGATATCGTGTTGCCACCTTATAAGCTGCATCATCGTGCCTACATTCTTGCAGAGGCGCAGTGGGCAGGGTTATTTAGAGAGTACTTGTGAAAGCTGTCTTGGGTAGCAACAAAGTTACAAGTAACTATCACTAGTTACTATTTTCTGTAATTACTTAAAGCAATGAGTTACTTTTCTGGGAAGGCAACTTGTAACTGTAGACGCAGGTACGAGCCTGAGGTCAGGTGCTGCCAATATTTTGACCGGAGACTCAGTGATGGGCAACGCTTGAAGTATTCGGTGCTTAGTGGTACTTAAAATACCTTTCGGGGTACTTTTACTTTACTTCAAGCAATTCTGCTGAACAATACTTTCTACTTTGCTTGAAGCACATTTTGCTGTACTTTCCATTGACCGGCCTCGGTGGCTCAGTCTGTGGCGCGTTCGCCTTTGATCCCGAGATCGCAGGTTCTAACCCGACCGAGGATGCCAGCAACTTCGTGCCAGGGTACAAGTTGCTTAGACATGCCATGTTCCGCGAGGGACGTTAAATACGGTGGTACCTTGTGGTGAGCTTTCATCGCACGTTAAAGAACCCTCAGGTGGGCAAAAGCAATCCACAGACCGACCGCTGTGACGTCGCTCATGATCTCAGTTGTCTCGCGATGTACACCCCCAATTATTATTGTTATTATTATTAATACTACTTCCTGTTGAAGTACTTAAAGTATCCTTCTGTGAGCTTTGCTAGCTCACTGCATGATAGCCGGCACCACAGTGTACATTGTGGTGTTCACAGCACTAAGCCTCAGCCTATTTTAGCCTGTTCACAATCCTATCAGAGCAGATATATTGGCACGTCTCAACGTGCTTTTACGCGTTGTTTGTCATGCATATAGTGTCCGTAAGTGGTTTGTCTGAGAGGCTGCATATGAATGTATGCATGTGCATATTAGTCTCCGTAAACAGCATGCTGTATTTTAGGCTAAGTACTTCAATTATATTTCTCACCACTCTATGCTTCACTTAAAGTATTTAGCATCGCGTGACTTTTTACTGTATTTAAAGCACATATTTTAGCAAGTACTTAATGCTTTACTTCAAGTACATTTCCTGGTACTTTGCATATCACTGCAAAGACTCCTTGCAATCTACATTCACCAGATTGCTGGATTTTCCACTTTTGAACTTGTAACTGTGATTCGTTACCACTTACGGTGAAACTGGCTGTAAAATGGAACCGTCACTTGGGATTGATTCACTCAGATAGCTCCACATTTCTCTAGATATCGGTTTCCAAACATCGTTGTGGCATTCTTCGGAACATTATAACGAGAAAGCTCCAGTGCTCCTGCTGAGCAATCTTTTTAGTGTAAGGGGGCGGATGCGTTCGAACCAAGCATGCCGACAACTTTGATGAACTACTGTTTAAGTCTAACAAGCACATGATGTAGTTGTAGCTGCACAGCACAAGTGTTAAAGTTTCTTTAAGCATTTTGTTTACTCTGCTTACCTTTCTCAAAGGTTTAACTTGGTAACTGTAGCCGTAACTAATTACACATTTAAAAAAAAAACTATCTGAGTCCTACTTTCACAGGCTAGCTAGCACCATAACTTCAATAACTTACCCTTGACTGCGTGAAAGAATCATTAGTCATTAATATGCGGCGCGTTATGTCACGGTATCCCTTCCGCCAAAGTAATAGCAGGTACTCACTGTCCGCGGATGTCGGCAGCAGGGTCTGGATGATCCGTGCCTGACCCAACTCGTTCTTGAAGAGAAAGCACTGGAAGCAGTAGAGAACAGCACAGCGAAGTGTGAACGGCTGCTTCTCGTTCACCATCGACATGAGCAACATCATGTATGCCGGCCTGCAAAAGACGTGAAAGTTTGCACTCCTCAGAGCATACTCCGCGTCGCGGAGGACACCAACCTCGGAGGTGTGGAGGGGGCATTTACGGAAGCAAAAAATTCCTGGTTGTTGTGATGGCCCCTGATAACTTCTGCCACTGTATTGATTGTCTGCAAGAAAGAAAAAAAGAAAGCTGGAATATAGTGCCTCCTAAGTTTTTATCAAATATTTTATTGCAGAATGACAGTCGAAAGTTGCACGGTTGATCGCAGTTGTGTGTGGAACCGCACTCGGAACATGTTATCGATTAAGGCGCTCTTACTACTGGACATCAGTGCTTTGGGAACATGACCACTGCATGTGCTTCACTTCTGCATGTATTGAAGCATCTCGCCATCTAACAACGGTTACAAGGGAGACAGAGATCGGAGGTGGATTTGTTGTTTGTTTCATTAATTCATTAATTCTGATGTTGAATGCAAGGTTAATGAAGTACATTAAATGACACTGACTATTAGTAGAACCTGAAGTTTTAGGGTTGAACCCAATCTTTCCCCAAATTTGCACCCTGAATTGAAGGTTGCCTCTTTAGGGGTGAAACCAGATTTTTACCCAGCAAACTGCCCTCCACTGAGACGTCTGTAGGAACGCACATTAACGTGTTTGGCAGCAAATGCAGTTATATCACCATTTGTACCAAATCAGTACAGTTAATTTGAGTAACCGAGCCAGATTTCCCCTTAATTTAGCATACTGGCAAGTTTTTTTCACCCAAATTCGCACGAATTTAGACCACATGTTTGTTTACCCAATTTTTATCCCCCGAATATAGAAAACAAACATATTTCCCGAAAACTCCAGGCTCTAATCAGACTTCGAGTAATGTGAACTACTAGATCCTCAGTTGTGGTTCCACTGCTTTTGAAATATTCAAAGATTTGAGATGAAGAAACAACAACCTCGCACCAGTAGA
Organism: Ornithodoros turicata; assembly: GCF_037126465.1. Lineage (NCBI taxonomy): Eukaryota > Metazoa > Arthropoda > Arachnida > Ixodida > Argasidae > Ornithodoros > Ornithodoros turicata. The sequence continues at coordinate 39,401,021 of NC_088209.1, read as the reverse complement.
AACACAAACTGGAAGACCCAGCAGTTCAACCCAAAGATTCAGCGCAAACCTCTGTGAGAATATCAGCCGGGATTCCACTGGCCATCAGGATACTGGCCAGCTGCTCCAGGAGCCCCGACTGGTTCATGGCCTTCTGGCAGGACGAGGTCACATTGAGGGGGCTGCTGGGTGACACCAGGGTGCGCACCACCTGCAGCATGTGGTGGATGTTGGACACCTTCTGCGCGGACCATCCGCTACCGTCCTCCGACCCCTGCTGGTGGTAGTTGAAGAAGGGTGTCAGACGTTGAATGTAACTGCCCTCTTTGAAGAAGTTCTGGTTGGAGCTGTTGTTTTTCAGCAGGTGCAGCAGAACGATCAGGCAGTCTTCTACCACCACACCTGAAACACATTGCTTGTTTTTTCCTTTTCTGTCTGGTTTTTTCGGGTGATTATGTTGTAACCAGTTCAGTTCACAATATAAAGACAATCAAGATGTCTGTTTGCGGTATCTGGACCTGCGCACCTCCGTCACTGCATCCTTCGTCAACGATGATGTCCAGCAATCTGTCGAATGCATTCTCAAAGGCAACAATCTTCTGGATGTTTGCGTTGGCTTTTGTTAAGTGGGACAGCAGCAAGAGGGCCTAGAAGAGTATCGAAGATGAAACAGAACATGAATACGAAAACTAATTTCGACTAAAGAAAGGGCATTTGATGAAGAAAGATGGTGTTGAGTCACACACATAGACTTCCTACCACTCCTGAATCGAGATGTGCAGTTTAGTGTTGTGTTGCTTAAAAAAGCAATGAAATGACATTGAGCATTGCTGGAAGCCTTGATTAACTCATCAAGCGGTCAATCAGTGGGAAAATAAAAACGGAAACTGAATTTCCAATTTCAAAAATGGAAAATAAAAATAGTGTCTCATCAATGTGCAGTTTGATTTACAGATACGTCCTCCAAAACCAGCCATGAATGGTGTGACGTGACATTGGTTACCCGGCCCGATCTCATGATGTGACACGATCAGATAGGTGTGACGTAGCGTCAGTGCAGCGAGCAGCCACAAGGTCTCAGTTCCCAGTGGAAATTGATCTGCCATGGATACACGTGATGTCACCTGTAGTTTTACTCTCGCTCGCTTACAAGCTCTTTGTAGGAATCAAGGGGTTTCGGGAGAGGGCGTGCAGGTACAAGGCCTCTCTCCCCCTCTCTCGCACTAGGGGTCAACTAAGATAACTGTTTTTTGTGCAAGAGTGCACGATGTTTGCCGCACAATCTGCACAACCAAAAATGTAAAATTTATGGGGTTTTACTGCTCCTTTAAATGTTGTATTTTGCCATTCTGTATTTCATTTATCCCCGTTCCTATTATTAACAAAAAAAAACAACGTATGCTCACGTCATTGCGGATCACTTCTCTGCTATCGGACAACAGGTCCATGAGCCTCGATATTCCCATGGGGCTTAAAAGAACACACTCCTGCACTTCTTTCGGCCTGTGGATAAGAAGCCCCGTCAAGAGCTTTACGGCCGGCCATCGCACTTTGAAGTCAAATTCCTGCAAAGCGCAAAATTTCAGCTCTCGGGAACAACTTGGACAAAAAGTAGAGATGCAAATACCTCCATGAGATCGAGAAGCAGCGTCACATTTTCTGGCTTCTTGATGTAGATCTCCGTAAACTGCTCACCGAGGTCCTTGCTCTGCTTCTCGTCGCAAGCGTCGTCTGTTCACAAAAGAAGGGCGCATCGAAAGGTTGCTATGTGGTAGCATAACCAACGCACTTACCTTCCTCATCGTCATCAGATCCTGATATAACGTAGGACAGGGCATCTAACGCGTAACCGGAAATTTCGCTGTCACTGCGATCTGTCTCCAGGACATGTAGGAGGGCGCCCATTCCCTGTGCGCCGACTTCCACTCGAAATTTCTGTAAGTTCGCAACAATGACTCAGCAACTCATTTGTCAGTCAACTCAGCATTTCTCATTGAGAAGCAGATACCTTTGCCAGTGCCTTGAGAGCTCTGCAAGCATCTCGTCTGTCCTCTAGGAGGGTTGAGGTTTCAACTCTGTCCACCAGTCGTTCCACCTGCAATAGCAGAGCGTCAGCGAACCCTGTATGATACATGCTTTGCACAGATCGGTAGACATGTAAACAAAGTGTGATGCTACGGCACTGTGTTCCACTGCAGGAATACAAGCACTGGCTGATACAGGCCAAATACAGGCCTTGTATGTCCATTGTAATCATGCACTGTTTTTGCTAGCGTTGTCGTACCTGACAGCAAAAAAAAGGGTTTAGGGTTTTTTCCACGCATTTCTGTTCAACATCACGGTATACGCGTCCAGTGAATGGATTTGCAGACAGAGGTATTTAACTTTGCTGACACTGCTACGCACAGAAATCTCGTATACCCATGTTTCAAATTTCTCAGTTTCTAACACGATTGTATTGTCTATTATTGTGATATCTCCCGACTTTACGAAATTCTTCAGTATGTGATGTTTTTCCTTCTACAAACATCTCGGACACTGCCGGCAAAGCTCACGGAATATATCATCGACAGTGAATGTGTGGCGCGTCTTTGTGATTTATGCTAACATCCGAACTGGATCATACTTAAATACCGGTACCGTTTCAGCCCCTGTGGGTGTGTGAGTACCCGGTTGAGCGCCCAGTACGGTTTTCAACCCAGTCTTGAAGAGCTCCATTTTTACTCGTTCTCGGGGGCTTGTCTGCTCTGCTGACTGTCGTCTGTCGTGGCACGACACTACTTCCGCTCGTATGGTGGCGCCATCTAGGGGTTGCAAAGCAAGACTTTCGCGTTGTTTACTTCCGTTGTCACTTGTAACGTGCTTTTCTGTTTCAATTTCGGTTTATGTGCGCCTTATCTGTGATCTTCTTTCTTTCTGATCCTACACTATTCGTCCGCACTTCGTGACACATCGTTTTGCACTCAAGCAAGCCCGTCATCAGGTAAAGCAATCTTATCGCTTCGATCTTTGAACCTACCTACCTACCTTGTCGACTGGATTTCAAAGTGAAAGTCTGCGGAGGGGATGCACCGGTCTTTACACTTCTCGTCGTCAGTGTAGGTCGCAAAGATGAAGCTATCGACGTTTATCCTCGCAGTTTTGACCTGCGTATCCTCGTGTCAGCTCAGCGGGGCAAGTATTTCTTCTAAGGATGCTACCCAGCAAAGAAAGGCCGGTCCAACCCCCATCGTATTTTATCACGGACTGGGTGACTCCTGCTGCAACCCGCTCAGTCTCGGCGGCTTCGCGAAGTTCGTCCAGGAAGAAATCCCGGGCGTGCACATCAACTCGTTGAAGATAGGAGACTACATGCTGCAAGAAATCGAGTACAGCTATTTCGAGAACAGCAACGTTCAGGTTGCGACGGCCTGCGAGCTGATCAAGAACGACAGCGCTCTCGCGTCCGGCTATCACGCTGTGGGCTTCTCGCAGGGATCCCAGTTCCTCCGCGCCGTGGCGCAACGTTGTCCGGACCCTCCCATGCTGAATCTGGTGACTCTGGGGGGTCAACACCAGGGCATATTCGGCCTTCCCAGGTGTCCCGGCGAGCAGTCGAGGTTGTGCAATCTGGCGAGGCAGCTTCTGAACGTGGGGGCCTACTGGGATTTTGTCCAGTCCCACCTGGTACCGGCCCAGTATTGGCACGACCCGCTGCACCGCGACGTGTACGTCGCCAAGAGTCTTTTCTTGGCGGACATCAATAACGAAAGGCCGGACAAGAACGCCACCTACAAGGAGAACCTGCAGAAGCTGAAGAACTTCGTGATGGTGATGTTCGAGAACGACACCGTGGTAGACCCCAAGGAATCGGCCTGGTTCAGTTATTACCCTCCTGGGGACGATATGCATGTCGTGCCTCTGCAGCAACAACTCCTCTACAAGGAAGACTGGCTGGGACTCAAGAAGATGGACAAGGCAGGAAAGCTCAAGTTTCTCGCAACTCCTGGTGACCACCTCCAGTTCGAGAAGCAGTGGTTCGTAGACAACATCTTAAATGTCTACCTCAAGGATTAATGCTATACTCATTTTTTGTGTGTGCGATAACATGGTCACAGTTTATGAGTATTTTTGTACAATATATACCGCCTAGAAACTGTTCCAATAATTAATTTTATAGACAAAATCTTTTTGTTACTGTTTGTTTGGAATGCAAGAACGTGTAGAGTGTTTTGGTTGGGGCTGAACATGGTGGAAGAATGCGGCAAGGACAAGCCGTCCACGTTTGTTGTCCTTGGCCCCTGCTGCATTCTTCCACCATGTTCTCTCTGAAAGGTCGTTATACAAAATATCTGCGTTGTTTGGCGATGATACTCAGCCGAAGAATAAAACATTTTTTTGTCTGCTGTAACCGCGTCTTGTCTTTTGGTCCAATGTCTCACACTCCTGGACAGTACATTTATTCAGGGGATGAGAGAGGTGTTGAAAATACACGGTGAAAGGTTGGGAGAGCTTGGCATGCACACGGCACCCTAAAACAAGAACTGACCACTTGATTGTGTTGTCGCCGGAACTCTGGAAACTCCAGAACAGCGTCGACATTTCACTTTATTAGTAAACTTACAAAACTATGTACATTATGTAACAGGTGATCACACTGGCATATATAATTGGAAATTGCTAGCATATATTTCGTTGTGTTTTATGAGTTTCGTACAGAACAGATGGGCTGTTGTACCGTGGCTGGCTTTAAATTTGAAGCAGACCGAAACTTGCCACCGGAACTTGATTCCGCGTCCTTCAACGCCAGCCCGTCTTTGTTACACGTTTCTTATTTATATTTGTCATCCTTATACATCAGCTGCCGATCCCAAACCTATCTTTCTTTCTTTTTTTCGCGGTGGGAGGATGTCCTGCAAAGATTCCTGACGGAAGGGAAACTGTTTCCCCGGAAAGCTGCCATCGATATACTAGCACTCGCCCGCAATACGACAGACGAAGTGCGCTTAGATTTGCTAAAAGAAGGAAACAGCCTAATAACGTATTTGATTCCGTCGATAACAAGAAACATTATACTCTTGCGGCAGCTCTAACTATATGTCTCACAATGGGCAGTGGAGCAAACAAGGAATGTCCCATTCTCCGCACAACGGACGTCTACCACTCTTCACGGCATACTTCCCTGCGACGCACGGAAATTATACGGGCCCCCTGTCGTAGAGGGGCTGCGCTTTCTCGGAGGCCACCGCCTCACACCCTCACTGAACGCTGCTTCCAGGAACCGGGCTTCTATAAGCCATTCAGTAGAGCGTGGAGCCGGACATGCGCGAATTGTCCAGGTCTGAGCTGGCCCTGAAGCTGTGGCTCTTCTTCTGGTTCACCAGAACTGCCAGTAACACGATGATGACAATGGCTAGTGCCACGGCCACGGCTACCATGGACCAGGCGAGTGTTCGGTACATGGGTTCCACGTAACCCTGCGCTGCACTGATCGCAGGCGTCGGTGCGACAGCACCATTGATGGCGGGCGAGATTGAAGACCACATCTCTGCGGCTCGCAGGTGGTACTCGGGGCTCGGACGAAGGGAACGTCCGATGCGGTACGTAGACACGTTGGTGGGAGTTACTCGAGGCCACCGAGGGTACTCGAAGTTGGAGTAGTGAGGCGCTTCTCTGTAAGGGTGTAGGAGACTTGAGTTAGCCTTTTGTTTGTTTTGAAGTGCACAAGAGCAGAGTGGCAAGTGAGACGCTCACCCGTTCTTTGCAAAGTCTGTCCATAGGTTGACCATCCTGCTGCTGACCAGAGAGTCGAGGTTGGACAGAGGTCGCAGACCATCAGCTGTGACGTCGAACAGGTAGATGAGCTCGTCGCCATTGGACACGCCTGACAACAAATTTTCTCAGACTTTCTGACATTCCTAGCACATTGGATAGCGTACGGCGTACGTAAAAGACTTCGTAGCACTGAGCACCTTACCGAGGTCAAAAGGCTGCCGTTGGAAGCCTAACCTGGCGTCCAGGAGGCTGCTGTCGCCCCGGTACTCGAACACGTACATGTATGTCGGAGCCTCATAGCGGGAGTACCTCGAGAGAGAGGCCCAGTTGCCCGCAACGAACATGGCATCGGTTGACATCTACACAGGCGTAGACAGGAAAGTAGATAAGTGCTTCTTCCACAAACAGAAGGAAGGAGGGTATGACGTACGTTGATGAAAGCTCGGATGACAGCATTGGTGTCTAGTGGGTTTACAGCGCCGAAGTACTCGGCGTGAAGGAGGTCCAGGATGTCGGCCGGAGCGTCTTCATACCGGAGGGCACTGTTGAAGAACTGTGGCAGAAGGATGTTTCTTACGTACGAGGGATCTCGGCCGCTGCGTTCCCTCAAGTAAGCAGACAACACTGCACAAAGGCGTGAGAAGAACAGCGTCAATATAATTACTGCGCGTAGACAAAAGTGCGCCACTGAATCAGAAAACACGGAATCAGACAATGGTCAGGACATAGGGCTCTGCCTGGGGGGTACCTTTATGTGGTCAGGGTACTTTTATAGCTATCTGACGAGACGAGTTCCTACGCAAATCCTATTGAATGTTGTCCGATAACTTTTCGTGTGACCTCACCGGGATAGAAGAAGGCTGCCTCGTCCTTGTTGACTCCAGCTATAAGGGGCACCTTCTGAAAGTCGCCATTTTCCAAAATGTCTTTGGGGTGTCTTGGAAGGAAGGCCATTCCCTGATCGTCTACCACCGGAGCGGTACGCAGGGGAAAGTCACCGAGAACCTGCACGTGTACTCGGAATCAGCACATCTACAAATATGTCGTTCTACGTGACCTACTTTGCTCTCCTGTTGCATGCGAAGGAGTTCGCTGGCGGGCGTCCGCGACAGGCACTCCACGAGCGAACTTTCCTTGCACCCTGCCCCGGCAGCCACACGTCGTGAGTACTCACGGGGATTCGTCTCCAGGGCCCATTCGCTCAACGGTGACCCACTCTGAGCGATGGCACGGTCGAACAGACCTGCTCCAGAGAAGACGTGATAGGGGAGGAAATTCCTAAACGTTACATTGACCGACACACAAAAAGCTCTTGCTTGGAGAACGTCCTCATTTTTGCACCTGGGCCTCATTTTATCTAGGCAAACCATCATTTGACACTTAGGAAGGGAGTTGCCTCAGGACAGAAGCCGCCGATATTTCGAACAGAGACTGTTCTTCTTCTGGGCCAAGAAGAAGAACAGTCTCTGTTCGAAATATCGGCGGCTTCTGTCCTGAGGCAACTCCCTTCCTACATCTCTACCGGTTCGCAGGATTTCTATACCCAACTACATCATTTGACACTTGTTCATGAATGCTGAGCGTTCAACGGATGCCCGGAATTCTAAGTTGGGGCCCAGTGTGTCCAGCTTAAGACTAGATTTTAAGAAAAGTTGTTCTTGAGACCAGGCTATTTCAGCGAATTCTCGGCTCTATTTAAAATGGTTCATGGGCGTACCTTGGCTTAGGGGAGACAGGATGTGCAACCAGACGCTGACAGCTCCGGCGCCTTGGCCGAAGAGTGTCACCGAGTTCGGGTCTCCGCCAAAGTGGCCGATGTTGTCTTTGACCCAATTGAGGGCCAGGTTTTGGTCTAGCAGGCCCATGTTGCCAGGACAGGTGGCATCGCCGGTGCTCAGGAAACCTGTTGGTAACACACGATATAAGCTCTTTGATGCTCCTTGGAAAGTACTTCTGTACAGCCATGGCTATGCCGCAGGAACCATCTACTAAACAGAGGGAGCTCTCACCGAGTATCCCGAGTCTGTAGTTGAGTGTGACAACAACGACGTCCTTGTCGACCAGTTTATAAGGGCCGTACAGACTTCCAGTCCCGGACTCGAAGTTGCCGCCGTGCAGAAACACCATTACGGGGTAACTAGCCTTGTTCTGACCTGGCTGAATATGGATTACATGGATTAGATAACGACAAAAAGAAAAGAAGAAAAAAGAACGTCTTTATCGTTAGGCAACGTGTCTTACACGAATCCCTGGCGTATATACGTTGAGGAAGAGGCAGTCTTCGTTGCCGACGATGCGACCCCGGTAGTCGAACTGGGGACAGGGGGACCGGAAGCTCGACGCGTCCAGCACGGAGCTCCAACCAGGGTGGCTCACGGGGGGCTGAAAACACAAATTTCTTTATGCAGTCGATCATTCATAGCAGGGATTTCCCTGCACCCCCTTGTTCAATTTTTTGCAAGACCCCCCTGAAATTTCTGAGATTTCCCAGTACAGCACAGCTACCAGTGCACATAGCCACAAACGCATATACATATACCCTCCCCCTGTTCCTTGGAAGCTCGGTACCCCCCAGAAGTCGATTTCTGGGAACATTACTGATGCACAGTCTCGCCAGCATACAGGTGTCAGCTATCGCTGCTTGAGATACTCCTAAAAATATTGCACAGTATGCAGTACGGCAGCGTTTTAAAATTCAAAACCACAGAAGATAGAATAAAATTATCCATGCTTTCCGACACTATCTGTGCGACCAGATGAAGTCTTCAAGAGCCCGTTCCTTCAGCTAAGACTATACTGCTGATCAAAGGGAGATCGTGCGTTCGGCGTCGATTTCATAGGGAACCTTGCCCATATTAAACTGAAAGCGTCCGAGTAAAACCCAGGGAGCACAGCCCGTGCGGGAATCGAACTCGGAAAAGCACCTTGTCTGCGTAAGGGGAAGCTACCAGCAAAGGCTCGTTCCAGGGAATCTCAGAAGAACCAGCATCTATAACCATAACCAAGGAGCAACTTGTAAGCCATGAGATCTAATATCTTATTCCTTAGAGGATACTGTGAGGAAGAGAATGTATTTCCAACGTCCCTCAGCAGGACGCGTAGCCGCATCATTCCTGAAATTGTTGTCGTTTCCTTGCCATAGTCACAAGTGTCCATCCCAGTGCACGTGGAAAGCCGATGACTATTGATTTATGCATTATGAAAACGCGGAACGCAAATCTTTCAAGGTCCCCGCAGGAAGTGCCCATGCATCCTTGCAGCATTGGTCACGGCAAGAAGAGCACAAAAGGGCCTTTCTCAACTTCCTCCATGAAGCCTTTGTGGACGAACATCCGTTGCCACCATCCACTATATGGGATGCTTTCCGCTGTTCAAGGACTGCGTCGGGTTCACGCGATGCGCATGTTCGCGTTCGTTTTCTCTGTAATTCGTCTTTGGTGATCAGCGACGCGATTGATGCTTTCAGCAGCCACATGTCGCTCGCTCTTATCTATAGGGGTTCCGTCAGGTATATCATCAAGGGCGTCGCCAGGGGATCCCCCCGTTTTTTTATCTTTTTTTTTTTTTTTTGCCGTGGAAACGCCTCCAGGGGCCATTTTACCCATGTTTCAGTCTTACAACTCAGACTAACTGTAGGTGTCCTTAGGAAGAGAGTTGCCTCAGGATAGAAGCCGCTTCTGTCCTGAGGCAACTCTCTTCCTACATTCTACCGGTTCGCTGGATTTCTACCCATCTATGTAGGTGTCCTTAGTGTTTCTATGCTTATTTATACCTATTTGTACCGATGCCTATTTGATTTAATCTGTTGTGGGCTAGTATTACGACTAGGGAAACGACCTGAATCAGCTAAAGCACGCGAGACATTGTGAAGCGTTAGAGAGTGGCTGACAGGAGTCTTGGTCCATTTCGAGTCCTATATTTGAGAGTCCAGGACCATGCCATGCAGTGTACGATTTTGGACATAACACTGCACAAATGTATTGTAAAACGCGGAACATTCTTGTACCACAGTCTGTTCTGTTAGGTTCAAAGTGTGTATCACGCAGTTTGGTTGGGGAGTGGAGATACAAACCCCGTCCAGAAGCAGAGATGGTGCTGATGAAGCAAAGAAAGAAAACGCGTAAAATACAGTGATAAATGAAGTCCCTTTCGCGGTAGCTATACTTCGCATTATCCTTCGGTGACTCCGCAATGTGTGTCATGGAAAGGTTGCCTTTCTCGCGCATTTAGTGTCGTTTGGATGCTCTTTCAGGATAGGTGTATATGTTTGCACTGCGGGTGGGTTCTGTGGTATAACGGTTTCCTGTTACGCCCTTTCTTTGTGAGCGGCTAAACGCGTATGCTCCGTAAGCACATATATGGAGCGAAATGCAAACAAAAAAGTGTTCGCAGTGATTGAAACCTTGCAGTATGCTGAGTTCGAAAATAACTCTTTTGCGCACACGATGCAGTTTGTGTGTACGCAGTGCTTGCTCACAATGCAGCCACACCTTCACAACGCGATCGCGCTTGAATACCTTTCTATAAAAGGAAGGTTTCGTCTTATTGTGTCGTCCCACAAACTCGAGGAAATGTTACCTTGTCCTGTCATGCTTTAACGGTATTCTTATAGTTCACGTCATTTCGTAGTGGGTGGACAATTGAGGCTTCGGAGGTAATATCCGCGCGGGATATCCAGAGGAAGACTTCGCAGACCTTAGGGCCAGGAGCAGGCTTCTGCGCCGATGTGCAACTTTATTGGTCTAAACAGCAGATAAGAATTTCGAAGGCACAATATTATCCCATTAAAATATTACCGCGAAGAAAGATTGAAGACTTCCTGTTCTTTTTTACATGCGAAGAGCACGACGTTTTAACGGGTTGTGCATCCGGATGGCCCCGGATGCACATATAAGCTCATCCTTCGATTCGCAGGTCATGAGGTCATAGCGGATCATACATTCCTAATAGAAGGCTGGTTAACATGGGGCCCGGTGTTAGATGTCTTGACACAACTATAGGGTACTTCCCGGGGCATAATGGAAGTAATACGGACCCATGTGCAGATTTGGGAATGGAAATTTTGTTGCTGTCTGCCCATAGAGTGTCTAGAGCTTACCTTTGGTCTAGATACGCCAGCGCAATCGCGTATTTGTGGTTTACGGCGATGGTTCTCAACTTATGTTATGCCAGGGTACACTCGGTCAGCACGACTTCCAGGAACCTACTACCACACAATGATAAATGACGATGGCTGCTTTGTCTACTCTTTACAACAGGGACCTCAAACTCGAATCCAGTCGCGGGCCGCATTGTCTTCAGACCACATCTTGGAGGGCCACACAGGAAGGAAATGACGGTAATTCCTACAAAAAGCCCTAGTGTACTAACAAAAATGCCTTATAATGTAACATACAGTAAAAATATAACTCCTTGCTAATCCTCATTCAATTAAAGGTGTTGTACGTTGCTGTTAAAAATGTGAGAGAGAGAATCAGCTGGCGTTACTGACAATGGACGACTTTGAGTTTGCCGATTTATCTTCTCGGGTTTGCCCCTTTAGTTTTATTCCTACTTCTTCATTCTTATTTATTAATTTTTTTTTAGACGGTACCCCAACAACACGGAATATCCTCTGGATGTACGAATACTGTCCTAACGAATTCGTACGTCCGATGGATATTCTGAGGATGTCCATCAGACGTACGAATTCCTTGGGACATTATTCGTAGGTCCAGAGGATATTAGGTGTTGTTGGGTTAGCTTCCTTCTGTTCGGTGCTCAAGAGCTCTCGAGCCACAAGACAAAATACTTGTCGTCGTCGGCCTCACAGAGGTGGGCAACGTCACGACTAACGCCCCGGGGGAATGTGCGTTCTAGGCCGACTTCTAAGGGAACTGTGCAACCGCATGCGTCTGACTGCGTGTTAGGCAAACCCAGGAAAAACCCTGACAGCACAACCGGCACTGGGGTTCGAACCCGTGTACCTCCCAGTCTCGATGTGGCATGGCATGCACGCTAACCACTCAGCCACGTGAGCTGGTAAGTCATTGCGGGACATACGTGGCCCTATTTGGGACCTTCTGCTTTGTACAACGAGCGCCAGCCGCGGCGGTTCCGCGATCTCGATGCCAATCCGGATGCCAAAGATGAGAGGGCGGGCGCGGTGGGATACCAATGCTTAGGCCTATATGGGGTCTATAGAGCGAGCACTGGTACGCGCTAAAATTATACTTGCGAGACCCCGACAGTTTCGTCGAACCTGAGGACAAGGTTTGCCCCGACCTCTTGGGTTCCACACAGAATCCCGGTTGTGAGATCTCTGGTCTGTGGGCATCGATTGGTTGGCTGGAGGCGTTTCAGAGACGAGCGGTCTGCCTATGCCGATAGGGCGGCATGTTTATCATGGTAGTCGTCCGTCCAGGGCCGGCTTCATAGGAAGCAGGGCCGAGATGGAAAAAACGTCCGCTCGCTGATGGTCGCCAAGGTCGCGCTGAAGACAGCGAGGTGGTGGGTTCTAAAACCACGGGCTGTGCTGTCTGAGGTTTTAACTGGGTTTTCCGGCAGACTTTCCACACGAATGTCGTTACAGTTCCCCTAGAAGTCGACCCAGGATGTACACTAGCCCCTCCTGTTCTCGACTCCTTCCTACTGTCTTCTTCAGCGATTTATCCAGAGACCCCCTACACCCCCACCCCCCCAAAAAAAAATCTGCAGGAGACCCCCTAAAATTTTGCGAGATTACATACGCAATGTTTCGTCAAAAGCATGTAAAGACACCCCCTCGCGGAGCTCAACACCCCCCTCCCCACCCCCACCCCCCGCAAGGACGAAATTCTGGGTAAACCGCTGGTCCTCTCACCATTTGTCCACGTCTACACGCCACTTATAGCCGCAGCTGCTTCGCGGTGCTAGCACGGAATTTAAAAAAAAAAAGTGCCGGCCTTATAAGCAAATTCGAACGCAGCGAAGCGGAAGTGCTCCTATTACCGGCGGCAGTTTTGACACAGTGGATGTTTTTACGCGTGGGATTCGCTTGAGCGATTAAGCGTATATACACACTCAGTCGAAAGGGAAGAACACCATCCTTTCAAATGTACTGTAGCCACAATCAGCGTGTTGTATACTATATGGGGGATTTCTGCTGCAAGAGCGAGGCAGGAAAATGGCGGTAAGAGCACCACGTGGTAAGATTTTAAAAAGATAATATAGAAAGAAAAATGAGCTGCACCTTTGGGCATTCTGTCAAAGACGTTAAATGAGACAGCCTCGTATAGGGCTATCTTCTCAGCCTGATCTTCGTGTGCACGCACTGGTGGTTACACTACAGGAGGCTAACGAGCTAAACGATAGCCTACCAGAAATACGAAATGAAGCTAAGTAAGGCAGAACCGCCTCAAAACTAGTACTATGAAAGACTTAACTTAATAAGCAGTTTTAAATAGATAACCTTACTAGAAGAAACAACAACGGAAGAGCTATACACTCTAAAAAAAATGAGTAATTTTTTACACCTTCCTGGGAGTAAATGCATTGCCACAAAAAATATTCCCATTCGGGAGTAAATGAACGTCACTGGGTGGAGACTGTATTTCAAGCTATGCTATAAGAGTCCCAGGTATATAATTCGCGTGCATGCATGGAAATACCAGGGTGGAAATACTTTGAATGATACAGTCAACCGTGATAAATCGAATGATCTAAAATCTTGCGGCATATATATGGCACAAGTTGCGAAGAAGGAGGCGCTAACTGTGTCTTACTCTGTGTGGGTGAAAAATTGCCAAGTTGACCGAGTTGTACACCAGTATGCCATCAAATTGACCAAGAGCACATATTTACGTAGACTATTGCATTCAAAAGACAATTTGCGACGTTCAGTGACAATTTGCAGTCCTGGCGAGTAAATCTCGGGATCGAGGGACTAAAATGTGAAGTAAATACAATCTAGGGGACTAGAAGTTGCAATTACTCCCCATTTTACTCCTTTCTTTTTTTCTTGGGGTGTATAGAACGTAGAAGAACAGAACAGAAGAACGTAGAAGAGTGCTACCAAAATAAACTACCAAAAGAGAACCGCTGGAGCAGAGCTACCATATAAAACCACTCATGAATGACTTACCACGTGTTCGCTAACAAGCCTATCCCCAACAACAAGCAACACTGAATAGGCTACCCTCTGGATGTACGAATCATGTCCTAACGAATTCGTACGTCCCACGGATATCTGAATGATATCTATCGGACGTACGAATCCGTTAGGACGTTATTCGTACATCCAGAGGATATCGGGTTTTGTGGGGGGGTTACTAGTACTAGTCATGCTCAATTCTTATACATTATGGTGTTTCCTCGCGGCACACACCGACTAGCGCTTCCTGGTACTTTGCAAGGAACCCGAAGTCTGCCTAAAAATGACCGCATTAGGTCGAGGTTTTCGTTGGGCACTGCAAAGAGCGGCGACCACTTTGCCATTCCTGTGGTAACTGTACAAATAACGTCCGTATAGTAAGACCTAAATGTGCTGATGAAATTCCCCCTGTAACTGTTCAAGTTTCGTGAAGAGTGCACAGCTTTGATTCTCAGAAAAAATAAATAAAGACAGAAGAAAGAAAATGGAATTTATGATTGTTTTTTTTTTTCTTGCTTCATTATGACCGTTAATAACAATATTGCTTTATGGGAGTAATGATTTGTATGTGTGTGTCTTTTCTGATCAACATCTAGTTCGAGCGAATGTTAGAGACGCTTGCACTTTATCAGACACGCGGGAAAAGCAGGTATGTCACAAGCAGGTACGAGCGAACAATTGGATGCGATAAATTTACATTGGCAGTACAACTGATTATTTGATGCTGCACCTGCACGTACAGTCACTGCTGCGATAACGAAGCTGTTCGAATATAGCTTCGTTACACATTGGCGTCTCTCTTTCATTTCTCTTTCTTTTTCTTCTTTTTAGAGTAGTAATTGCCTGGCGACATACTTAGGCTACATGGAGATGTTAGCTCCGAAGCCGTCAGAACTAGCTACTCCAGCGGATTTGTAGCCGTGGAAAATATGCATAAAAAAAAGAGCATGATCGAGCAGCAAACCTCATGGCAGCGTGGATATACAAAATCAAAATTAAAGACAAATAAACGGTGAGGTCAAAGCCGAAAAATAGAAAACAGACATGGAACTAACAATTTGAAATTTTTGCCGGGCCAAGTTATAATATTTGGCGACTTTATGTGTATATAGGCAATGTAACGAGAGAGCAATCATGAACCTCTCTACTCGTCTAGAAAGACATAAAAAAGAAAAAAAAAATCTCAACCCCTACACTCTTAAAAATGAACTTCACCGCATAGCACGCTCCTAGCCAACCATAATCTCAAATGATATCGTTATCTGCCCTGATTCGTTGAAAACGGGAGGCGTACGCCTTTTTTGTGACAATTATGAACAGCATAAGTGTCACAAAAAAGGCGTACGCCTCCCGTTTTCAACAAATCAGGGCAGATAACGATATCATTCCAAATGATGGTTGGCTAGGAGCGTGCTATGAGGTGAAGTTCATTTTTAAGAGTGTAGTCACGGTGAAAGGAAGCCCACGGACAAGCAGACGGAAGTGAAACCATACCTTAAACCTGAGAGGCCCAACAGGTGGCGCCGCGTACGGAATCCCCAAGAAGGCGACCAATCCTTTTCCCGCCGTCGTCGCCATCAGTTTTCCCCGAACCGTCCCTTGAGGAACCGTCAGCTGACTCAATCGCTGGGGCACGAATCCCTGAGACTGAAAATTGGGCTGGGACTGATAATTGGGCTGCAGGGCCGCAGCCGCCTGATTGAGCAGCTGCTGGGGGATCTTGAAAGATCCCAAATTGTCCGGACGGGGCACTCCGCCGGGTCCCGGGAACCGGGTCCGTTGGCCCCCGCCCGTGTCCCAGAGGAGCCATAGAAGGAACGGCAGCAACATATCGGCGGACCCCTATACTGTGATGCCAACTTCCGTGTCACTTGCAATGCATGCAGGGCCGGATGGAACCCGGGATGTACACGCTCAAAGGGGGCCGGCGGTCACGTGGTGCATGTCACGTGAGCCGGAATAGGAGAGCGGGACTCCACCCTGTTTACGTGGCTCTATACCTGGGCTTTTTTCATGTAGCGCGTTACAAGGTCAGTGAAACGCGTCAAACACACAGAGACCGTAGCTCCACGATGTCCTTTCACACACATACCGCGAAGAAGTAACAAGAAAAAGGTGTGAGACCGTATACTTGGAATGTGTTGCAAACTCTGTGTGCATAGTTGGAGAGAAAGGGTTGTGTGTAACGAGAAAAAGTTTGTTTATTTTTCTTTTTTTTTTTCTCTCTTTTCTGCTTTACTGGTGTTGACAAAGTCACTTGAAGACGTGTGGGCGTCTTCCCCGTGTTGGAAAGGACGGACGCTGAGATCCTGCGTAAATTTTGGCTCGGCAGATATGGGCCGCGAGGTACTTTGGACGTTGAATTGAAATTGAATTGAATCGAATTCATTCGTGCATGTACCTGCGGCATCTTCTATAACCAGCACGATGCTGTTGAACTCGTAAAACGTACTTCGTGCTCAGTTTCAACAAACCGTCTGTGTGAATTTACGGGATCGGACGTCGTAGCGCCGCAATTTTCACTCCTTTCCAGCCAGACTATCATTAGATAAAATTACCAATCATATACGCGGTCAATTAATTATTTAATTTTATTTAGTAACTTTAGTCACGCTTATTATTAACCTGAGCGAATTTGCTGACAATGTTCTGACTTGATCCTTCGAACGGTTTGTACTTACGTAGACAGCTGCAACGGCTATCGTATTGTCACAGTGTACAGAAGCACAGTCTACAGAATTTTTTAACAAAGCGTTTTCATCAATGACGCAGATCTGGTATGTATGTATGGTTTATTTAAAGCCTTATTTATAGGCGAATGGGTCTTCCAGACAAGGTCACGCGAGGGACCTGTTTGCCGACTGCGCAACACCAGTCGAAAGTAAACCTCTTCTTGAAAGCTCATCAATTCGGACTCGACCATTGTTTTTTTGAAGCTCGGCCTTGGAGGCAGCTTCCCAAGATGGTCCTCGATCCGATATACACTACACAATGAAGCTATAGTCGGGAGACATGGGGATTTACCGTCATTTCGTAATTTCACGATTGTCACCGCACGATTAGTATTCTAGAAATGGGGACAATGGAAATGGCACAGGGTTAATAAGTCGCCGTGACTGCCGTTAGGGGTCACATTCCAGCAAAAAAAAAAAAAGAAAAAAAAACATTTCAAAACGAATATTTTTCACCTGGATTTAATCTTGGTTCCAGCTCGGTTCACGCCCGGTGCTTTCTCACTTCAAATACGCAAGAAAGAGTGCGAAAATATTGAAGCAGGCATCACACATGTGCACGTGATATGTTAGCAGTATACATAAGTCCTATGTACATCGCTGAAACGCATAAAAGTGAACTCATGCGGAAAAGGCACGAGCAGGTTTCATTTTACCCGTACTGCAGGCTAAAAGTACTATTTTTTACTTTAATATGATATTACTTACTTACTTTAATATACCCCGATATATTACTAAGGCCCAAAAATGTCGATACGTTCACTGCTGCCCCCAAGTAAGTAACTTGTTATATGAGACGATTGTTATATGATGTGTAAATCTACTCCGCATTTATTAATTAATAAGACGTTGTACTACCTTCATCTCACTATTAGCTGTGTTGTACTTAATGTTTGTTTGATGCTAATGTGTTACTTACCCGTATTGACCATGCATTGTGTATGGTGTATTTGCTCGTACCCCTTACCCCATAACGGTCCCCTTAGGGACCAACAGTATGTCGAAATAAACAACAACAACAAAAGTAAATATCAGTCGTACACGTACGAACATCACGATTCGATCCGGAGACTGAAAGAGAGAGAGCTAGAGTTCTGGTCCTTACTACCCGAACATGTGCAAGGCATTCAACCTGAAGAAGTCAGACCCTCCATGTAATAACACATAATACGTAATACAGTGATCCCTCGTTATTATGACCATTGTCGTTCCCGAAAATTTTGGTCATAATGCGGAATTGTCATATTAACAAGGGGGGGGGGATTTGCAGACGTTTCACTGCATTGTTCCCCAGGAGTATGATCGTAAAGCGCGTATGTCAGATTACCGGAGGTCATATTAACGAGGGTTCACTGTACATTATGATACATAATTGAATGTAGTACACGTAACGTGGCTCCACATTACACATTACACTTCAATTGCCGCATTGTAGAACAGCGAATAATTTCGACCACCTTGGGTCCTTTTGACGTGCGCCGGAAATCTCCGACAATGGGTGCTGCAAGCAATGTTTATCTCGCCCACATTGTTACCGTCCTGGAACCCGTTTTCTTGAGCTCAGCGAGCCAGCACGCTATATACCGGCTGAACTACCGATACTTCGTGGGAAAGTGGAAAATCCAATGGTAAAAGTAACTGGAAGGAGAAGATTTGGATCGGGGGCTTCGATATATCGAACAGGAGAACAGTCTCTGGTTCGATATAACAGCGACTTGCGATCTCCGGCTTCTCGCCGCCATCTGCTCAGGCTTTATTAATATACGTTTACCCTTATTCTTCTAGTATATATCCTACGCTACATAATGAGTATATTTATTATGGATATTTGAGTGGTCCTCCTGCGTAATTTATTAATTGGTTAACGAACTTCAGTAGAAGAATAACACTGAAAGTTCGTAAACGGCGTGTAAGAATTTTGTACACTTTTTTCCTTTTTCTTTTCTATTGCTATTGTGCGCATTTACAATTGGAAGACGCGCCCTAAACGGTGCGGACTCCCCTTTCTCTTATGTTAGCGTGCGCGAAAAAAATTAAAACAAAAGAAAAAGCTGGTCACGTGACTTCGACGTACGTGACTGCACGCTTCCATTCCTTGTTTACCGCCGGTGGGCGTCTCTTCTTCGATATACGAGCGGCATTCTTTCATGTCCCCCTTTTTGAGTTTTCTCTTCTCCGACATTTTTTATTTTTTATTATTATTATTTTTTTTGCGAATGTCATCTCGTATATATGTTTTGATTGCTATAGGTCAAAGTCGGCTAATCAACATAATAAGAAAATTTAGAATCGTACGCACTGTTCTGTTTGGTCACGTACGAGCTTAAAAGACCTTCGTCTTAAGCCTTTAAAGCTTAGAATAAAGAATAATGGAAAAACCACTCAGACGGGAGAAACCATAAAGCCACGCCCTCAGGCGTCATGCAAGCGAACGAGAGTTAGGGGCTCTTCGAAGAAAAATTGATGTCTCTCTGTTTGACTCACGAGAAGCGTGAGGAACAACGTACAATAATGTTTATTTGTGTCAGAAGACGTACATTCTCCTGTAGTCAAAGTGAACTTCTTTGAGGGAGAAACAGAGGTGGGCACTCGGAGCGGAGGAGCCGCAACGGACGCCGAAATCCTCCAGCAGCGTCCACGATTGGTCCTGAACCACGGGAACCACGAGCTGTACTCCTTTGCTCCTGAAACGGAGAGAGATTTGAACCGCAGCCTCAGTTGGCAACCCTGTGTCGTTTCCATGAACGTTGTTACACCACGGGTCCATCCCCTCTTCTTTGTTCTTTCCACCAACTTATTAAAACACTACTGGAAATAGGAAATACAGTGAACCCTCGTTAATATGACCCCCGATAATCTGACATACGCACTTTACGACCATACTCCTGGGGAACAATTTAGTGAAACCTCTGCAAACATCCCCCGTTAATATGACAATTCCGCATTATGACCAAAAATTTCGGGAACGACCATGGTCATAATAACGAGGGTTCACTGTAGTGGGCTAACAACGTCTACAAACACAAAAGAAAAGAAAGTACAGTGAACCCTCGTTATTATCACCATGGTCGTTCCCGAAATTTTTGGTCATAATGCGGAATTGTCATATTAACGGGGGATATTTGCAGAGGTTTCACTAAATTGTTCCCCAGGAGTATGGTCGTAAAGTGCGTATGTCAGATTATCGGGGGTCATATTAACGAGGGTTCACTGTAGTTGTAGATGATGATGATGTTTGTATCTGTCCCTTCTATGTTGTTCCAGCCTCAGAATATCAGTTTCTCTCTTGTAGTTGTAGATGCCGCAAGGCTATGGCACAAATAAGAGTGACTTCGGATGTTCAAATATTATGTAGGGTATTTTTAGGACAATACACCAGGTCGTTCCAACCGCGTGGGTCAAGTACTTCGACCCCTGCTTATTGTTAGTAACAATCTCGACAAAGACCCTAACCTACCTCTCCTACCAACAATGACTTGCAATATAAAAGGTAAATGCAGCTAAGAAGTACGGCGTTCTCCGCGTATAAGGACAGTCGCTTACTTTGCCAACGGGTATTCCATGACGAGGTACTGGATAAGAATCTTGGCGACGTGCACGTTCTCGGCGTACACGTGCCGCAGCACAGCAGACGCGCCCTTTAGTTCTTCCTGGATGACCCCGAAGCCGCACACGACACCCGTCTGCTTCCGGACAGCCACTTTGACGAGGCTCGTTTCTTCTTCCAGGGTGAGCTGGACGAACCGTGGCCGAAGGATGCGCATCACGTCCCTGTCGTATCGGATGATGTCGTCCAAGACGTCCTTGTCGTAGTCCCTCACGAACATCACCGAAGGCACGTCGGGTCGACCAATGTCTAGCACTCCACCCACCTGGTGCAGGGCAAACCGAGACACGAACGGCATGGCAGACCGGAACAGGTACAGCTCCTGCATTGAATGGCTGATGCCGGAGCAAGGAACGTTATTTCGGAGTTCTTTGCTGGGGAACTCAAAACATATCTTCTGCGATTAGCCGAGGCCTACTAAAGCACGTGACCGAATGTATAAGGACGACAGTGCACCAGGCACCAATGTTCACTTCCTGGAAACACGAAGCGGGCGTCGTGTCGTTACATGCAGCGCTACCTAACATAAACATGTTGTACCAAAGCTCCAGACAGAGTACCGTACGACATCTAAAACACTGACAACTCTGTATGTACCGACAAGCTACTTGATGTCTTACAAGGTACTGGCATCTTCAGGACACTTTTTGCTATAAACTGTCATCCCGTCTGTTTCCCGTCTGTTGTCAGCAGCGATTCTGACAAACACTAAATACTTGAACACTTGTGCTCAGTTGCACTGTTACTTGCACCTGTTGTATACGTTGGCCATTGCCATGTAGGCGTTTCTGTTTCCGACGTAGGCCATGGCAGCTCTTGACAACTCATGAACCATAGCGTGCTGACGAAACTCCGGTCGCACGTGGACGCAGCTCAGCTGAACGAGGTTGGCGGCCATCACGGTGCAGGCGCAGGTCGCGTAAACTTCACCTACACGGAAATCACGGCCCCTTCTTGAAATATCCACACATTCGCTGAAGACTATTCTCGCGTGAACCCCAAAGAATGATGAAGAAGGAAGTCACTGAAAAGGTTAGCCAGCTGTAGGACTCGAACCCACACCT
This sequence comes from Ornithodoros turicata, assembly GCF_037126465.1. Taxonomy (NCBI): domain Eukaryota; kingdom Metazoa; phylum Arthropoda; class Arachnida; order Ixodida; family Argasidae; genus Ornithodoros; species Ornithodoros turicata. The sequence continues at coordinate 39,379,775 of NC_088209.1, read as the reverse complement.
TCTGACTGGCTGGCTAACCTTTTCAATGACTTCCTTCTTCGTCGTTAATTTCTTAGGCACTTGAGGCTTTATATGTACTTGTCCTTTCTGTGGGTTCCAACCATCAGTTGCCATCATGTTCAACCCCAAAGAAGCCTCAAATTGTCCCGGGCCATACCAATCTGTTCCCATATGGACAGTGTTAACCTTTTGGAACAATCTCAACGTATTATGGAACAACGGCAGCTTTCCTTCTTCCAGACCAGAGTCAGTTCCCTGCCTGTTCTGGTCTGCCAACTGGACACGTCGTTTAGTCATAGTCTCTTTCGGCATTTTGCTTGCGTCAGGAGTACAACCGTACCGTGTACCTACCATCTCCGCGAGAGAAGGAATATGTCGCGCAACGTTGAAGTTGCCATACTCACGATGGCATTGGAGTAAGCACCTCGGTCGTTGACCACAGCCAGAAAGCCCTTGTTGTCAAGAATCCAGAGGGTCTCCAAGGCGTGCGATCCCGTCACGTAATTAGAGGTGGCTTTGTGAAGCTCTGCGGCCAATGCAAGTTCTTCCCACTGCAGGGCTCTGATGACGTACGGCCTCGCAGGCACCGGGGGACGGTCCCAGAATACACTACCAGCCATAGAGACTCTGAAAATGCATAGCATTACAGCATTACTGCGGCCAAAACACCGTTGTCTTCTTCGTTTCGCACAGGGTTTCCTATCAGTCTGATCGATCCCCAAACTAAAGTGATGTTTTATTTATCGAAATTGTATTTTATCCGCTACTCAGCTGTAAAAAATTGATTCGAAGCAACAAAACATTATCGAAAATTTTGGACGCTAAAGAATTGACTGTCTGAAGTGAATTGCATGTCTCTCGACATTCGAAAAAATATTTAGTTATTTCTGTTCGAGGCACAATACGGGATTGTAGGACACAATGGCAGAATGCAAGCAAGCTGGTATAATCCAGAAGAAGGCAACATTTCCCTGAGTCTGGGGATTACGAGGGAACAAGTGAATATTGGTGTGACTTTCACGGTCCATTGCGTGCCTGTCGGTCGTAGGCTGACGGTGCGAGGCGACAAGTATTGAAAGAATGGCATTTGATGCCGCCGGACTGCAGAGAGAATGGTGGAGTGAAGAGAGAGAAAGGGAGAAGGGAGCACACTTTTCTTTCGTTCGTCTTTTATTACTCATTTTCTCATTTTCTATTTCGTATTATTTCCTATGGACGTGTCCCGCCACCTCGTGTAGAAATCGCGAACAATGTGAGAGTGCGTCCCCGATGTTCCCCGTGCACGTCCCGGTGTTTCCGACGTCCTCCATTGTTACATGGCATGTACGGCATCTCGTACGGGATTCAGGCGGTTGGCAATTGGCATCAAATTTATCAGTTTGCTTTCTCTTACGAAAGCAGCCTAGTCGTATCCAGTGAAGGACATCACCTCCAACAATATGCTGCATTACAAAAATAACATGTATAAGGGGAAGAAAAAAAGAAAAAAACAGCACTATGTGTTGACGCGCAAATCGCAAGAGTTCCATTGCTTCCCGCCCCACATAATCGCTTTCTTTTTTCTGTTTTTGCTTTGAGTTCTTCGAGATAGCTTACAAAATGCCACAATTTCTGCAATCACTTTGCGTGTCTAAATGCGATCCTTTGCTGTGGTAAACATTTGAACCGACAAGCAGCCTCTCTTGCCTGCTATTCTTTCTTTCCTTTTTATTGCTCCAATTCTCCAGTTACGATATTTCGCAGATGTCTAGTCAACAGATCCGCGTTCTGCGTCGATGCCAGTTTCGCTTTCAGGCAGGATCACTTTCGGTTTCCATACCGCAGTCTAGCAACGATGAGAAGCCAAGACGAAATTCATTCCAATCCAAGCCGAAGCCGTAAATGGAAATCAACGGACCGGCCCACGTCTCCCTTCCCTTTCTCGATGCTGACCGTGTTACATATGTTTTACGGGATACCTGCCGTCGTTTTCACTCTCTGTGCGACTTGACGTGGACGGTCGCTCGACGATTCCTGCCATACAGTCAAGAAGCTTCGTCTGCTAAGCGAATAGTTCTGCCAGCCCAAGCGACTCGCCAACGATGTGTGGTGAGTCTACACGCCGAAAGTTTACATTGCGTATTTGACTCGGCGATTTTATTTGCGTGTATCAATGTCACAAATGATGATTTAGGTGTACAAATTATGATTTGATTGTACGTAACGAGCGCTTCACTGCAGAAAGTGCGTACACATCACTCCCGCGCTACGGCTTTTCGCCGTATATTGTCGTCTGCATGCCAAATGTCAATTGACGGGAGACTTTACCTTTTTTTTCTCCTTCTTCTTCTTCCTTGTCTTGTGGCACCTACGAGAAATTTCACAAACACTGCGAAAAAAATACGATGATTAATCGAAATGCGGGTAAAAAAAAGGTGAAACAATTAATTTCAAAACAATACGAGAGCTGGCGCAATGTTTCCGAATGTTTCCGCAAAGCTTCCGACAAAACAATGTGCTAAAAATATGATTTGGCGATTTTTGATGTGTCGTCTGTCGTTGCACCGCATGTTGAAGTTGCCGGTTTCATCTGCGTGTAGTAACGCGTACGTAAACACGTTTTGTTATCACTGTTTTCGTATCAGCAGACGCACGTTTGGAAGGAAGAGCTCTAATTGCTCTCATATTGGTTCCGTTTTTGTTTCTCCCTCCTCCTTGTTCTCCGTTTCTGTGGGGTCTTCAGGACGGCTGCTCAGGAAGAAAATATATACATAGTGCACGGGATAGGCAGTATCTTCATAATAATATATATATATATATATATATATATATATAATATCTGCCGTGTGGATTACAAAAATTGTTACACCCCCTCCCCCCTAAAGAGCTTCAACCCCTACGCAGAAGAAAATCTTCAGTGCTGAGGAGTTAGTGTAAGCTGAATTTAGTGTAACACACAATTCATGTTATATTTATTCACAAGCGATTCAATAGACAAAGGACACACGCGCATAATACATCTAAAATATGATCAAATCAAGTTAAAAAAGAAAGTTTTTTTTCAGTTTTTTTTTCTTTTTGATGAGCTGCGTTCTTAACTTTGTCCTTTCCATACATATTTAGTAGTAATTGAAAAGTAGCTCTCCTGAAGGGCAAGTAACGACAGTAAAGCAGAAGTAAGGCAAGGGCGACTGTAATATAGCTGTCATTATTATTTTCTTGGTCAGGAAATTACTTTGCTCGCAAGGCTATATAGTTTGGAGCGGAACTACAATTTCATCCAAGTCCGCTAATGTTATGCAAGCATCCGGGGATATTTAGAGACGTCATTACAAGCTCTCTGTCAAACCGTGCAGGGTACTTTATCTTGACAGTTCGGACCGGGTTGTAAAGATAAGGAGGTTGTTTTCAAGGTGCCACAAAATCAGGTAACCGGTTCCCCTGACAGCTTCTCTCTCGGTCTCATTAATCCTGCTGACGGGTCAGAGCACGGCTGGCTGGCTGGCCGGTTCATTTCTCGGGAGGTGACAGTCAATCAAAGATATGGCCGTGAACGAGATTGGTCCGCACCTGTTCAACGTCACACGTCAAGTAACAGACAGACAGACAGATCTCAGACATCGTGCAAATACATTACACGTAACTGTCGGTACTGGTGACGAAAGATTGAGCCGGGCGCAAAAGAATAGAAGAAAACGCCTATAGTGCTAACCAGTCATTCGTTATGCTAGTTTAGTTTTTGTAACGCTGAGGGATACATTTATTTTTCTCATTTTTTTTGCGTATTCAGGGATGGGTGTATGAGGTAAGATGCTAAGATATATGTCGAGAACACATAATAAGGGCCCGACGGGCGCCTCTTACGGCGAAGGCTAGAATTAGTTAAAGACGTGAGAAGCTTAAACTTGAGGACGCTAACAAGCACGCATGAGTGCTGTGGTATTTAAGGCAAAATTGTATTTACTCTGTTTTTCTTCAAACCTCTCAAGAAACAACAAAATGTTCTGGAACGCAGTAGAGGGCTGTGGATCGCGGTCCGCCACACTGGTGACGTCAGCTCGTAGCTCCATACTCGTGACGTCACGCGGACATGTCGTCCACGGAGGGACGTACAATACGTTGTTTTACAAATCATCCTTAAACTGTCTATGTACGGTTAACACACACTTATAACGGCAAGTCCGGTAACTGTGCCATGTCCAAAGATCTCGTACCATGCAACCAAACAGATCTACTCGAGAAACGTGATCATGACGTTGGTAGACAGACTGAAACCGAAACAAATCGGAAGGGGAGGTTCCACGAATGGGCACTTGTTCGCTGCCTCCTATTGGAAGAAAAGTAGGAACGAAGATCGCGTCCCTTTCAGAGATCATCGTAATCCACTCAAGACCGTGGCTTTCGGGCGCAAGCTTGTTCGCCCCCTAGCTTTGAGCGTTGCTCAACTCTACCAAATTGGTGGCGCTGTCGAACACTATGACGTCATTTGTTTACAAACAGGGAGAGGTCTATTGCTGAAGTCGGCTTCGAACCTGCAACCTTCAAAAAATAAGCAGGCAGACGCGTTTCCAAGCCGTCTAGAGCCCTGCGCGGATGAGATTTTTGGCATCCGCATCCGACCCGCATCCGCGCACACGTTACCGCATCCGATCCGCATCCGCTGTATACACTACCGTTTACATCCGCATCCGATCCGCTGAGTAAAACGCAATATCCGCATCCGATCCGCAAAATCCGCAAGTTTCGAAGGACGCGTAAATACCGCCGGAAGAATGTTGGTATAATTTCGGATGCCTCCATGCTGTCACGGAAGGACTCACGACGATAAGCAAAGGTAAACCTATCAACAAACGCGATATGGAGAGACTTCTTGAACGCGTAGAACGCCACCTCGTCGATGCTCGCGTGGACGCCAGAATGCCTCCTCTCCCGTCTTGGCCGTGCATTGTCAAAGGTGAACCCGAGCATGCGCTCGCTATCGGCTCGCAATACAAATAAATTGCTAGTGGAAAAATTACAGCACGCGGTATATCCGCATCCGATCCGCTGCCTTCGCATCCGCATCCGATACGCATCCGACCTCGAGGCATCCGCATCCGATACGCACACCGCAGAAAGTGATAAATTTTCATCCGAATCCGCAAGTATCTTGCGGATATCCGCTTCCATCCGCGGATGGTGCAGGGCTCTAAAGCCGTCCACCGCGAGTCCGCATATTTTGATGAAATGAGTGAAGCACTGGTTGGAAGAGAAGCGCGTGGAATTGCGCCGGTGAACTGTTCGGCCCAAGGGCGTCCGTCAGACAGCCTTCCTTAGCGTACCGTTAATCGTCAAGGTGATCTACATCAGCGGTTTTTTTTTCAAGGGCGACGGCTCATTACTTTTAGTGTTTAGCAACACTCGTCTAACGGGCACTGCACCTCGACACAACCACACGGAAAGCCTCCAGCACGGTAAAGACCTACGCGAGTCTTTGCCATAGACCTCTGTGAGACAGCCCTGAATGTGCGGGTTCCTCCGTTTTAATTTAGTGACGTTAATATGCATAAAAAGGGCTAATGCAACGCCACCTATACACAGGGAAGGCCTGCCTCCTCTTCTTACCCCTTCGTCACCTTGATATGTAAAGTCAGGATGTCTTCTGCATCAGCCTGTCGTAGCAGGCACTTCTCGAACACGAGCTTTCTGTGGCTACAGTAGCTGAAAGAACTGTCGTTATCGGCGGATTCTTAGTCGCTATGTCACGTCGTTTTTACGGTGAGGCTTTATCTATATATTCGTTCGGCTGCCCAGGGGGCGCCCTCGCTCACTGCCATCAGTGCCACCTGTGGTGGCAAGGATAAGTTATTTCCAGCATTTATTTCAGTTATTTCGCAGTTTGCTGCAGTTGTTTCTTCAGGCGTTGTGCACATTCACTGAGAACACACGACAGAATTCATGGGATAACATATGAGATCGCGAACATCGTCTTCTGCGCTTGTAGAATATGCTGGAAAACTTTTCCTCCGCCCGCCACCAGGGAAGAAAGCCGGCGCCAGTGTCGCTTTGCCAAACCCTAGCCGAACGTCCCTATAGGTGGCGTTGGCTTTTGTATCCGACTCGTGTGAGGGTATAGGGACCGTGCGACACCTAAAGGGGGCGCGTTGCTCCGTCGCGACAGCGCCGCCAGTGGTGGTCTTGGAAGTATCCGACGTGATACCACGCCGCTCGTTCTATGCATTCTCAAGTGGAACCGTAGGCTAATTTTTGAAGTGCAAATAATGTGGAACCTTTCTGGGGCGCGAACGAAGAGAATGGAGGCAAACTGCACAGAAGCAACCACCGTATTTATAATGTATCTAACAGTGCGGAAGGAGAACAGCAACTGGCGTCTGTCTGGTCAAAACACCTGTAAGTGATACGTCGAGAGAATTGTTATTTGACGCCTCACAAAATTCTGGCTTGCTAGCGAAGACTATATACGTGTATTTCTCTGACTCCAGCCATTTGTAATATCATGTTGTTGACAGAGTCTTGTATTCCTTTCGTCCTCTTTGCACGCACATACCTTCGTCACTGAAACCTACATTGTGCGTCCGTTTTATCCATACAAATAAACACGTAAGGTCTGAACTTGTACTGCAGTTTTTCCAGTATCTTCAGATAACGCTAAAGAGAGCCTCAAAGACGAAATTCTATGAGTTTTTACCTCGGCTATACCGCAGTAGGCTTGCAGCACGACAACTGTGAAATGGTCGGTGCGTGAATACTAAGCCTTTTGGACAACGTAGAACTCCCGTTCTCACTGTGAGACTCGTCAACCAGATTACCGGGAGCAATATCGGCTCTGGACACTGGCGATGAAACACCTCAATCATTATCTCGAAATAAGTTGCCGTTTGGTCGGTGCATTTGACTTTTATACAGTATCCAGCGACGTTTCACCGTCACGAAAGTGGCAACTGTAAATCATTGATCATTTTGCAGGTCCTCGTTCAGTTTCATTGAAACTAGAACAAAAGAAATAGTATATATTCGCTCATGTTGTGTACACCTCATGCAATGGCCGAAAGCGCGTCACAAACGCTATTCGCTCCGAGCCTATTGCCCTCTGTGGTATTGGAAGCATAGAAATCGTTAGAAATGAAACATCTGGTCCCTAATGAAGAGTTCTTTTAGGTGCTGACACAGTTAGCGATGCAACAGTTCCAGTATGGCAAAAAAAGACGCCCGCACTTCACATGTAAACAAAGCTGGCTACCCGGCGGCTATCACGCAAGGTACTTTCTCCGGAGGCCGCATCGCGGCGCCACTAGTTTGTCGCACAGTCCCTATAAAGCGGAGCGTTTCAGGGTTGGCTCGAGATTTCCTCGAGGCTCGAAAATCTCCTTTCTTACTTCTCGTTGAAGGATTCGTTGAGGGCTTCGGCCAAGGTTGAAGACTCGAAGGTGTTGAGTTCGAAACCTTCCATTGGTTACTGGTCTTATCTCGTAATCACGGCAGACGCTGAGACTGCGCAGGATGCCTTTTATCCCTCTTTCTACCTCTCCTTTCTGCCGTTCTGCCTCCTTCCACCAGTCCACCTCTGTAAACCGCTCCATGGTCATAGTCGCATCGCAGCACCAACACGGAACTTAAAAAAAAACAAAAAAACATCAAGGATGACGCGCTCTAAGGAAAGGGGCTGGAGTTGTGAGGAATGCCAGGACATCAAGAAGAAGCGGAAGTTTGGCGAAAACACCGTCCCTGTATAGAAAAGAGCTTTACACCTCATCCACCCGTGGTATGCCGCTGTCTGCACTGTTTCTGACATGCCGTCAGTCGCGCTATGGAATGGGGTGGTACGCGCAATTCGACAGAAATAAAATAAAAATAATATAAAAAATAAAAAGTTGTACCACAGAAATGTCAGAGGGGCAGGGAAATGTACTACACGAGAAACAGGTCAGTGAAAACTGTTTCCGGACGCCCGTCTGGCGCATAAACCGGTTCACCGCCATTTTCGCTTAAGTATACTGACCCGTTTTGCTTAAAACTGCTTTATTACGCATAGATTATTGTGCCCATATACCTGCACATGTATAGTACAGTCAAACTCCTTTACAACGAAACTCAGGGGACCGCAAAAAAAAATTCGCAGTAAAGGTATTTTCGTTAAAAAGGATGTCCATTATTGGACCTATAGGGCTCCAGCGGGACCGCAAAAAATTTGCTGTAGTGGTATTTTCGTTAAAAAGGTGTTCGTTATAAAGGAGTTTGACTGTATTTGATCTATGCGCAGAATAGTCATAGGCTGCAACATTGCAGACAAAGTGTGCCTTTGATTGGTCAACCACATTGTTTCAACTTTTAAAAAATTATGCAGATAATATATATATGAACATGATTCGTACGAAATATCGGATAATTCCAATGACAGTTTACCTGCAGCGGTGTTCGTAATTTTCTCCTTGCGTTACGTTCTTATCTATTTTTCGAGTCTGGTATTGCCATTGATTAACCTTCGAACTCAGTTACGAGATCCGAGGCAAGCAGAAATCTCGTTTCTTCCGGCGTCCAGTTTGGAAGGAGTCGAAACAAGTTCGCGATTATGCAGTCTCGAAAAATAAATCCTTGAAAGGTTCCGGAGAAACCAGTCCGGTACCATCCGGCTCCTTAATTTCGCTCGAGGTGTTCTTATTTATTTTAATTTGTTTTTGAACGCAACACGCTAGGTGGTTCAAAATCAAGAAGATTCGATAAACAGGTAAAATACGTGGAAACTGGCCAAGCAGAGCCTAAGAACCGAGATGCCACCTGCCTCGTTGTGCGCATGCGTGTGAGCGAGTAGAGAGTGGGTGAGAGTGTGAAGTGGGGTGAGCGCGTATCCTGTGCTGTGCCAATCAGACACTTGCAATGTCAATTGAACGATGGCTGCTGAAGAAAAGGCACTAGCAGTGGGATGGGAACCAACACCCTCTGATCGCCCGTAAGAGATGCTGCCAATAGACGATCTCAGAAAATCCCAGTGCTCCTTGCGCTTTGCATTCTGGGAGATTACTGGAACGCGCTGTCCTTCGCGCTTCGTTTTCGCTGATCTTGACTCATGGTGGACAATCGGCTGAGAGAGGACGAACCGAAACAGTTTGGAGGCGACATCCTGCTTTGTTGTAAGCAAGTTCCCAGAGTTCAAAGCGCCGCTAAGATCTCTGGGATTTTCTGAAGTCGTCTATTACACCATACTAGCTAGCATATCTCTTGTGGTGAGGCTTGTGCTGTGTTTGTCCTTCTATGTTTCCACTACAACGTTGACACTTCGTCGGGAAGTTCTGAAAGCGCGTCTCAATCGGGAAACCAAGATGTACGGGTTCGAATCCCCACGCCGCCTGCCTTTATCGACTACAGCATTATTTCATGTTCCTCATTGGGTATCAGTGGGACGCCACCTAGACAAGCCTGACCGCATAAAAGACGTGACGTAGCCATTAAGGGGTCCACCAATCACGACGGTGCTTTCGGCGTCCGTCGCTAGGGGGCGGGCGAGTCGCCATCAGTCGCACGGGCAGCCGTCGGTAGCCATATAAAGCCTGCGTTTGAAATCGTCTGCGGCGATTGGCTGAAGCAGACGACAGTGCATCTTCGGTGACCAACCTCGTGCCACGCGATGTTGAGTCAGCAACTTGTGTTGAAAAAAGAAAACTCAGCATGAACGCCAGCCGAAAACGTGGCATTCGGCGAGCGTCAAATTTGTCAAACGTGGAACGTTGCGAAGTAGCGCAGCTCGGTTAACTGACACCTCATCCCACGCCTGTGAGACAATGTCGGGAAATCTCCCGTTTCTTCGTCTCGAAAAACAATGTTGCACGAAGCGTCTCCGTAGCAACCTCGTGGGGTATCGTGTTCCCTCTACTGGAACAGACTTGCATGGGTGCACGCTGAAGTGCAGCTGTATGTGGCAGGGGAAGTGCTTTCATGATAGCATCCAATTTGTCTTTGAGGCAGCGATTTTTCCAGCACCCCCTCCCTGAACACTTTCTTCAACATTTCCCCAAACAGCTTACAGCTCTTTCCCCCCAAAAAAGCTGTTAAAATGGTCAAAAAGCAAAGGAAGTGGATCCATGGATACATCCATTCAATTCAATTCAATTCAATTCAATCCCCCTACACAGAGAGAGAGAAAAAAGCGGAGGATATATTTAAGTCAGATTCCGTGACATTACTTGGTGTTCCTTGGGTTAGGTTATTGAAAAAGAAATAACTAAAAAACTCTGTCTGCCACCTGCTGACGGCTATTTTAGCTTGTTTTGAGGCTGTATGTGACAAATCTGATAGTCGTCATCATCCATCAAGCAATTGACCATGTAAACTTGGTAATAAAATGTATTTTAATATTAATGGTGTTCGTGAATCCCGCGGTGTGACGTGAAATATTTAATTAAACGCACGAATGCTCTTCCGTGAAAGCACCCTGTCAAGGGGTTCCTAAAATTAGCGCAGATAGGATGTGCTACATTGGACATGTTGTTTTACATCTTTCATGTATATACATCATGACTGTAGTAAAACATACTTATTGTTCGCAGGCATCTTTGCATACCTCAACTACTTAGAGCCTAAGTCCAGGCGGGAAATCCTGGAATGTCTCATCAAGGGTCTGCAGAGGTTAGAATATCGGGGCTACGACTCCGCAGGTAATCAGTCTTTTTCTTCCAAAAGATGCGGATTCCGAAATTGAGCTTTTGCTCTTTCTCGTGCACGTAGGTGTTGCGTTTGATGGAGATTCTGAAGGCAAAGAGATTTCCATCATTCGGAAAATAGGCAAGGTCAAGGTACTCGAAGATGCGATCTGGAGTGAGTATACTTCGCTCATCTGCGTGTGTGCCCCCTATACCACGCCGTATATTTGACGTGGACTAATGTCGGATCAGGGGAGAAAGTAAAGCAAGTTGCAGCATCATGTCGGGTGTTAATCAGAACATGCAGGTTTGGCAGCGGTTTTCCCAGCACCACCCCTACCCCAAACTAAAATGATCTTGCAACACAGAGCAGTTTCAGGGTGTACAAATGCAGGGGATTTGCGCAGGAATGGACCATTTCCGACAACGCGTATGCGCATGCCCAGCCCTTGCGTCCGCCATCTTTGAGTGGAAAACATCTCTATGGACCCACCTTCGGGCGACTGTCATGTTTATTGGGGGGAGATAATCGGTTTCAAGGTTACGCGGACGTTTGAGGTCTACATTTGGTGGTGGTGGTGGTGATGGTGAAAGGGCTTACCGTTGTCGGCCTCACGTATGTGGGCAACGTCACGACTGACGCCCTGGGGAAATGTGCGTCCTGAGCCGACTTCTAGGGGAACTGTGCCGACATATGTCTGAAAGCGTCTGAGGAAAACCCCAGACAGCACAGCCGGCACCGGGATTCGAACCCGGGTACCTCCCAGGTTCGACATTTGACAACCCTTTGTACTGGTAATGAGTACAATCGCTTTCACTCTTTCCGCATTGTTCTTCCAATCCTCTCTTGCTACTTTCCCACGCAACGTGCCAGTCCGAAAAGCGTCACCATGTTTACTGGGGGGAAAGACACGACGTTCGACATTCCACCGCCAGGGGCGACGCGACTATGGAAATGGTCCATTTAATCTCAGGTCGGTGATACCTGTATACCGGCTCTGCTGTACCTGCTGCTGTATCTGCTGACTTTTTGAGCAGGCGTTTCGAAGATGTTGCAAGATCTGTGGTGAGCTGGGTGTTATGGGTGTGTGAGGGGTGTTGGGGACATCCGTGCTAAGGGGCAAAGAGTGCTTTCTGAGACCAGTGGAGTGGGATAGATCTAAGCGGAGACTACCCGCAGCGAACGAAGAGTTGGATCTGGATCGGGAACACCAAATCCACGTGGGAATTGCTCACACCCGATGGGCGACCCACGGTGCGCCGAGCGACCTCAACAGCCACCCTCACAGATCGGGACCAGAAAATGGTGAGCGCACCGTATAGAGATCTCGGTGTCGTAGTGATTGCACGCGTGTGCTGGATTTGTCTGCGCAGAGTTTGTGGTAGTTCACAACGGCATCATCACAAACTACAAGGACATCAAGCAGTTCCTAGTTCAGAGGGGTTTCCAGTTTGAGTCAGACACGGACACGGAAGTCATCGCCAAGTTCATCAAGCACCTTCACGACACGCACCCGGACCTCTCTTTTCGAGAGCTGGTGGAGCAAGTCATCCAACAGTTGGTAAATTTTACCCCCTTTTTTCTGTTTTTCTTTTTTTTTTTAAAGATATAGGTTACATCATTTTTTTCTTAATACTGGTTCTAGCTATGCATGTAGTTATGTTTATCATTATTAGGGCTAGCACCTGGCCAGTATATTACCGGTTATTAGAGAGTTTTAGTACATCGTACGCTAGCTATCTCCATAGCGTACGTAATTGATAGCGTTGGTGGTTCTGCGCACAGCGCCAAGCTCTCTTTATGCTTTGCGCATGCGCAGAACCATCAACGCTATCCCTTCCGTACGCAAAGGCGGTAGCGTACGATGTGCTGAAACCCACTATCTGTTGCTACAACGAACAGTCTACCCGGTCAATGTTTTCGTCCGAAAAGTGCTGAGATATTAAGTAAACGAATTTTAAATATCAGTCCTGCTTCCGCGCGGCCGCAGAGGCTCCGGCGGCGTGACGTCACTCCCTAAGCGGAGGAGGGAGAGGGCATTCTTGCAATGCCCGAATATGAACGACACCACCCCGAAAGTGGGCTTCACCTGATGCTTCCCTGCATGAGGTGAGGCCTGCTTTACAAAATTGCTGGTGCTGCAGGACCAAGACAGGCGGGCCGTTGTTTCTTTTCTTTTTTTTTAACTTAAGAGAGCGTTAGCCCAATTCTGTATACTTCGCCTCCTTACGGAATATTCCATTCAGTATTTGGCATATTTCCCCCATTCGACTCGAGTTCAAATATTCGGATTTGCACACCCCTACTTATTAGTTAGACCTTTACTTATTACTTAAATACCCTTACTTCTTACTTAATGACCCTTACTTATGAGACCCTTACTTACAAAAGCGATAATTGTGCCAGATGAAGGAGCAACCAGGAACGCACCGTTTGCGAAACTGCGCTTACTCGTGGTCGTCAGCGCAGGCAGTAGACAGAGTAGACTTTTAGTTACCATAAACAACTTCTAGCTGCTCACTCGATACCAGGCAAGCATGTAAGAATAGTATGATATCCTCGAGGAAGGCCGTCTATGCTCTATATACCAAAGAATTAAAAAGGCAGTTTAAGCTTCAGCTGCAGGCTAATTCTTATGACGGATAAATAAAATGTGACACATTGGATGACAGTGTTGCGCATATTACGTAGTATTGTCTCAGGATTTCTACGGATGGAAGTGTGACGTTCTGGGTCCTTGTTTCTTAGGAAGGAGCCTTCGCACTTGTATTCAAGAGCAACAAATATCCCAACCAATGCGTCGCAACGAGGTAAGTCGCAGTGGAAATTAAGTAATCTGTAATCATATTCGTTTGGAACACAACTCCCGAACCAGCGTGCGCATCACAAGAGGTCTCAAACTCAGTCTCAAGCCTAATAGCCAATGCTGTATGGTGTCCGTTTTATTTTTGTTTACTGTTTTGTTTACTTCGTCTTATTCAAGATTCTCGCGCTCCAGCTCATCCAAATGGTGGTTGTACATGTATTTTGCATTGTGATTGGCATGTGGATCTCTTTGCTTTTTTTTCTTTCTTTTTTTAGCCTCAACAATCCAAAAATTTATTGGTGTGCATTTAATGGCTTCTCGTTTTCCCTCCAGGAGGGGCAGCCCATTGCTGGTTGGTCTCAAGACAAGATCTTACCTTTCGACTGAGTTTATTCCAGTACTGTACAGTAAAGGTAAGTGTGTCCTTGCATGTGTGAAGCCCATGCGAGATTTTGTCTATTTCTTGTAGTTGGAGTTAAGTGTACGAGCAAGGATTTAATGACAGCTTACAACAGTAACTTATTATGTCGTGCTTACATGTCTTTCTTTCAAATACAGTCGAGCCCGTTTATAACGATGTTGACGGGAACGCGAAATCTGATCCTTACATCGTTGTACGTGAACTTTTGTGAAATCTTCGGTCGGGCTCACGTCAACGAAGTAGAACGGTATAAGTGTCAACGTCGTTGAACATCATACACGTTTGTTCATAGCACTAAAGCCTTTTTTTTTTTTATCTAGCTATGGGTTGATGGAGCTCTGTGTCGAAAGCGTTTCCAAGGGCAACATAACCGTCGATACTACGTGAGGCTTCGCACCCCGCACCTCTCGAGATCGACGACTTGGTTCATTGCTTGTCATCCAGTGCTGTAGTCGTCATCATGCTCACTATCGAAATTGCGTTGCCCTTTATAACGCGTTTCGCCCGCGCGTAATAGACGATTTCAGAAAATCCCAGTGCTCCTTGCGCACGCGTTGCATCCTGGGAGATTACTGGAATGAGGAAGGGAGAACTGTCCTTCATGTTTCGCTTTCGCTGACCTTGATTCGTCGTAGACAATCGGCTGAGATAGAAGGAACCGAAACAGTTCGGAGACCTTCTCTTGCTTTGTTACCAGCAAGTTCCCATAGTTCAAAGCGGCGCTAAGCTCTCTGGGATTTTCTGAAGTCGTCTATTCGTGGACACGTGTTCAAGCGACGACGCGCATCTATGTCTGCCAACTCCTCCGTTACGAAATCGTTCGAGCAATGTGCGTCCAGGAACCAGAGATCGTGGCGCGGATAAAAGGTTGAGGGTGAGAGAGTTGTGTGGAGAGGGAGCAAACCCCCTCTACTTCTCGCGAGCGCCTTCGAAGTCGCGTGTCGCGCGCTCTGCAACGCACGCGTCTAATCTCTATCAGTTATGCGCGGCTAAACGCTTCTAATCTTCAAGGAGGCTGTTGCTTTTGAAAATGTCTCCTTCCTTTGTTTTCAATGACAAGATGGAATCTCTCACCTCGATTTTCGCGCGTACTGCGCGGATAATTCCTGATCGCTCTAAGCGAACAAACGCTTTCACGACAATCGCTATATCGAAGTGTTGTTTACTTCATTGGATGAGCTGACAGGAACCGGCAACCTGATCGAAATATCGGATTTAACGTTATATCGAAGAACGTAGTAAACGGGCTCGACAGATAAGAAAGAAAACAATTACAGCACGGTTGCAGCTCCCCTATGATAATGCTTGGAATCGTAATAATACAAATTTTATGTTTTCCCAGTGAGTGTTCAGTGAGAAGGATATTGATAGAATTTTGCCAGGAATCATGATAAGTTATGTGATGTTCTGTGATGCAAAGTTTCTCTTATATCTATGTTAACTAACACTGTGTAAAAAGAAATCATATGTTGTTTTGCCTTTCATGTGTGAAGTTTCTTGTTGCACTACCCATTTGTTGCACCCTTTAGAAGGCCATATGCTTCTGGGACAACTTAATAAAAGAAATGATAAGATAAGTGGCTGTCCAGATAAGCATGAGCATATAGGAACAAGTTTTTTTTTAACAGCATTTATGCGAGGTCAAACGACATCAGACTTGTGACAGAAGTGCCAATCCAGTTGTACACTTTTTCATTGGATGTCACCACTGACGTGTGGTTAATGTTGTGTACTAACCCAAACTCTCTCCTCTCTGCTGAAGGTGGTGGTGGTGGTTTTGCTTTTGACAGCAAGTCCATAGGAAGCCCAATCTGCTGTATGTCTGCTTTGTTCCCGTTCTTCTTTAGCGTTACGTACCTCTAACCCAGCTTCTGGTGGTGGTGATAACGTGTGAACGGACCATATAAGATCTTTCGTTTCTGGCTTTTGGAACGCCTCGGAAATTAGGGAAGCCTAGGCCAGACGCTAGTATGGGTGGTGCCGCAAACTGCGGCCTTAACCAGTGCCTTAATTGTGCCTGAACTGTGCCTTAAAGGGACGGTCGTATCTGAAGACCCATCGATGAAACTGATGCCACTATGTCAACAATCTACTTGACAAATTTTTTTTACGTTAGAAAAATTGCCTAGATATTAAAGAAACAATTTTTAAAGATCAGCATTGCTTCCGCGGTTGCAGAAGCGCGGACGGTGTGACGTCACTCCCTAAGCGGGGTGGGTGAGAGGGTGGCGCTGAAAGAGAGGCACTGTAACTCCGAGACGCCTGCAGGGCCGCAGCATTCCTTTTCTCAAGGTCGCACCCTCATTGGTTCTTAGGGAGTGACGTTTTCTCGTTTTTCCACAGAGGGAATTCGGGCATACTCTCAACATCCGGCATCTGCTCTTCTCATGTATATTTCGTCGAATAACAGTCAAGCCACGCCACTCTTTCACGGGAGATTTTCGATACCGTGGCTGGTGGTCCATGAGGAATAAAATGACACGATAGTTAGAGCTGAGCGCGGGTGCGGGTATACCCGCGGGTACCCCCGTTACCCCCACATCGTCACGATTTGCGGGTAGAAATTCGCGATCGCTGCGGGTAGCGGGTAAAACGCGAGTGTACCCGCAATGCGACCGCGGGTAAATCGGGTTTACCCGCACTCCATGCCAGACTAAGTAATCCCTCCCTGTCACACTCGAGCTCAGCAGTGCCCTATGCCGTTGGCCGTATAAATCCATGTGCCAGACTGCAGCAGGCAAAGTACTGGCGGGCGAGCTCGATTATTAATGCAGACATATATGGCTCTCTGTTGAATTGAAGTTTTATTGGCATACGATTGAAGCCGTCCGAGACCCGTTGCCAACACTTAGAATTTCCGTTGTTTTAAAATAAGAACAGCGGTAAAGTGGACGAAGAACACTTCCCCCTGCGGGTCATAATGCGGGTATACAGAGAGCACTGCGGGTGCGGCTCACGCACGCACGGGTACTGTGCGCGTGAGGGTCCAAGTTTGCTTACCTGCACTCACCTCTAACTATAGTTTCAAAATCGACTGGCCACGAATGCGACCTTCCCTTCAACTATGGCCTTAACTGCGTTGTAGGCTTGTAGCATTGCTGGCTTCTAGACCCTCTATGCTCTCATTCCTAACAACGTTGAATGCTCTAGAGATGCGTTTATTCTGTATGTGAAACATGTGGTATGAGAATCCCAACCACAACCTGCATAGCCACTGCCTGCAGGTAACTGTATGATTGTCTGCTTCAGCTCGCTAGTGTTTGCCCAGTGTTGTCATCCGTAAACCTTGTGATGTGTGTCGTGCCTCCAATCCATGCCCTGTGTGTGACCGATCCTATATGTTGCATCTTATGCGTGCAACCTCTGTTGTTTGTTTCCTGCATGACCACTTACTTTACACTTCCCCTTTTTCTTTCTTTCAATGTAGAATGTGACAACGAGCACGTCTTTCAAGGTACACTACATCCTTTCCTTTTCATCATGTCACGCTTAATCCATTAATCCGCTCGTCACCATTAATCGTCACTCATTCCGTCACGAAGCCACCACAAATTTGGAGCGGTTACAAGGGTATGAAGGGTACATCACACAGATTTGTTCGGTGACCCACGGATTTGTGTGCGCTGTGATTGATGAAACACCATCCTGTGCAAGAAAAGAAAAGGAACAGAAACGTCCCGCTCGTAAAAAGCGTTACGGAACTTCTGGAGCCACTGTCCTTAAGAGCATTTCTGAAGTTTTTGGCGACCTAACTCTGAGGTGACTCAGTATTCCAGTTTACCACATTACCACCAGCAATGGAGTAGGATTATCATTATTATTATAATTAGAATAATTATTATAATTGGGGTTTAAGTCGCGAGACAACTGAGAAGAGTAGGATTATTGCCCCTGGTGATGAAACTCACCACTCATCATCATTTAAATAAAGATGTTGTTGTTATAGGTCGTCGTAAGCAATTCCATCCAGTGCGTAGGTGGGGTAAACAAAGCAATCTGAACTGCGTCAACCTAGAAGGTAGCACAACACCCCACGCATTGCACTTGCGCATCTCTTGGACCAACACGACATGGACCTTGATATACACCCGCACAAAAACCATTTCTTGCCATTTGCTGCCAGCTGCTCTGTGTAGACCGCTTGCCAAAAGAGTCAAATTTTAGTGGGTCCTGGGATGACTTCACGAGGAGCTATGCCAGTATACCTTTCAAACGGTTCCGTGAAAAAAAGT
Source organism: Ornithodoros turicata (assembly GCF_037126465.1). Lineage (NCBI taxonomy): Eukaryota > Metazoa > Arthropoda > Arachnida > Ixodida > Argasidae > Ornithodoros > Ornithodoros turicata. Next base: position 39,361,702 of record NC_088209.1, on the reverse strand, counting down.
CAGAGCATCATATTTTACATACCGCACTCAAGACCTCCTTTTTGTTCGGTAATTCGGATGTCATCAGTGAAATCGTCGGCTTTTTTTGTCGACATTTTATCCTCCGCCACGAGGACCTCCACATCATTGTGCAAAACTGGCATAGCTCACTGCACTACCATCAAGTTTTACTGTTTGGTAGTGAATCTAGGACTGAGACATGGCATGTCACTAGAACGTAACGATGCCCCTGTACAAGTTCTGCTCACTCTAACCTTTGTCATCTTGTCTTCTCACCTTATCTATATGTTTTCCCTGCACTACGTGTTTGCTTTCTTTGTGTGTATCTCAGGGCATGTCGTCATGGATTGTAATGCATGTGAATTGATGTACAGCATGCAGTGTTCTAATTATGTGTTTCTCTCTATGTGGTCGACACTTTCCTTCGTCTGGCACAGACGACACGGCGCCAGGTACCGCCTTTTTTTCTTTCTTTCTTTCTCTCTCTCTAAATTTGGTCATCTATTAATAACTACGTAAAAGAGACTGGTGGCAACACCAGAGACACCTTGCCTGCTTTCTCTCATGTAATGAGAGGTGCTGTCACTTGTACATTCTGAGGCTGGCACTATAATTCCTTCCAGTGGATACTCTGGGGGCACCGAATGACCAATTACTTCGTGGCATAGATTCTTATCTTTTTTTTATTACACACACCACCACCATGAAACAAGAATTGCTATTTAATACCATAGAATTGCCAGCCTTGTCAATGTTTATATCATTTTTGCGTCATTATTTGACATGTACCTCATGCATTTATTTATCTGTGCATTGACATTATCTGCCTATTCTGTGTGCTGCGCTACTGTTCTAACACAAGTTGACAATATCACATTTGCAATGTGCTGTACAACGCTGTGTCTGCATTATTTGATGCAGGTCCTTATCAAGATGCTGTAAAACCCTTATTGTTAACGCGGCCCTAATTTTTGCGAATTTTGCGAATTGATAAATTTGGCCAAAATTGACACTTCCAAAAGCGATAGAATCAGAAAATTAATTTTCACACTTGGTTTCTACTAAGCATTTGAACTGGTTTACACAATACAAGCGTGCAGAATATTGCACAAATTAAATATAATTAGGGTAATTTAAGGCGTATTACAAAGTGCAGCATACCAAGCCATGCACTTTACCACTAGATTTCGGAAAATTTAGTGGCTGCGAATATGTGTCCTGTGGCCGATTTGCGAAAACTTCATGTCATGAAATTAAAGGGTTTTACAGTTATTAACACATTTCTCCATTATTAGTAGCGTTGGTTTTTGCAAATCTCGCCAGCTAGCGCCTTCACCGCCTTTTATAGATCACCGCCCGAGAGAAGACGTGGCCAAAACTACGACCGGGGGCATTCACCGTACAAACTCTACGACCGAATTTGTACCGCCTGGTGACGAAAAAGAAATCGAGTACTTTTTCGCTTCCGACGCGAGGTAACGTTGCTATCCCGTGCATGTATGTATGTACTCTCCCAAAAAATAACACCGTCTCCTCCGCAGTGCCATCATTGAGCACACCAACAGGGTCATCTTCCTCGAAGACGACGACGTCGCCGCCGTTTCGGATGGTCGTACGTAGAGCTCCTTTCGCAGCTTGTTGACAGCGGCGGAGCGTGGGTACCCAGTGCCCGGGGGTCGAAACGAGCGTCGTGCCCCAAATATGAGACATGCAACGGGAATGTACAGTCACACTCCTTTACAACGAAACTCAGGGGACAGCAAAAAAAATTCGCAGTAAAGGTATTTTCGTTAAAAAGGATGTCCATTATTGGACCTATATGCTCCAGCGGGACCGCAAAAAAAATTTGCTGTAGTGGTATTTTCGTTAAAAAGGTGTTCGCTATAAAGGAGTTTGACTGTATATCAGAACCAGGGTTGCGGAGTTGCTGCTCCGGGATTGGAATGATTCCGGAATCATTCCAGATTTATCGGAGCCCGGAATGGAATTGGAATGGAATGGCGGAAACTGTCCTAGGAATGGAATGGGAATGGAATCAGGCATTTTTTTCGCAGGCGGAATGGGAATGGAATGGCGGAAACTGTCCTAGGAATGGAATGGGAATGGAATTAGGCATTTTTTTCGCAGGCGGAATGGAATTGGAATGGAATGGCGAAAACTGTCCTAGGAATGGAATGGAATTAGGCATTTTTTTCGCAGGCGGAATGGAATTGGAATGGAATGGCGGAAACTGTCCTAGGAATGGAATGGGAATGGAATTAGGCATTTTTTCGCAGGCGGAATGGAATTGGAATGGAATGGCGAAAACTGTCCTAGGAATGGAATGGGAATGGAATTAGGCATTTTTTTCGCAGGCGGAATGGAATTGGAATGGAATGGCGAAAACTGTCCTAGGAATGGAATGGAATTAGGCATTTTTTTCGCAGGCGGAATTGGAATGGAATGGCGGAAACTGTCCTAGGAATGGAATGGGAATGGAATTAGGCATTTTTTTCGCAGGCGGAATGGAATTGGAATGGAATGGCGGAAACTGTCCTAGGAATGGAATGGGAATGGAATTAGGCATTTTTTCGCAGGCGGAATGGAATTGGAATGGAATGGCAGAAACTGTCCTAGGAATGGAATGGGAATGGAATTAGGCATTTTTTCGCAGGCGGAATGGAATTGGAATGGAATGGCAGAAACTGTCCTAGGAATGGAATGGGAATGGAATTGGGCATTTTTTTTCGCAGGCGGAATGGAATTGGAATGGCGGAAACTGTCCTAGGAATGGAACGGGAATGGAATTGGGCAATTTTTTTCGCAGGCGGAATGGAATGGGAATGGAACGGCGGAAACTGTCCTAGGAATGGAACGGGAATGGAATTGGGCTTTTTTTTTTCGCAGGCGGAATGGAATTGGAATGGAACGGTCTGGTTGCCAACCGGTCAAGGGCGAGATAACCTTGCCTTTGTGCTTTTTCCGTGCTGGGTAATGTCAGTCACCTCTAGCACTGCTGGGCTAGTAGCCAGTACGGTTACTGGTCCCTTTTCTTTTATTGGTGGAATTAAAGGAATCGAATGGGGGTTGCCAAGCCATTCCAAGAGTGGGAATTGACCATACCTATTCATTCCAAGGAATTCAAAGGAATGGAATTGGTGACCCCATTCCGCAACCCTGATTAGAACCCCCCTCCCCCCCCCCCGGCACTCCATGGACTTTGCACTTCGGTTGCTTCACTTTGAGAACATGCTCCGCTGTCTCAACGCGCACAGTTTACTGCCGAAGCCCACAGGACGCGATTTTACACCTGCGCGCTACATCGAACATTGCTCCAATTGCCTCCGTCTTTGAGGCGGCCAGAAGATTGTTCAAACAGCTAGCGCCCAGCGTTACAAAATTGAATTTTTTTTTGTGATAAACAGTTCTACTGTTTCTAATTCCGACTGTTTGTCTCTGTGTTGATAATCTGCACTCGGGGCGACCGCCCCTGCGCCCCCCCCCCCTCACGCTACGCCGCTGCTTGTTGATAACCTTTTTGTCACGTTTACGTAAGCTGAATCTGAGCGTGTAATCGCAGACCTGTCGATCCACCGGCTAAAACGGACGCTCGACGAGAATGTCAACCGGGAAATCATCACGCTCAAGATGGAGATTCAGCAGATCATGAAGGGTTAGTCGTGGAGACATGCCGCTAAAATGTCAACTGCTCGTGACTGCCATTAAAATTATGCTTTTTTTTTTTTACAGGAAACTTCAGTTCATTCATGCAGAAAGAGATCTTTGAGCAGCCAGAATCTGTCATCAACACCATGCGAGGCAGAATGAACTTTGAGAAAGAGTGTGTAATCCTCGGGGGCATAAAAGACTACATTGCAGAAATCAAGCGTTGCAGACGGCTCCTCCTGATTGGTTGTGGTACCAGCTACCACAGTGCCGTTGCTGTGGGTCTTGTATTATATTTTTCCTTACGCCAGTTGTTGACACATATATTGTGAAACAGTGTTGCATGTCGTTGCTGATCGTCACTACAGTTATTATGAGAGAGAGAGAGAGAGTTAGAACGAGAATTAGCCAAGGGAAGCGACAAGCAGACGGCACAAAGACATAAACCTCCAACGCCCTCCGTGGTCTTTTTCCTCAGTTATTTGAACTGTATTTGAAGTTATTTCTTGTCGCAGACACGGCAAATACTGGAAGAGCTGACAGAACTTCCTGTCATGGTGGAACTGGCCAGTGACTTCCTCGACCGCAACACCCCAATTTTCAGAGATGACGTCTGCTTCTTCATTTCACAGTCAGGTACCCATTATCTTGCCCTGATTGTGGAAAACGTAATGAGATGTGACTGTTATTGATAGGTGTTGTTAGAAATGTTTGCGAAACAAGGGTCAAGACAGTAATTTCTATTCCATCACGTTGAACTGGTTCACTTGACAAAAAAAAAAAAAGGAACAAATTTCACGCTTTATTCCAGTCTAGAAGCATTATTATATTATGTGCAGTCACATTGGTTGAGCATATCAATAAAATTTTGTCAGTGGGCGCTTTCAATGCACTTTTCAATGACCCTGTAAGTCACAAAAGCCATTGCATGAAAGCACATTTCGCATGCCACGAAATTGCTTCCGTTGTGGTCCACGTGAGCACAAATCCTCAGGGGCAACGCGTGCACACATTCATGACTGCCTCCAAGTCTATAACAGGAACATTTTCTTTCATTCCTGCGGCTTAGAGACCCTGCTGCATCACTTAACACATGCACACCATTAATTATTAACCTTTCTAGTGTAGGCGATGAACGTTCACGGTTGCACATTAACACACGTTTCTGCAGGCGAAACAGCTGACAGCTTGATAGCCCTGCGATACTGCAAACAGAGAGGAGCTCTGATTGTGGGAATCACCAATACCGTCGGCAGCAGCATCTGCCGCGAAAGTCACTGCGGAGTGCACATCAACGCTGGTCCTGAGATTGGTGTCGCTAGCACCAAGGTGAGGGCATAGTGTCTGAACGTTACCTTGAATACGAGGGCACGTACGATTGGCTGACCTTGTTCAGAGCATGACCCACTAGATTATAACGACCATCTCGTAATCGACAACTCCAATGAAGAGCCCGCAAAGCACGTCCGCACGATCCGCTAGGAGTGCCACACGTCAGCCTCTGTGCTCTACGTCATGATTGGACGATGGAAATTTGAATTTTGAACGCGCACGAGCGAATGTACGACTACCGTAGCACACGACAGAATGTACCGTAGCAGACGACAGAAACAGTTTCTATGAAAATGCGTAGAATTATGATGATAATCAACTAGAAAGAAGCATCTCCCGTGGGACATCCACCGCTTGTGCAAAAATACTAAGGTGAGCTGAAGTACAAAGTACTCGAAACGTGTTTTTATTCGCGGCGTATTAATTTTCGCTAAACACTCATTCAGTCATTTACGAAATTATTTGCGTGTATTTGATTTCGCGATTCCAGCGCTGTTTCCTTTCGCGTGATAAACATCAAGCTGTGTTCACGAGTACAATTTTTCGCAATTTTTTAGCGGTCGCAAAATTTGCGAAAATTAATACATTGTGAATAAAAATGCGTTTACAGTATTGTAGAAATTGAGGAAACAATAACCGCCATAGCCTCCAAAAGCGTTGGAAAGGAGTGCCTACGGCATGATCGCTATAGTCTAATAGGTTACGGTTCAGAGTCCTTGTAAGCAAAAGCCCGTCCGAAATGGGTAAAATGTTTTCCTAGGCCTACACCAGCCAGTTCATCTCTCTGGTGATGTTCTCCCTGATGATGTGCGAAGACCGCATTTCCATGAGGCCCCGACGCAGCGAAATCATCCGGGCATTGCAGAGGCTTCCAGGTAGGCCCAAAACACACGTGTCCGAGTGGTCCGTGACGTCTGCCTCGCGTTCCAGACCAAATCAAGGAGGTCCTCGAGTTGGATAACGAAGTGAAGGAGCTGGCCGAGCATCTGTACCAACAGAAGTCCTTGTTGGTCATGGGACGGGGGTACAACCACGCCACCTGCCTCGAAGGCGCCCTGGTAACTTGATGCCACTGCAGAGTTAGACGAGTATTCCGGGGGGAGAGACAAGGAGCTCGCTTCTTTCAGAAAATCAAGGAGTTGACGTACATGCACTCCGAGGGCATCCTGGCCGGGGAGCTGAAGCACGGACCTTTGGCCCTGGTGGACAAGGCAATGCCCGTCATGATGGTCGTCACCCGGGATCCTGTCTATCCGAAGTGCATAAATGCTTTGCAGCAGGTTTGTACTTTCTATTCTTAGGTCCCATGCAACTGGCAGAAGCAAAAGAAATGTGGGCAGGGCAGTGTTTTGGGACAGATCTGCTGCCTGGAATATACAGCACATTTTGTGACTGTATTGTTTGTGTGTGCTGCCGTTAACACTGCGTCGCACAGCTTGGCAACAATCTCTCCAGGGCCTGGCATTTTTTCCTTTTTCTTTCTTTTTCTTTCAACTTTCTTCTACACATTTTCTTTGCAAATGTTGTGACATTTTTGGGACGGAGCCACCACAGCACTTAAACTCATTGCATATCATATCAATGTATGCACTGGCCGTTCTGGGTATACAACCCCCCCCCTCCAAATGGTACCTTTGGTAGTAGTTTCCTATCTTACTTTTGATTCATTCTAGTCGAGAGTATTTTTATGAAAAGCTGTCTTACTGTACTCAGTCAGTGCACCAATAAACATTGAAGCTGAACCACATATTTGCATAAAAACATAAAAACGTCCCAACAAGGTACTAGATCATGTCTCTGAAAGACATCCCAGTAACATGATATGGATGCTTGTTTTGACATCCATGGGATGTCCACACTGACATCATCGGGATGATTGTGGACATCCACAGGTAGTCCACATATCCTGGTAAGGATATCTTGCTGTCATCCCAGGGACATTTACGGTTTACTGGGTACTTCCTCTCCCATATAAAGTCCCCATAGAACCCCTCCTGAAATATTTTTGACTATGCCACTGATTGTATGTATATAATATGTACCAATCGCAGCAGCAGCAGTCTGTCAAATCATGTGGGTTTGTCTGAAACGCAGGTGATTGCTCGTGATGGCCGACCGATTGTTATCTGCGAAAAAGGTGATGAGGAGACAAAGAAGATGTGCTTCAAGTCTCTGGAAGTCCCGCACACTGTGGATTGCCTGCAGGGAATCCTGACTGTCATCCCACTTCAACTCATGTCCTACCACATCGCTGTGCTTAGGGGATGCAATGTGAGCTCATTTCTCTTTGTCTGTTCTTTTCTCTGTCACAAGTGCCCGTCTAGGATTAGGGTGCCCTAGATGGGCCCTAGGGCGCCTAGATGTTATTGTTACGAATTAATGCCGCACGGCATTAATTCGTAACAATAACATCTAGGCATTAAAAAAAGGTACAGCAACAAGGTTCCGGCATGTATTAAAATCAAACGTGACCCAATTACTGTGATACCAATTACCCAATTACATTTTATGTTAAGCTTAGCTATAACTTAACTACCTTTCAAATTTTTTTAGCCTTCAAAACTCTCTTAACCTGAATTATCTTGCAGGTGGACTGTCCGAGGAACTTGGCAAAATCTGTAACAGTCGAATGATGTCCCTACACGTGACATTTCTGCAGCGGTGACTTACAGGAGCTCCTGCAGGAGTTGCAGACTCCCTGCACATTGCACGTTGGCAACAGGAGACTCGTCGAAAGCACTTAGTATTACAGTGTTACATTTAAAAGTGCACACTGCTGTATACAGAGTGTAGAAGGAAGAATTGCTTGCATTCCAATATAAAATACAAGCAGAGAAGCTGTGTTAGCACTGAAGGTGCTGACAGTACGAACGATGTGATAATGTTTTTTTATGAGTGATACGTATAACATTAAATACCAGATTTTTAAACAGCGTCCTAATAAATACATTGTATGCAATGAGATTGTGCAATTTAATTTTAAAAAACAGGCTGCGTGACATAAAAGACCAAAACCTTCTGGGTGACGGTGATGTTCTTCCCACCTCAGAGTAGCTTGCACTGTGTTGCGCATTACGCTAATTTCGTCAATTGAACTCTGAAGTTAGTCAAGCAAAAGACAGCATTTTCATGAATTCAGTACATGTAGTCATAACACACTATTCCAATGAAAATCGCAAAGCTTCTCATAAGATTTCTGCAAAAGTTTGACAAAAAAATCTATCAGAGAATCGCACTCTCTGACATATGTGTGTGTGTGGAACCCTTGCACTTGCTCTAGGCAGGCAGTGCCACACTCTTAAAAATGAACTTCACTGCATAGCAAAAAATAGCAAAAAATGAAGGGGGGTGTACACCTCTTGGGTAGGGGAAATACCTCGTAGGTGGCACGGTTCACCCAAACTACTACGCATGCAATGCCTCCTGCACCCTTTAGGAGCATCAAGGGGATTATAGCCCAATAGCTAGCATTTTCCTCCCTTGTCAGCCAAAAGTAGGATAATTCAAATGGTTCAAATCAAGCTCAGATACGCAGTAGATCCTTGAGATAAACTGCGATAAACTGATGTTCTGAGGCTGGAACAACATAGAAGGGACAGATACAAACAAAGCCTCAAATTGCCTAAGAAATCAACGATGAAAGATGAAAGTCACTGAAAAGGTTAGCCAGCTGTAGGGATCGAACCCACATCATCTGGATTACCGTGGATTTATTATCACTACATTATCTGGACATTATCTGGATTTTCAGTGACTTTCATCACGTGACTTTCATCTTTCATAGTAGATCCTTCTCTTCGTGTTATAGCTGAAAGTGTACAGAAAAGCAAAGCCTCTCCTTTTTCTCTCTCTCTCTTTTCTACCTAGTTTCAACTCTAAAATAAGGAGGACCATTTATGGATTATTTTTTTTTATGAAAATGGTGCCAGCAAACGCAATGCAGTGGCCTCTATACGCTCAGTATGCATGTCAGGTCTTGGAGTCACTGCAGTGCATCAAATAAAGCTATTTTGGCCAAAACTCTCCATATAGCTGTATTACGGCCGTATTATGGAACCGCGGAAAACTGCGAGGCGACGCGCGAGCGGCGGATATGACGGAGCAACGGCCAGTACAAGTCGACGGCGGTAAGGGCAAACAGGAAGGCTCCTGATTGATTAACTGGGTTAACTGGAGCAGTGCCTGGAGGAAGAAAATACTGGCCCTACTGGATCATTTCCATTGGTCATGCGCACAGTGGTGTGGGAATTGCGAACGATCACGTGCTACTTCTAGGTAGTATCCGTAGCCACCAGCAAGCAACAGTGTGCAGAAAGACAAACAACAATCATCATCATCCTGGACCCTACGCACGCATGCGCACGGAAAGCGTAAAGTTTGCGGATTTGACACTATGAAACGTTAGTTTTATACGTTTAGAATGTGCGGAATTGCAGGGAAAATGGGCCGATTCGACGAATTTCGTCACATTCGGCTTGTATGTACTAGCGTACTAGCTAATGAGTAGATAGGTGAGAAAGACGGATCCGAATGGCCTCCGGAGAGCAGCCACTCTCAGGTGTGTATCAAATGTTCCATTCGTGACAGCAACTATCACGCCGTATCGTTTTCAAATAGATAACTCACGATGCGATCACGCGCGGTACGCAAACAGGACGCGAGCTTAGGCAGCGTCACGCGCGTGCACGTGAAAGATATGCAAAACGCGCTCCTCGCTCGCGCATTGCGTTGTAAGACAAACATTCAGGCAAAGAGAGATGCTTTGCCACTTCTTATGCGTGGGCGACAATCCATGGTTCCCACTGGTACGTGAAACCCGTCATTGGAATTTGAAAATGCCATTTTCAAGGTCTGGAAAACACATTTTTCACAGCCCTTGGGAAAACCCTTAATTTTGCATTTTTTTCTTTTCACAAGAAGCTGCTAGTGTAAATTCTCCGCAGTCAGAACTACAGTTTCGAATCCACAGGAGTTGCACTAGGAATCAGCACAGCAGCAAGAAATTACAAGCATGCTCCATTATACTAATTAGCTCTCCATTCCGTCCTGTGACCTTTAACTTATCAGATGTCGTCAGTTACATTTTATGAACGGATTAGTATTGTGCAGTCGCCGAGTATTCTCACATGTGATACCAGCTAGCTGTAGCTCATAAATATTTTTTGTGAAATATTGAAGCGCCGGTCATGAACTGCGTTCTAGAAGGGTGTTCTGCAGCCACCAGCTGAATGTGGTCCTGCTTCTTTCAGTAACGAGCTCTCCTTGTTCTGTCCACGGGGGGTAGGGGAGGCAACCGCACCCCACCCCCCCTTGAGCCCACCTAGAGGGGCTCAAAAAGACACCTTTCGGGGGTGCAAGAATATGGGGGGCGCAAATTTCCCATTTGTCCCCCCCCCCCCCCCCCCCGAAGGTGCAAAGTAGACGTCGGTACTGTGTCTGTTTACACATGTGATAATTAAAATGTGCCTTTTTTGGGCAAATTACGTTATTTTTATAAGAAGGAGGTGCACGTTCCATGTGAGTAACATGTTTTTTTTCTGCCCAGAATGGGAGGAACTGCATGGCACTCGGCACGTCATTCTGCAGCAGAGCGTCACCATGCTGGCCTACATGGACAAGAGCAACGGGTCGTCTGACCAGCGTACAGAGAGCTCCTTTTGGGACTCCATCGGGGTGGCCCACTCGCGGGACTTGCCCATCTTGGTCGGGGCAGCTACGGGTGCGGATTTTACCTTTGAGATGTTCCTACATGGTACAGGGCTTCCCAAGATAATCTACGGGATTTTTAGAGTAAACAAACATCAGTTTTCAAAATATTTGGCAGTGTCAAGAGAACTTTGTGCCAAACGTGTTTAAAATGCGGCAGCTTTATAAGGATGTAGTTGGCGGTAATTTTTTTTTGCAAAACTCTTTTGAAATGCTCTTTTCTTTACAAAGGCTTTACATTTTCGTTACGCTTCAAATAATTGTACCTTTTTAGAATCGATTTGAGATAGTCATTGATGCCCCGACACCCCATGCAATGAAATGGCGGAGACTGGTATTGACAGGGTACAGGAAAGAACGGTTTCCCATTTTTTGTAACTAATTGTAACAAATCTAGAAGCTAAAAATTCCTGACACAATTTTTAAGCGCACTGTATAGATCGTTGACAAAAGCTTCGACATCTGCCATCGCGGCGGCATTTTCTACGGAGTGGAAGAAATACCAAACTCTACCTTGGGTAATCCTGTGCATGATGGTTGATCTTCAGTGCAGCAGATGCTTAAAGGGACAGTGAAACAACGTAGTGTAGGAACAAAACCCAGCTTGCTTCATCACCCTGTCTTTGAGGAGAAACTGAACGGTGTCTGACGGTTGTTATGCTCCATTTACAAAAACACCCTGAACACACTGCCGTTTGCGGAGCAGCATCAAAATCGGCTTCCTTGACGTACGTTGTACGATTATTTGCCTCGTTAGAGATACGCTTGCAGAGTAGGGCTCAGCCCTGGGTGCCCAATTTGGGCCAGGTCAACCCCTCAAAATTTGGAACTCCGTGCAAATATGGCTAAGAAAGTACGAGGCTGAGGTCCTTTACTCCCATTGTGCTTTGTCGACGACAAGCCTGTAACCTTTTCTTGTGTCTCTTATCTTATCTTCGCGTTATCTGCTGAAACAAATGGCTTGACTCATTTTTCCAGCCAGAGGTGGGGAAGGCTCAACCGAGAATGACTGCTCTTACTGTTCTGTATGGATTTGCAGGTGCTCTGGGATTGGTCCTCATCATTCTGATTGCCATTATCATCTGGCACTGCTGTACACGTAACAATGCAGTTGAGAAAGGTGATGATTCTAATATCTGACCGGATGACAAATGCAAATTGATTGTTTGCCTTTTGCTTGACTTTTACTTCGTTGTCAGTGTTATAGCTCCTCAAATTTTGACATATTGCCATCTCAGTGGTGATTTTTAATCTAATCTCGATCTCTCAATCTCTTTCTAATCTCGATTTTAGCGTTAACTCACGTTGGTGAAACTGGGTGTTACTAACTCGATTATATGTGGGTTTAATCTGCACCATGTAAATGAACGTGCTCATAAACGTGGCTCTTCTTTCTTAGTGGACAACCTTAGTCGCGCAAGCAGTGTGTCGAGACCAGCACCTTTGGGCATGGTGCAGAGGTCAGCATAGGTACTTTTTTGTCCAACTCCTTTTTCTAACCCACACTTTCTGTCTCGTAGCGATTCCGTGGTGTTCCTCGGCACAAAGCCCAGACTTGAAACTAACACCACCCACATCGGGGGTGCTGACAACTGCGTCATCAACATGACACGGTCTCGATCTATGCCTCTCAAGCACAGCCAAGAAGTAGGTTTCTGAGCTTTTGTGACGGGGTGGGGGGGGTTGAAACTTTATGGATTTTTCAGTACTCCTGCGTGCATTTTTATGTCAAAAATGAAATATTTCTACCGAGAACGATTCATTTTTTAAAGAGACTGTCGGCATCCGTTAAAGTCGATTTCGTAACTATGGTGTCATTTAATTCCTCGTTGAAAAAATTTATCGAAAATCCCACACGAAATAGTGGCGCACTTTGCCTGCTGTTCGATGGAATACATGGCAAGAGCAGACGCCGGATCTTGAGAGCATGTCGGAATTCCCTCTATGTCAAAAATGTAATCCCCTACACCACCAATCGGAGCACGCCCTTGATCCCACGGCAGTGCGGACATCTGGACGACATCTTGTTCCCCCGAATGCCACCCTCTCACCCCTCCGGTTAGGGAGTGACGTCACGTGATCGGTGTGTTTATTTAATACCTAAGCACTTTGCAGACGACAAAAATTTGCCAAGTAGATTGTCAGGCGAATATAGTGGCATCCGCTTCATAAATGGGTTTCTGGATGCGATCATCGCTTTAAGCGAATGCAGCATCATCCACAACGTAGCTCGTCATTCAAATTGTGTCTTTCATCAGGGAAACAGAGTTACCTTGCCGTTGAGCGAAGCCGTCCAAGCTCCGCCGAGAGACGACTCCGTCCAGCTGGTGCCGCGACCGCCAGAGCAGCGCTACTTGGAGACTGCCAGTCAGAGCAGTCCTTATAGCCGTGAGTTTCTCGCATTCGGAAGGAGTTTGTTTTTGTGGCTTATAAATTGATAAGAATTTGGGGGGAAATCTCGTTTAGCGCAACAAAATCAGACACTTACTTTTAAACACGTTAGGGGTTTCAGTTTCTGATTTTAAAATTACCTGCGTGTGCATAAATTTCGAGTGGTAGACCTCATTCACTCTTTAGCTCGTGGCAATTTCGGATGATGCATTTTGGACATCTTTTTCTGCCCTTTCTTTCTCTTTGCCTGCCTCTTCTCTGCATTTTCTTTCTCCGTGGTAAGAGTGCCTGGCAAATTCAGGTGCTGACTGTCCCCGAGTGACTCTTGAACCGATCAAGGGCGCTATCACTTGTGGGTCGAAATAGATCACCCGAATTTGCCTTTAGAGTGCTTAAAACGGTGCCTAATTCATGAAGCAGTGCACTAGGAGTAACCGCATAATTTGAGTGAATTTTCCACTGAATGAATTGAGTGAAACCCCATTTCTGATTCTGTATTGCACAAAATCTTTTTACCAAATAAAGAAAGAAAGAATCACTCAGTGTAGTAAAGATGAACGGTTGCAGCCCTTACAAATTCCTAGCTTTTAAATGAGTCCTAATACGGTGTTTCCGCAGTTGCGTCAGTGCCCAGCTTGGGCTGCATTTCTGTCACTTGCGAGCTGTGATCCACTCGGGCCTCTCTCGGTTCTGTGCAGGTCCCGTACAGTACAGAAGAGAGAACCTGCGCACGACATTGGATGCGACCAACGAACTCACCCTCAAGACCCGAAGCCTGCCTTCTTGGGGACGACCTCTTTCCGCAGAAGACGACCTCGGTGACCTCTACGCTAAGGTCCGTAGGTGGGGGTGATGATCCCCTTTTGTTCCTTCAGGCAACCTTCAATTTGGGGTGGAAATTCGGGGAAGAATCGGGTTAAACACTAAAACTCCAGGCTCTATTTATCCACTCTAACCAGGGACGGTGTCTACTTTTCACCTCCAGGGGGACAACTGGGAAATTTCTCTGTGTATTCTGTATTTTCTATCACTCTTCTGTCATCCTAAGGCGGCTTCTTCCTGCCTGAAAGTTATCTTTTTTGCGCCCCTTCGGGCGGGCCCTCCCATAAACACTGACCCTAATGTCCTACACAATATCAAGCTTAGCCACCAACTCTGCACAAACAACACTCCTATACAAATTTTATTTTCCTTGCTCCGAAGATTTACTGACGAAAATTGTCCATATTGATCAACGCTGACTTGATTACTTTGGATACTTCTTGACCGATACAACATGAAGTCTCAAGAACTGACCCGAACTCCCGAACTGACCTCCTTTTTCGTCCTCAACTGGTTGTTTCTCTTCCCTCTGTTTGTGTATACAGGGTGTTCAAAATTAAGCTTTCACGAGCGCTACGCAAGCACAGCGATGACAGGAAACCGGATGATAATTTTACGCTACTTGCATAAGAAACAGGTGCTGCTAATTATGTAGCACCTGTTTCTTACTCAAGGAACAGAAAAATTGCACCAGTTTTCTTTTGTTCGCCCATTTATAGAGTGCTAGCGTAAAGCTTAATTTTGAACACCCTGTATATTTCTTGTATGTGAAGTAAAATTTCAGCTGTGTTTCGTGTTTTGTGTCCATCACTTCGTGTTCCCTAGTCTCGGGGTTTTACATTATGCATAGGGCCTGACTTTTTAGGGTTAAACCCATATCCGCCCGATATTTACCCCCGAACGTAATCTGTAAAGTTTGGGTTTAACCCGAATCTACCCGAAAACATCCGGGTCGCGTGGCATACTCATAAGCGTGCATTAAAATAAAGTTTGATAACATTGCTAAACATTAGTTCCACGTTAAGACACATTTTTATTAAACAAAAAAAAATCACCCGAATACACCCGAATTCCTGACGACAGAATGTGCCGTAACGGGATTTAATCCGAATACACCCGAATTTTCAAACGAAAAATATCACCCGATATTTACCCCCCCACCCCCCGAATTTGGCCAAAAGTAAAACCCGAAAAAGTCGGGCCCTAATTATGCATCATCTTCACCAGCTCGCTTGCTTCCTAGCCATTTTTTCGGGCTCTAATCATGAATGAACTGTATAGTTGCTCTTCTGGACACTTCACCTTTCTCGTGATTCATAGTAACAACGTTCTGTTAACGTTCCCAGGCAACGTTCACCAAGCGACGCAAAAATCGCATGCGCAACGACTGTGCGGCGGCTATCGCGGCGACCCGGAGCCAGACGCCATTTGCCCCTCCGCTGCCGTTTGCCCACAACGACACGGATTCCCTGGTGGACAATGAAGCAGTGGTGGTCTACGACGAACGCACGGCCCTCTGACCAACATCCCTTTAGACTACTACCATATCAATGTGTCCTTGTGCATTTCTTTCTCCAGAAAGGGTTATAACATTATGCAATGATGACTGTGTAGGTGGTGCACGTGCACATTTTTTTTCTACACGGGGACTAGCTCGCGAATAAAACGTAAAGAGCGCTTCACAGGTCTGACCTAGCTCCAAAAATCCGGAGCTTGTCGGAGCCTGTTTCGGGCATGGCTGAAGAAGCCCCCCAGCTCTCTGCGGCGGAAAATTAAACTTTCCACGAAGTGGGATTTACAAATCTGCGGGCAATAGAAAACAATTAAAAAAAAAAACGAAGTTTCAGCATTCTCCCAGGATCACACAAATACATGGAGTATAAGTGAATCTCGATTTACTATAGGAGATATATATACACAGGGTGTGTGCAAATAAACCAAAGTGGCCTAAATCGTTAGCCTAAAATAAATAAAACAAACAAACCAAGACTGACCTAATTTGATATAAACTGACACTCCAGGAAGTGTGAGGTGAAGCCAACTTGCAGAATGCTGACACCAAGCAAAGGAATGCCCATAATTCTGTGATACACAGAATATTCCAAAAAAAAAAGAAAAAAACGATTCTGCGGAAAACTGTATGTTCCGCGAGACATGGCCAATTCCGCGAAATTTCGCAGAATCTCGGAAATCTAGGGGCTCTAGCCATGGCACTTGTTTTCATGCCAAGTCGGTGCCAGGGTTGCCACTGAATTATTTGGTGTAAATTTGCACTGAAAAGTTTTTCAATTCGACACGCATGAAAGCGTCGCATTGTGGTGTCGAAGCTAGTCCTGAAATGTTACTGTCCAAACCGGTACCTCCCCAAGTCTAGTCGTACCTTGTACAGTGCTCTTCCATGCTCTGTAGCCCGATTCAAGTAGTACTAAAATTAAAGCGATACTTTGTCCAGTGCTGTTCTAGTGCACATGTAAGAGAAGAGGATTCTCAGCGAGTACTCGAATTCTTTCCCCTTTTTTTTTCTTTTTTTTTATACACACACATAACCGTGGCATGCATATTGTGGTACCCAATTCTTGCACCGGGGAGGGGGGGGTACCTGGCAATATGAGACCCGTAGATGAGAGTATTTTTTAGAATTGCTGCCTTTTGTACTTGAACCAGCACTTGTCTTTTGATACATCCTGGTGTGTTGATTGGGGGGTACATACTTTTGTAAGCAGTGTGTTTGTATCGTGTTTGCATGAGGCTAAACATTTAAGCTCAACTAGAGCTGGTACTCAGGGTCTTAGAGCTATGGTTTAAACTTGTGCTTCATGGTGTAGTCGAGAGTCGATCATGCTTACATTTGAGCTTAACCGAAAGCAAAGTTTTGAAAGTCATGATGCTGATTTGAGTGCATGCACTAACATTTTGTTTGTTTTTTTAAATGACTTTGTAAATATGCAAAAGTTTCATCACAACACACCATTGTTCCGCAATCTTCAGCATAGAATAATGTTGCCGGAATTATCACTAGCATTATTTGTGTGTTGCTTTATCCACTAGTGAGAATTTACACGTGCAGATTAGAGTTCTGCTTATTTATTAACTTCCACTATCGAGGATTGTGTTTATTGCCGAAGTGTATTTAGTTTGTAATGAGTCACAATCTGGCACATTTTGTGTCTATTTATTGCTTTCGAAAGAGCCCCCTCTCGGGCGGACAATATATTTTTGCACAAAAGTGATGCAGTGCCTAATGTACCCTGTGCACATTTTGTGCTTGTCCATTATGCAGAAAAATAAAAGGAATCGTACTACATGGTATTACAGCAAAGTTTATAAACAGTGACAGTCACAGAAAAGTAAAAAAGCATGCACTGTTATAGTTTTTGTACGAAAGTTCAGTATGAGTGGGTGAATAAAACAGTTTATCAAACTAAATTCATTAACTAGAAAAGGAAAAGCTCAACTGAATACATAAATGCAAAAAAAAAAAAAAAGAAAGAAATCTCGGCATTTGGTACAGTATGTAAGCCCAACATATACAGAAAAATGCTCAGCAATGTTTGGTTTGGCGACACAACTGGAAGCAACAAGTGCTTGAACCTTTTAAGTCACTTGTTTGTAAGCTTGGCTGGCGCGTTTGCAATTCTTCAAGCGGCAATAAATGTCGTGCGCGGCGGCTAGTTATTCGTGAGCAGTTGTTGACACAGTTCCGCGGCATCGTCTTCGACGAAAGACGCGATGTCGGACACTTTATAACTTTCCGCGCGCGATGCGACATACGCGTCGAGTTCTTCGGACAGTTTTGTCATCTTCGCTACGCAGAGCTCCGCCCTTCGTTTACAGTCCCTACTCTTGTCCAGCAAGGCTTGATAGTCGAAACCTGACGGTTCCCACTTTACCTCTGTCGGACTGCCCAGCGCTATCCCATTGGACTCTAACTCGTCCCATTTCTTGCTTTCTTCGACCAACTTCCTGAAGCTTTCGTTGTAAATGAGGATGTCGTCCTCGCATTTGAGGTCACTGCCAGGGTCTGTAACCAGCGTCGTCAGTCGCGATATGGGACTGCCGTCGTCGAATATCTTGTCGCATTCTATACCGAGAGCCTTCACTAGTTCAGGTGAGATATCTTCTTCCTGTTGTAGCTTTTTCACACTCGCAGAGCAGCACTTTCGGAGGAATATCAACAAACGCTCGTGTTGCGGGAGGTTGGACGGGACTACGGCGAGAATGTCCTGGACAGAGGATAGCGCTCTGCTGCTCCGACGACGTCTGTCCAAAGTCATTGACTTCCTTTCGGCCATCTTCAGTGGGCTGCAGTCATAACATCGTAACACTGATCAAGCTGTGTATGAGAAAACCCGCAGGAAAGTAATGATGAAAGATCAAAATGTTCGCAGAAAAATGTTCGCGCCCGCTTAAATTGCTTTTTTGGATTGGATTGGATCGGCCCTTTATCGATGTTGCCAGACGCCATATTCGAAATGTAAAAGGGCGGCCGAAAAGCAATGCGCGCGAGTACTTCGAATGTTTCAGCGAATAGCGTAAAGTTTGTGAAGGACCAAGTGGTGTCCAACTTACAAAAAGGAGGATGCTCTGTACGGTTATCACAGGCAGAGCCGTTCCTGTGGGACGGGGGGGGGGGGGGGGGAGGGGCGATCGCTCCCTTCAAAACATATCAGTTTATACATGGGATTTTCTGGGATGGATGTTTCTCTACTTTTTTTTGTCCAGTTATGGAATTTCCCTCCCCACTACGCGCTCCGACAAGGACACCAAAACCGCAGCAACAACAACACAGCATTATATGAATTACGATGATGAAAGAGGGCCTGAGAGTCAGTCGTCGTATGCTTTTAGTATTTTATTCTTTCAGTATATGCAAAATAAGTATTTCTCATGAGCATCGCTACTGTGACTGGCCCAACTCCACCAGGAACTGGAGTGATATAGCTTGCCTTTGGAGCAACACCTGCAACAGTCAGAGGAACGTTTTGTGAGAGTTACAACTAATGAGGGCTGTATAAAGTATTTTGGATTGCAGAAGGCTGCCAACTGATCACTTCCCAGAAGCATTCAACCAATTAAGGAAGAAAGCGACTACCTAAATGAGCTCATAAATGTCAAAAATGATCTATATAGCAAGACGCGTATGGAAATTTCTAGCTTTGAGACCCCCTCGGAAGGTATTTGAGAAGTTGTGCCAGTGCGGTGTAATGGTTTGCACTCTTTACCAATGATCAAGAAGAGCAGGTTCAAGTCCTGCCGCTCAAGAACCTTGTTCTCTTATTATAGAGTGACATGAACTGGGATAGCAACCGTATCTTTGCCGTAGTTCACTCAGTTAAAGTTCCATTACCATCAAAGTCGACGTCTCCCACAAGTTTGTTGCGCCCAGTAGCTGCGTCGGGAATTCTCGTGATGCCAACGTCAATTACGCACACTCCTGGCTTGACCATATCTGCAGTGATAAGGCCAGGGCACCCAGTTGCTGTGACCAGAATGTCGGCCATCTTGACCAGGGCACGCAGGTCGGAAGGTGCCGTCCTACTGTGGCAAACCGAGACCGTTGCGTTACCTGCAAGTCACGAAACAGTTTTTGGTTCTTGCACTTGCCAACAGTCATCACGGAGGTTACCGTAGGAGCGTCCAGATCCGAGCATGATTGAAATGGGAAGGCCTACAATTGCCGAACGTCCGCAGACGACGACATGCTTCCCGTATGGATCCACATCTGGAAGGTAGGACGAAACTCATCAGATGTCAACCCGCGTTCTGCTAAAAACAGGCATACGAAAACTGTGCTGACGCCATTTCGAATACAAGTCGCTGCCCCCAGGACATTATGAAATGGCATGGGCATCTGTTTCCACTGCTCAGAAGGGGTTTGATTGTTTCCCCAGTCATGTGTAAGTTACTAAAAAGAAAACTAAGTTACAATTACCTTGCAAAAATAGTAACTGAGTTACAGTTCTTCCTTTTAAAATGTAACTAGACACAACTAGAGTCCCCACATTTAAGTCACTTAGTTACTTTACAGTTACATTTTTAAAAAGTCTGAGAGGTGTAACTAAAAAAATTGTCATAGCAATTGTACTATTCCAAGCGTAACTACACCGCATTATAAACACAGGATTACCTATGTGCCAGTGTAAGGGCACGGAAGTTAGCCTAGGGCTATCATGGCTGTACGAATGACAAAATTCATGAAATTCCTGCTTGGGAAAAACGGCAGGGCATTTGAAGAGAACTGATGCGTGCAAAATAGTGCAATACCTGAGTTTGTTACATTTTATAGTTATGTTAACAAAAAGTATTAACTAGTTGCAGTTGTAAGTTACTTTTGTAAGAAAGTAACTATTTACAATTACAAGTTACTTGTAACATAGTTATTACCCAAGACTGCACTTTTTGCTACGGTATCTACAGTATCTGTAGCTTGCGTGCAAAATAGTGCAATACCTGAGATGGTTACATTTTATAGTCATGGTAACGAAAAGTGTTAACTAGTTGCAGTTGTAAGTTACTTTTGTATGAAAGTAACTAGTTACAATTACAAGTTACTTGTAACATAGTTATTACGCAAGACTGCACTTTTTGCTACGATATCTACAGTATCTGTAGATACAATAGCACGTTCTGCGAAAAAAAAAAACATGTCTGTCCACATGTACTCGAGCCATCGTAGTAGACAATACATGTGCACACTCCAACACTTGCTGCAAAAGGGAGAGTGCAGAAGCCGTGTATTTTGGGGAATGTTATTCGCGTAACTCTTTTTTGTTTACAAGGATGAGTGTACCTATCCTGTTAAGTATCTCTACAATCGCAAGAGGAGTGCAGGGGGCCAGAGAGTCCATGTCAAGGCACAGTCTTCCCATCTGCAGCGCGTGGAAGCCATCCACGTCTTTCCGTGGGAGCACAGAATTGCAGATGGTGCTCTCGTCTATGTGCGGAGGAAGCGGGAGCTGGACCAGGATGCCATCCACGAGATGACTGGCGTTTAATCGGCCTATCACATCCAGCAGCTGCACTTCACTCGTGCAAGTGGGCAGACGAAAGGCTTCGCTCGTTATACCTGAAAAAGAATGGTAACACACAATGGTAAAAAAATGGTAAAGAATGGTAATGGAGGGGGGGGGGGGATTCAGCCTTCGACAGCATGCTAAACACACTACCTAGAGTCAATTCAGCAGTATGTAAAGACAGCAATTGAGAGGGGCGTCAGGACATCTGGTCGCCCAGGGTTGCTATTGACTTCGATCGTCTGCTAGGTATAGTGCTGAGATGCGAGACGTAGAATTGCGTGTTGTGCGTGCTCTTAAAGTTTATGTGAATTTCATGCACTTGATTCGTGAGTTCATAAATCGGCACATGTAACGGAAGTGCGACGTATATAAGCATTATTTCACTTTCACGCGTATGCAATCGCACAAACCTGTTCTTTCGGTGGCTTTGACCTTGTTTTTCACGTAAATTCCGCTCGCTTCGTCGTCTCCCACAAGCACGACGCTCAGATGTGGACGTCGTTTTCCGTGAGAGACATCCACCTCGATTGCCCGTCTTATCTCGCCTTCAATCTGTCTGGCGATTCCCTTGCCGTTGATAATCTCAGGCTTCTGTACAGGATGGGGCCTAACGAAGAGAACAGGTCACGCTCCGTAAGATATCAACAAGATCGCGAAAGCACACCTTGTGATGAAAGTCGAGCAAACCCGGCTTCTGTCTTTCCTCAAAAGCGAACTCAACCGTAAAGCATTTCTATGAACAGCAACAGACATTATTGTAACACGAACAGTGCTGCGAAACTGGTATTAATTAAGCGGTACAAGTATACGCTTGAGGTTATTTCAGTTTAAGAACTGGGCAAATTCGAGATCACGTCCGACGTCCTTCCATTGTGCATCTCCGCCATTTTAGCATCCTCGCGTTGCCATAGCAGCAACCAACTATCCACTAAGACCCAGTAGGCTTTCATCGTATCTTTTGACCTTGTAATAACAAAATGTGCATCTATTTAAAAGTAAAAGTCTGTAATATCTACAAACTGAGTAATACCGACTTGAAAAAGTCGGTGGAATGCTCAGCGCAGATGACGTCAGTCGTCGTGCGGTGGCAGCACACTCGACTCTAATGGCGGCCAATAATGGAGGAGTTGAGGAGCGTGAAGCTGAAACGGAGTGACTCGTTTGGATTTGGATTTTCTGTCTTCGGTGGTTCTGCACAAGGCCTTCCACCTGTGATATACGATGTTACGGATAATTCTCCGGCAGCTTTCAGTGGCCAGGTAAGGGACGCGCAGACAGTGTAGGACGGGCTCTGCTCTCCCGCGGTACCTCGGCTCGTCGGATGCTGAGCGGAGGATGTCGTCATTATTACCGTTTTTCGCATCTGTGCGAGCCCGGCAAAGGGGCGTGTTCGCTTTCACACAAACGTTTCAGCTGGAGGGCAGCGACAGGTACCTAGCGCGGCATAAAGCAGCTGTCCTGCCGCGGCGACAGCCGCCCGGCTATGACGTTTGGCAGTTACATCTCATGCGACTTTCGCTGTCATCGAGAGAGTCCCGCGAGGTTGAGATATATCGCTAAACGGCTGTAGCATGAAAGCCATATGGGTTACGCGGTGCAACAGAACACCTCGATCTCCATTGTCAATCTCTCGCACGATTTGTCCTCTACACCCACAGGCAAACAGACCTACTTGATCCCACCCTCTCGCCAGATGCTGGAAACGCATCTGGATTTGCGTTTTTGTTTCTTTCTGGTCTTATTTCTTACTTCGAGCCACCTTTATGCATGCAATCAGTGCACACGATTTGTCACCTGCGGTTTCGGGCCCAAGCGCCCGGTGACATCACTGGTGATTACTACGCACGTCGGTCTGGGTAGATTAGATATCGTGTCGACGTCGCGCTGATCAAGTAACAAGGAATCGGACGATCGCTGATTCGCCTTTATTGATCTTGTCTTGAGCTTCGTTGGGCCTGGGGTCGTGCCGGCTGGTTCCCTCGAACGGAATGAAAGCATATATTTCAGCGCGGATTTTGACGTTGTCACAAAATGCGACGTAGAAGTTCACGAAGCCCGCGAACAGTTACGAAAATTATCGAAAGAAGAATGTTGAAGAAAAAGCGGTTAATCGTAAGGTCTAGGTTGGATTCCCCCGTCTCCGAAGATGGGCATAAAAGCTTGTTTCTGCTTCCTTGAGTACGGCTTCTATTTCACTGTGTGAACTGTGCCTTGCCTAGATGCTTTATTTTCGTCGCCGTCTATTGTTCATTGTTAAAAAGAGTGGAAGAAAAGTGGCAACCCCCTCCGACAAAAGGTTGGGGTGCGTTATCTTGCTCTATCCTTATCAGGTGGCTATTTTACATCGCTCACCAAGCGATGACGGGTTGTTCGTTACACTCGATAAAAGCTGATATCAAACGCGCGATAAGCTCTCGCCTGCGTTTTTCGCCTGCGAGTCGGCGATTGCGGCGTGATTGCAAAATATCTAACATCAGTTCCGACAGGTCCTTTCGGAATATGCAAAGTATTTGGATGTACACGCTGGCAGTCGCTGATGCATTTTAGAGCATTTGGCGTGTGTTTCTACCGCGGCCGCAACCCCTCGCTCTTGGGGGTGTTGGATCTGCCAAGAATTAGTGGCATTTAGTATTTAGTCCCTCAACCGAGGTAGTTTGCCATCGCCCCTTCCTCGCGCAGAAAAACGTGTACCCAAGCAGCACAGTGTACTGAAAGTCGAGTGCAATAGGGGTGGACAGTATATGTCTTATCAATGTTCTGTAGCTCCACGACTCTGTTCAAGGCCTTCCACCTACCCGTCCACCCCTATTGCACTCGACTTTCAAGACAAAAAAAGTAGAGAACTCCGACTTAACATAACAAAATATCAATGTTTACTCAGACTGTTATTTTGTTATGTTAAGTCGGAGTTCTCTGCTTTTTTTGTCTAGTTATGTCGTCTCCCGGCTTTTGAAGTATTTTTGCATCTACTCGACTTTCAGTACATTGTGCTGCTAGGGTGGCGATCGTTATTAACACCGTCAATAATGAAACAACGTTTCCTTCGAAGAGAGTATAGCGATATCAGGAAAGCGAATTAACACAAACGCGTAGCTAGGTCTCGAAATCTACTTTCTTCGCCAGGTGCGATCGATAACGACATCGGTGATAAGGTTAAGATAACAATGAACAACACCCTTTGGGCGAATCAATCCCGTCGCAGGGGCCGTATAATGAATTCCCCGTTATTTGTTCGCCTAATTCACTTTCGCTCGACACACGCTCCCTGTTGGACGAAGTTCAGGGCGGATGATGGGTGCCAAACGAATTGCCGGCGTTCGACCCCGCGACCTTGGGTCCAATTATCGCTCACATATCGAGACCGGTAGTTAATTAACGTCCAGTGGTGAGAGCTCTTCGCCGAGCTTCTCCCGTGTTGTGCTGCCGGAGGGAAATGGGCGCTGTTGACATATTCTGATAGTTCTAGTTCTTTTTCCTTCTTCTTTTTTTTTTCTTCTGTTTTTTCTTTTTCCTGTGCGCAAGGGCCCGCAGGTGCATATATTGGTCAGGCATGCGTCCTTTGTGAAGTATGGTCGCCACGAGCACCGCATGTTGCAACGTCAAATGTGCTTCGAATATAGTTCACTGTTCATTGTATAGTTCACTGAAGCTAGGTAATATACGTCATGTGTGATTGGAACTCGGGGGAGAAGTCGGATTTAGCCCGTGAAAGTCAGACCTTTAATATAAACTGTGCTCCAAGTACTCCCCCCATTCAGAAAAATCCTGGATCCGCTCCTGGTTGCACCTTGGGTTGTATACGCACATGCACTATAATTGTATAGAAATCAGTGACTTATAAGATATCTCTAATATATCGCGATAATACCCGATCACTTTTTTCAACTGTGGACCTTGCGTGGCCCAGTGGTGAATGTGTCTGCTCACTGCTGTACGGCTTCGTAGCCGCTCGATGACGTCAGCAGTATGGCGGTACAGTACAAACAGTACCCCCTTTGGTCAACTATATGTACCAGCTAGCCTGCTCCCTTGCCCCTTTTTGTCGGTACAGTACAAGTTGCTCCAGTGCGTCGAAGCCCTCTGGTGGGCATAATTAGAGTGCGTTAATAGACCGCTGATAAAGAGTGGCTTCCCGAAGTACCGTATCTACCGCCCACAATCAACGAATAAGATTCTGAGTCACGGTGACACTGGTTCCGGTATAGGTCCGATAACTTCATGGTGACGTTACCAACAGTCTACGTTTTAGACCTCCTTCCCCCCCCCAATCCCCCACTCCTCCTTGCTGTCCTCTCTCCATCTGTCCACGTCTGTCTGTACGTCGCTCATAGCCACTGTTGCTTCGCGGCGCCAACACGGGATCGTAGGCTATCCTCTTTGCATACATGAGTGCTGGCGTATCCCTGTTAATACGCACGCTCGGTGTCTGAGTCGTCTCGCAGCGCAAAAGGCCTCAGTTGTCGTGGGGACTGATAAGGACAAGATAAGAAACGACAACATACTTGTTGTCGCATACAGAATCCTGTATACATCACGAAGCTTCATAGGTAGATTCCTGTACCTTTCTCAGTTCTTTCGGTGCTTCCTTTTTGTTTTGTTTTTTTATCTTTTTGTTGTCTTTTCGTTATCTTTTTTAAGTGTAGACCTCAGGAATATGTATGTATGCAGAAGCATATCCGTGTGAAAGTGACGACATATTCTTCGTCCCACAACCTTGACATCGTGCTACCGGCTTCATAGATCGGGACGCAGCCGCGGCGTCTCCAAAATTTATAGGTGCTGGGTCGGACTTCCTGCGGGAAGGCGCAAATGCGTCGTGTTTCTTTTCTAGAAAAGCCAGAAAAAAAAAAAAAAAGGAAAGACAGATTCTGCTGTTTAGCATTTCTAGTTTGAGGAGGAAAATCATCTTCGGTGTGACCGACTATAGAAAAGCACGCCGTGGCGTGCTTCAAATTCACCAAGCTTCAAATTCACGCAGACTTCAAATTCACCAAGCGGACTCCGCTTGGTGACTTTGAAGTCTGCGTGTTCGCACCCTGCCGGATATTTTTATTTTTTTAAAGAGAATTCTCAATTGGACAAAATCAATTCGTGACAGACGACTGTGGCCTCGCTCGTGATAGAAATATTTATTTACGTTAGGAACTCGAGAGTGCGTTATGGTGATCACATATATGTCTTGCGTCACAATGCCACGAGCTATATTCGCGTGTAGTTCAGGGATAAGTATGTGATGACGCCGTGCTCGGATGCGGGATACGCGGATGTCTCTCTGATGCGGCGACCATACCGTATCATAAAACAAAAGTGTCGATGCATAATGTAAAAAAAACCCGAGACTAGGGAACACGAAGGGACAGACACAAACACGAAGTCTCTTTTTCACGAAGGTTTTTTTTTTTTTTACATTATGCATCATCTTCACCAGCTCGCTTGCTTCCTAGCCATTTTTTTTCAAAAGTGTCGAGGCTAGGGATTTTTAATGTTTTGCGGGTAGAGTTTTATTTTTATTTATAAACATTTATGTGTCCGTGTCTAGTTGCAATGCGTGGCTCCTGTACAAAACGCGCGCGCCAGAGTTCTCTGGAGAATTGCCAAATGGATAATTGTGTTTGCTGCGATGCATATAGGTAAAGAACAAGGATGAAGCCCTAGCGACAGTGCACTGTGGGAGATTTACCGGTCTCCAGCGGTGGCCCATAGAATACACGCAAACTGTGTCCTTCGTAAAGTGTCGTGAAAACTTCAATCGTATTTGCGTGACAGACGGCATGACCCCCCCTACCCTTCCTGTGTTCTGTTGTGAGATAAGGTCACCGCTGGTAGCGTACCAGTAATACGAGTGTAAATACCATTTTACCTGTATTTGACCTTATTTTCCAGGATAGCTGTCATTTCCTTTGCGGCATGTTGCGTTCTTTGACGGCATAGTGACCTTGCGCGACTCTCTGGCTCCGGGCTTTTTCGGCACTTTTCGGGCTTTTTTTTGGCAGGTATTTTGGGGCATCTTGCGAAGTCTTTGCGGTTGTCGGAGGGGAAGCTGAGGAAAAATTCCTGCCTTGTAGAACTGAAAGTGAGAACTATATGCCACTTAATGGGGGAGGGGGGGGGGATAATTACTCACGGGATATTTGCTCACCGGTGAGTTGCTCACCAATGAAACGCTGAAGCCGTACAGTTGCTCACCTCATAATGAAGTACCATAGAGCCCACCCTGAGGGCTTTCATTCCTCGTGAGGGCTCCCTGGTTCTGCTCCTTTGGAACTTACACTGCCGTCGAATGCAGTCATCTTTAGCGACCATTTGACGTATTCATAACCGTCCAGCAGAAGCCTCGGTTTCCTCTCGTAGAGGTAACGCTTTCAGTAGAGGTAGTAGTAGAGGTTTCAGTTACTTTCGCCTTTTAAATGTACGATCACGGTTTTTTTTTTTTTTTCGTGATATTGAACCCAAAATTTTGGGATGCAATCAACGGGCAGTCCAGCATGATCTTTGATATCCTTGCGCCAGTAAAGTCAAATCAAATCAAATCAACGGGCAGTCACCTTTCTCAAGAAAAGGGGCAAGAACCGTCCACTGGTTCCTAGTTCGTAGAGAACTCCCCTCGCATGCACAAAACCAGGTGGTCTCCTGGAGACATAAAACTTCAAAATGGCTTTTCTCAGATCCAGTCACCCAGGGAATATCCAGTTCCCGCGTATATAAATAAGCTATGAAATCATCCCGTAAGGGTAGGCAGATAAGCTTCTCACCGTCCATCTGCAGCTGAAGTATACGTGATACGCATTGAAACAAACAATCTTCATACACGTATGTAAAAAAAAAAGAAAAAAGATAATCGTCGTTTGTACTGAGCGTGTAGAACTGTATTTGCATTTGTATACTAAGAGCTATACAGAAACGAATTGGAACGTGAACGAGCTTCAAGAAGTAACCTCCTCGTCAGATATGCGCTTAGATTTTGCGAGTTAGTCATTAATTCATTTCCAATAACGGTATGAAAATAATTGCCCCGCTATATATGCACCGAAATATGACTGAGCAAATGTCCGGTGAGCTATTGTCCGGGATCCCAACATGGAACTTAAAATCTGCAGACACGCAAATAAAAAAGGAAAAAGAAAAACACTAATCATCTTGCTCGACGTGATAGTAACTAACGGAACTTTTGACTTGAACTCTTTTTCTACCATTTCCTCTCTCTCGTCGGTCATATCCTTAACGTAACGCATTGTAACACGCGGGTTTATGGAAATTCATTAGTAACACTTTACAACGGTATATTTCGCATAGTATCGAGTCTATCGCTGTCCTCGTCGTCTCTGTATACACGTTTGAGTTCGCAATGACTATCACTGAGGATTGGCTGTTGACCTGTCTCTACTTTGGGAAAGTAACGAGTCACTTTTATGTTACTTCCTACCTAATAAATACTTTGTAGTTCTTGACCTCGCTATAATTAATTCCATACCAGTAATTGATGTGACGAAAGAAGTGCAGCATTTGACGGTTTTGATCTCGTAATAACGTTCTTCAACGGAGAACAAACGAGACATTGAAAGTTTAGGTTCCACGAGTTGTCTTCTACGCACATTTCGTAGAACCGTGCCAAGTTTTAATCTTAGTACACAGTATACCCTCTGTCATTATAAATACACGGCTCATCGCTATGATGAACATCATCTGAGTCTCGTAATGTACGGCAAAAACAGTATCTTATTTATTTATACATACCACATCCTTGTGAGGCAGGAGCAGGCTTGCATGGAATACAGAAAGTCATTCGTGGGAATTGAAGCACCAGGAATTGAATTCTATAAACATATTGTGCGTGAAAAACAAGACAAAAAAAACTGTATTTAAACACATCTATGCGCGGGCTGAAGGGACAATATTCGTAAAGTGCGCACTTCGCAGTGGAGAAGGTTCCACAAAATTAAAGTGTGTCGATGAATTGAAATTTATCTGTTTGTGGACAGTTAAACGAATGAATTAATTAAATGAATTAAAGAATTAAATGATGACGCGGGTTCGTACCACGGCATTGGCTATATATTGCATGAGGTTTTCCCTGTATTTTCCCTGCAGACTTCTCAGACGAATGTCGCCACAGTTCCCCCTGAAGTCGGCCCAAGACACACAGCAAGTTCACGCAGTGTTTCGGTCTTTGTTTCGATGTTACTGCGAACGCGTGGGCGTATATATAGAACCGGTCGGATTGAATTCCTACGTCGTTCTCCGTGAAGCGAAATCCGGTTGAAATGCACGGTGAAATATATATACTACCTGAGAAAACGCGCTGTGAACCGGCTTGGGAATCGGTTATCGCTCCACTTGTTTTCTTCGATGCTAATCATCCAATTGTAGTGAATGGAGGAGGACGCCGAGAAGAGACCGCTTTTGTGTCACCAAAGCAGCTTCGCCTACGTGCTGTCATAAAACGAAGACGTGCTGCTTTCGGGGAGTTCTTCCGGGGCTCTCACGATGCATATCTTCCGTGACTTCCTGGAAACCATGTCGCTTGGGAAGGTTTTTTCTGGTTAACTAATTGGCTACTCAGTAGGATTGAAGGCAAAAAAAAATAATAACGTGTCTTTGATAAACGCCTACGAGAACGAATGTAATCCACTTGAGAGAATTCGTGTGGTCTGGCTGTCGTTTTGTATTCCGCAAATAGGTGATCTTCGGGCTAAGTGCAAATTCTGCGTCTGCAGACTCGGCTGTTGCATTATGTATCATTCGGTGTGAAATGAACACTGCATCCGTGCATTACCGGGGATGAATTAGACTTCCCTTCAACTTCCCTCCGCTAAGTGGCACTCTGCCTTCGCTAAATGTGACATATTATTAATAGCATTATCTTTTTGTTCCACTTTGCAGCAGACTAGAGATACAACGAGGGGGAATGCGTTCGTAATTTTACGTACGTGTTTACATATTGAAAGTTGCATTGTACAGCGAAGGAAGGACTTAAAGTAGCACAGAAGTCATTTTTAACACCCAGTTTTCTTCCTATCAAACTGTTAAGTAGGCCAGTAAGATGCACCATGCGAAGTAATTTACACCACAGAGTCATAATTATCGCAGAAATTGAATTTAAAATACGCCGCAAAAAGCGACTGTGCGCAACGGCGGTGAAGAGCAGTACCAGCCTGTGATCTGCCTGGAACCTCGCGCTGACGCTATAAGGAGAACGCTCGCTGATTGGCCTAGAGAAATGTTGTCTGCTACTCCGCTGTCGTCTGCTACTCGGCTGTTCGGGCTTCTGATAAAGCCTTTCTCCTTGCTCGGTAATGCTTCGGCCGCTCCTTCTATCCCCAATTCAACTGTGCGGAAGGTTTATCGCATGTTGCTCGGGGCTAACATTTTCGTTTGTGTGTGTGTGTTTTTTTTTTCTCTCTCTCTCCTTTGGTCTTGATTGTAAAGGTTAAAAATTGATCGAATAAAGAATCGCCTTTAAACTGATTGAGACCAAAATAATTCGAGTATCGGTTGGAATCGGGCTTTTACCCGAAATAAAAACCGACACTGTCCACAAAGCGTAATTCCACAACTATCGTGTGAACACTCGTCTCGTATATTTTCTCGTCCGACTTGCTTTTCGCGGACGAGCATAGTAAGTATTAGTTAATAATACCGCATTTTAAGAACAACAACAACAACTTTATTCTAGTGATGAATACATTTTCCAAACAAAAAAAAATCGGCTTTTTTTTTTTTTAATACTAAGGAAAAAGCGAAATATGGCGGTGACGTGAAAGGACGCTGCTTCACGGCGAAAATATCTCGAGAAAGCAGTCATCTCCAGGAGGGTGTTTCCATTTGTGGCTTTGGGGGGCGCCTCGGGGTATCGTCTCGACAGGAGTTGTGTCAACCTCCGCCCCCTGTCTTTTTCTTCTTTTTTTCTTTTTTTTCTTTTTGACGTTGGTGGCCCTCAACCGATAGAGATTACTCCGATCGCAAGCCTGGAATTAGCCGCCGTTCGATATATCATCCACCCGAAAACGTGTACGACCCGTGCAGTTCAATTGTCGAGAGGCTTCGAATTACTCTCTGTGCAAATTACTACTACTTGGAAGCACCGCCAGAAGCGTGGCCGAGTAACCATAGCAACCGTTCCAGACAGATTCTCCTGAAGCCCTATACTACCCCACGGGAAGCACCTTATCGTCCCCACTCCTGTTTGTTCACCTCATTACGCCGTTTATAGCGGCAGTTGCTGCGCGGTGTTAACGTGGCATAAAAGAAACCCGCAAAGCCTATATGGGTGCCGGTTGAAGTGGGTGAACGAGGAATTACGAGGAACGAGGATTGCTCCAGATACTATGCACCGTTTCCTCTTATACCGCTCGTGTGACGTATGGTATTCGGTAAATTTGGCATTCGGTTCGGAATGTGTTCTGTGGATAGAGGGGCTGCGACTGTGCCGGCGATAATGTGTTTTGCGGGTGTCTCGCGTATACGGGAAAACCTGTAGTTTTTATTGATTTTATTTATTGTGCTCGAAAACCCGAGAAAAATCGATCGTGTATTACCCCTTTCGAAAGTCTAGTGGTAAAGAAACAGGGCCATTTTAGAGAGAGAGCGAAAGAGCCTGAACCGTACAACTTTCCTGTTTCCACGCATGCAAGCAGATCAACGGACACAGCGCTTGCGATATTATCCGATAAGCGCGTATTATACACGATATTATACGATAAGCGCGTATTATATACATGCTCGGACCTTGTCTGGCAGCTATAGACGACATCGTGAAACTCGAGTCGACTTCGAAGTAAACACACACATAGAAGGCGTCTTGTGGAGTGGAACGTCTGTTTCTATACACTGTATTGATCGCTTTTAACTTTACCCTAGCAGATCAATGCACTAAAAGGTGACTGCCTACCGGCGTCGCTGGGCAGAAGACCTCACGCTGACACGTTGGCCTGTTCGTCTGTACGGACTCCATCGTGCCCGTGCAAAATTAAAGACTATATACGGGGTGTTTGCTCTAACGTGTCCAGAAATTATATTTAAAGCGAGCGATAAAAGAAAAGCAAGTGGTACTTTTCTGCTACTTGAGTAAGAAACATAGGTACTGCTTCACTAGTATAGCACCTGTTTCTTAGTCAAGTAGCTGAAAAGTAGCGCTTGTTTCTATTTTATCGCTCGCTTTAAATAAAATGTCTGGACACGTTAGAGCAAACACCCTGTGTAGTGTACTTCACGCACCCCTACGTTCAGGATTGTTCTCAGGCTTTGTGGCCACGCAAAACTTGTTTTGCACAGTGTTTCTTTTTCTTCATCGTTACCCTGGATACAAGGAAGGGTATGGAATTATATATATCTCTATATTTATCATTTCTGAATGGGAGGTGAGGCAAAAAGTTCAGAGGACTCGTCAGAGGCCTCAATCGAAAAATAGGGGGAGAGGAAGCAGACACTAAATTCTAGCAAAGTGATTTATTTAACCAATCGTATTTGTAACGCCTTGGCAGCAGTAAGAAGTTTTACACTGTGGGGGCTTTTTTGTACGTCAATTGGTTGCAGTAATCTTAAGCCTGATATGTGTATTTTATATACATAGGCTGTGTCTTTAGGCCTAATAGACCATGCTTTCCAAGATTCGTAAGAATTTCTTCCGGATTATTAATAACTTATGGACAAAGAGCATTTCGAGGAAGGTGCCCCAGAACAGCAGACAATAATTAAGACGCGAACCAATGTGCGAGTAATATACTAATGGCCCAGACATTTGTTTGGAGCTTTCTCGTTTGTCCAGCGTGGCAAATATGCCGAATAATATAGGAGAGGTTGCAAGGCGTGTTTTCTGATCTAAAAGTGTGGCAGCGACTTTCTCAGGAGCGTGAATGCGCGCGTGAGCTGAAGATGAGGATGATGCTAATGATTCTGCCACTCAGTTTCTATGTATCGGCAGTAGCCATACGTTGACGTCGACGATGACATGGGCGAGTAATTTTCCAAGGTGGTCAGCTTTGATGTAGGCAGCAGTATATCACACGCGCGTCTTTTTTTATGCTGTGCCTATATGCATGCAAGATGCAAATACTCGGTCCTCTATCCCAATCGGATTTCATGGGAACGTATATGTGTTTCGTTAGCTTATACGTCGAGGTTCCATTTATACCGCTTTCATGAATAGCGACGCTGCGGAAATATTCCGTCGAAGCCTTTTTAACTTTTTTTGTTTTTTCTGCCTTTCTCTTATAGGACGCTGGATAAACCGCATCGGGACTGTTTCTAGAGAAGGCACGATTTCGATGTGGGAAAGTATATTACGGGGGTTCTTCTTTAGAGGCTTTGCGGTGCAACGGTATATACTGCATTCGACAACACAATGCGAATTCCCGAATCGACGACGTCGGCGGTGCCTGGGGAGAAAATGAAAGCGCCGTTCGTTTTTCTGTACTCGCAATTTTTCTCGCTCCTTTATTGCTGTTTGTATTCCACGCTACAGCGCCGCGTGGCAAATGTGTCCGTGAGCGATGTACGTATAGCGCGTGTGGGCGCATGTGGAGAGATGGAGAGAGGACACAGCGACTTCAGTTGCTGATAGAAATTGCTGCACATTTTAGCGTTCCTCATAGTGTATCTATATACAGTGAACCCTCGTTATTATGACCATGGTCGTTACCGAAAATTTTGGTCATAATGCGGAATTGTCATATTAACGGGGGGATTTGCAGAGGTTTCACTGCACTGTGCCCCAGGTGTATGGTCGTAAAGCGCGTATGTCAGATTATCGGGGGTCATATTAACGAGGGTTCACTGTACTGTCATGTACGACAGTGTTTCCGAAACTGTGGCTCGTGGCTGGTTCAGCTGGGGTCCTTAGACCATGCTCTGCCCACTACTGTGTGCGCACACACATACACACAAAAAAAGTGAAAGAAAGAAAAAAAAAACCCGAGTTCTAAAAAACAGGCTCACTTTTGTGACTAGGAACAGCCATCCCTGCTGCCATGCGTATTATTCTTTTCTTTCTTTTTTTTTTTTGTGCTAAGCTTTTTAGTTGATTCACTCTGACTATACTAACTGTCGCGTTAAATTTCAGCATCCCTTTTGTGCAGTACTGTTGATGCACTGAAATAAAAAAAAAAGCTTGCGACATCGCGAAAAGCGCGCGGGCATATCCGAAAAGCCCGCGACGCGATATCTTGACGCGATCTTCCATATTTTTTTTTTATGGCTCGCACGGTAGCAGGGTTTGAGAAGCACTGATGTAGGATATTAATAGGGTGTAGTAATAGATAGTCAAAGTGCGAGTGTGACTGGGAGACAGAATGAGTGGAACGCTAGTGCGTGCTCGGTTTATCGATGAGTGGTAGGTGGTTCCGTGCGTCGACTGTAACTAGACTATAAGGCTGGTTGCACGCGGTGTTGATATTCCCCGTCTTTTATTCCCGCTTTCAGCTAGAGGCCGGTGATGTTATCGTCGAAGTCAACGACACTAAAGTCGACAGCTTCACCACCAAAGAAGGTGAGGATATATATTTTAACCAACTGTGTCCTCGACTGTTCTGAGTTACTAGCTGTTGTCAGTGAGTCCGTCCTTTCAAACGAAAAGTGAAACACGCAGCTCTATAGGTTTAGCTTTCGTTATATATACAGGGAGGTTGTTCTTTTTTAAAAATATTTTACAATTTTTTTTTAAATTAAAAAGCTACGAGGGCAGCATAAATGTCGTTATTGCAGTTGAGTTATACGACACGAGGCAAACATCCTGTCGAAGAGGGTATGTAACTACAAGATGACTAATTAACAGTTTATTATTAATTTATTGAATATTTCCCCAAACTCTGGTATATATATCCATCTCCATTCTGTCTTTTTAAAATCTTGAACCTAGCCGTAAAATAATATCCATCGCCGAATTTCGCTACTCAAATGAGCCGAAACCAAAAGAGCGCTCAATCAATCAATCAATCAAAAGCTTTATTTCACTGAAATACAGTGTGGCACTTGGAGCAAAAAGGTGCATTATGCAGCTTGAAAGGGCTCCAAGGGTCGGGGGGAGCACTTTCTCTAATCATCTTCATCGCTCCAAATCACGTGGCCCCCTGACGTGGAATCCACGCTATGCTCTATGCGCTCCCAATCGGCGCGTTTTTGGTGTTGGATTCGGCTATGGATATTTCAACGCACGTGCGCTCGTCAGGATCATTTCAGTGGAATGGCTTTCAACGAGGATTGTCTCCCACACTAGGCCAATCGAGCTTCAGAACAGTATGGTTTTATCTTCAGATTGGAAGGAAAATTGATAAGCAAAAAGGGTGTGCGCCCCCCCCCCCCTTTCTTAGCTTATCGGAGATACAAGGGCCTTGTTTAGACACTTTTTTTTTCCGTCTCGGGAGCGTCCCATCCAAAAGCGGGACAAAACACCGTCCCCAAAATAAGGCTGATAAGGACGTCGGGACATCGTCCGCAAAAACGGGATTGTCCCGCTTAAATCGGCATGTCTGGTCGCATTGATTGATTGATTGATTTTATTTTTGCACACACATTGTGTACGCAGATACATTACGTATATCTCAACTGCAAAAATGCCATCTAAACTGCTCTCATACTTTTCAATGTAGATTTTTTCAATGTTTTCATATCTCCAGGATTAAAAAAAAACATATATCATTTATGGATGTACATCATTCGCATTCAAAATATCTGATTATGTTTAGTTTTGAGCCTTCGAAGTCACAGTTGGTGCGTTCACCCCATAGTGACAATTTTTCTTTTTTTCTTCGCATACGCGACTTAATAATCGACTCACTCCCCTTTTTTTATTACTATTACTGCAGTTCTAAAATGCCTGAGGTTGGCGAACGACGTTGTGACGCTCAAGGTGAAAAAAGGTGAATCCATATTTCGCGCTCTTTTCTGCCTCTCGCAACTCTGACGCCCTCCCCTCCCTCTTTTATTTTGCGTGGAAATCAGTGTAAATTGTTTTGGGGGGTGGTCCTTTTGTTACCGTTGGCGCAGACCCCGCGATCCAGGAACGCGTCAAGCGCCAGATCCAAGCGGCGTCGGGCCCCTCCTCCAGAGAATCGCTGCGGCAGAAATCCGACTCCCCGCCCAGCAGTCCACCGGGCACGACGCAGAACGGTGACAGCAACGGCAGCTCTAAGCCGGACAGTCCGGTCAGCCTCGGTCCCGCTTCCTGCGCGGCACGAAAATGCGAGAAGTTCATAATGACCGGCGACGTCATCATCACGACCGCCAGGAGTACTGTCGTGCCCCGAGTCCAGTCGACCCCGGCCAGTCCCGACCAGGCGGTCGACCCGCAAAGAGGAACGAAGCGCGAGGCGTCCTCGCTTCAAAGTCCTGTCGCTGAGAAGAAAGGAAGCTTCAGCTGTCATGTGAGGACCTCCCGGAGCGACGACCACTTGGGCAAGGCGCGAGGCGTCGCAGCCGTCAGCATCGACATTGATGTTGACGACGACATGGCGTCGTCTCTGAATACCTTACTCGACACGAAGCAGGACGACAGGAAGAACCTCTGGAACGACAGCGACGAGACGACAACGTCCAGTTCGGGAAAGCGGCACGCCGAAGACACCGTCAGTGAACTGGACTGCTGCACGTCCGAGATGGCTTCTGCGTTTGGTTCCGAGGAAGCGGACCGAGTGCACGCCAGTGAGCTGGACCTCAGTTCGCCAAACTTGGGCGACGATGATGACAACGGTTTTTCGAAAGAAGAAGAAGACTGGCTGGCGGAGCCCGATCTGAGCGAGTCCCACTTGAGGCATCCGATCCTGGACGGGCATAGGACGCGTCGCATGCAACATTCGCGGTCCAACGGCTCGTCACGGACGGATGCCTCGGAGACGTTGGATTCCCCGCCTTCTGGTGGCACGCTCGAAGAAGAAGAAGAGGAGGAGGAGGAAGAACAGCAGCAGCTCGACGAAATTCAACGGCCGAACGGCGGCGTACCTCCGGCAGAGGAGGAATCTTGTCAGCACCAGCAGAACGATGAAGAATCGGATGATGCAGAATCTCTTCACAGCTTTCATTACAGTCCCAAAGCGGTTGATATGCCGTCTGCGTCTAGGCTGGCTAAGAGGCTCTACAACTTGGAGGGATTCAAGAAGTCCGACGTATCTCGGCACCTGAGCAAAAAGTAAGTTGAAACTCTGTGTACTCAAGTTCAGGGATGTGGCGAAATTCCCGCCTAATCGGCTATGGTCAAAACTGTTGCAATATCATGAATACTGCGTCAAGGCTTACGCAGCGAGGACAAGCGTTCGTAATGGGACATCCCGAGTTACCGCCCGCAACCAGCATAGTCGGACGACGCGCGTGCCTGCGTCAGTTTACCTAGCGTATAGGTTTCTTGACGAGAGGGATGGATGTGTACTCACTGCTTGTGATAGTCGGTCGATCCTTGAAATTCCTTCTTCGTTGCAGCAACGACTTCGCCCGTGTGGTTGCGGAGGAATACCTGCATTTCTTCAATTTTTCGGGCCAGCCGCTGGATGTCGCCCTGCGCATGTTCCTGCAGAGATTCTGCCTCATTGGAGAGACGCAAGAACGCGAGAGGGTACTTGTCCATTTCTCCAAGAGGTACCTAGACAGCAATCCTGGGTCCTTCAGGTCGCAAGGTAGGCTGCGTTTCGGTTTCCTGTTGTATACTGCGCTGTCTTGGCAGCGGACATTCAGCCGCAGGCGTGGTGGACCGGGGTACCTTATTTGGACGCCAAATAAGGTACCAGGGCCCATCAGCGATGTAGCGCGTTCCTGGCGTCATTTGCACATCAGCATCCACGTGTTCTACTGACGAAGCATAATCAGCGGAGTTCCTCCACGATAAACTTTTTGCCATGTATTCTTAGTGTCCGTAGCAGCGGTATGTCTCGCCACCGAATCCACTCTGTAACTGCACACTGAACGCCGCTGATGAGGTCCCCATAGTTGCTGATGAGGTCCCCATAGTTGCTGATGAGGTCCCCATAGTTGCTGATGAGGTCCCCATAGTTGCTGATGAGGTCCCCATAGTTGCTGATGAGGTCCCCATAGTTGCTGATGAGGTCCCCATACTTGCTGATGAGGTCCCCATACTTGCTGATGAGGTCCCCATACTTGCTGATGAGGTCCCCATACTTGCTGATGAGGCTGAATCAGATCGAAGTCCCGTATCAACTTTTTCAGACGCTGTCCATACGTTAACCTGCGCGCTGATGCTCCTCAACACCGACCTCCACGGAGAAGTGAGTTCCTTTGAGTTCATTGCCAGCTCAGCTAACGTGCTGTGCGAAGACTTTCTTGCAACATCGCTTAAGATACCTGAACGTAGTCTAATGTCCATGGTGCGCAACTCGTACACTGACCATAACGACTGGTGCAGAACGTGAGCAGAAAAATGACGTGTCAGGAGTTCATCGACAACCTGGTGGGCCTCAACGAGGGCGAGAACTTCCACAAGGACGTCCTGAAAGCCCTCTACACCTCCATAAAGACTACTCCTTTGGAATGGCCAGCGTACGTTACCTCTGCACCCTTTTTAGACGATTATGGTTCTAGGGAGGGGGACGGTTTTCCTACACAGGGACGACTCGGAGCCAGAGGGCGGTGCGTCGCAGCAGGAGCCTGCACCCCCGGAAGGGGGAGCCATAGGTCACAATCCCTTCTTGGAGGTATTACACGTCGGTTGATCGCCTTCGCACGTGGTGCTGACTTATCCCACTTTTCAGGTTCCTAACCCGAATTGCGCTACTGAATACAAGAAGGGTTACGTAATGCGTAAATGCTGCATCGACCCCGGAGGCAAACGGAGTAAGTTCTGTGTGCTTCATGCCAGAGACCATATGTAGTCGCTGTCGTACTATAGCCCGTAGTCTTGTTATAAGCAACCGCCGACAATGCCGCTCGGGGTAGCAACTCACGTACATCGACCTTTGCATCGCCGTACGGTGCGCTGGCCGTTACAAAGCCGTATACTTCTATCATTTAATTTGGCTTTTGCGTGTCATTAGAATGTACGGTTATGACAGTTTGATTGATTCCCGGTTGAGTTGACTCTCCAATAATTCAATGATCGAACGAGATTGCCTCCGCCAGAGAGGCGTAATTAAATGTGGGTAATGACCGATGTCTTCGATTTTTTTTTAATTTCTTTTTTTTTTATATTTATTTTGACAAACGTCATGGCTTTTTGATTGCAGCTCCCCTGGGTAAGCGAAGCTGGAAAATGTTTTGTGCCACGCTTCGGGACCTGGTGCTATATCTTCACAAAGTGAGTCCGGCCTCTCATTTTTCTTCTCAATCTCTTCACTTTTTTAAACTCACGCCTTTTTTTTCTTTTTGTTCCAGCCGATGAAGGCTGTTCAGCTTCAATTCTTATCTGAAGTAATCTCCGACACGCACTAAGTAGAAATTGATAGTGTAGCCATCTCTAGACTTTAGTCCTAGGGTTTGGCTTTTGTCTTTGTGTTGTCCGTGTCTCAACGATCACTTGGGGTTCTGTTTTGTGTCGCTTTGTTTTTATTCGTTGTTAGCGAGAGCCTTGAGCATTTTTTGTACATGTGCAAGAAATTTAAAGAAAGAAAGTGTGCCTTTTGTCGGATTAGGACTATAGCACCACACCAGACTAAACATCTCCGTTTGCACAAGATGTATCACTCCATGTGGTGGTAGTATGCGGATCATTTGGGTCATAACCCTATACGTAACGCAGAGGTCGCGAAAAGTACACCAGGAATTACTAGGAAGCCGCTGGAACTAGACCATCTGTCCTAGACATGTCCTGGAACTAGACCATCTGTCCTAGACCTGTCCTGGAACTAGACCATCTGTTTATTCTGTCGGTGGCGTCACCTAACGTGACACTTTCGCCGTGTCTTGTTTTGTCGCACGGCTTGAGTGTCCTTGATGTCCTCTGTGAAGACATGAATGCGTTGTCTTAGGACGAGCAAGGTTTTCGCAAGAACCAACTCTATGAGAGCCTGCACAACTCCATCCGGATCCACCATTCGCTGGCGGTACGCGCTGCAGACTACACCAAGAAACAGCACGTTTTCCGCCTGCAGACGGCAGACCAGGCGGAGTACCTCTTCCAGACGGGGTACGTCCTGGACACAGTCCCCTTGGAAGGTCTTTGTATTAAACGGACCCCTGCTTTATTAGGGACGCGAAAGAACTTCAGAGTTGGATCGACACGCTAAATTTTGTGACTGCCAGTCTGTCGGCGCCTCCTTTGGCCTGTGCAGTGGGAAGCCAGAGGAGGTTCCAGAGACCACTGTTGCCAGTGAGCCAAACGAAGCTGAATCTTGTAAGTGCCTCTGCGCTACTGGTGGTGTATTGCTCTCTGTTACGGAGTTGTCTCTCACCAGAGGGAACAACTACAAGACCACGAGAATAGGATCGTGCAATTGGAGAAGGATCTGGAAGAGCATGTGGCCCACGCTCCAGAGAAAGGATCCAAATCACGACTCGTCGGGGATTTCATCGACAAGGAAACCTTCCTCCAATACGAGGTAATTTCAACGTCTTGACGTGATACTAAATGCAGTGCAGTATCGCCTGGGGTTGCCCTGAAGTCCTGCCACTGTTTTACTTGTTGTGTCAAGAGAAAAGAGAAACGCATACTTTGCAGTGGACTGCTTAAGCTCAAATGTTGATCTTTCTCTTGCGCGTACATTTCGAGCTCTGAATTCACGTTGCAAAAAAGAAGCAAGAAAAATCATCTTATGTTATCATTGTCTTGGCGCGGTATGACCTTCATTGTTGTTGCGCCATTAAACATCGAATCGAATCAAATCAAATTAAAACAAATCGTGGGATAAGAAAAGCCTATACGCTTGCCACAGAGCAAAGACTGGAGGTTCTGTTTGGAACTCCCGTCCGCTTCTTGGGAGCAACTGGCTCTTGCGATCTTGACTCGATCGTTCTATTCGAAATCGGTTCATGAAGGAGAGCTGGATGTCAGTTCTCTCGTTCAACGTTCAGCAAATCGACGCCAATAAGCGCTACGGGATCACCGTGAACCGAAAGTGTGCAGCTGGGGCGGGTTCCCAAGCACGCGACGTGCCACAGCGAATCGTACGTTTTGATCGCGAACGAAGGCTGCTCACGTACTACCAGGCGCTCACGGAGATAGTGAACAATGTTAAAAATTGGGCTGTTTGGATCTGCACTAGAATGCCTAAAAGCTCCAGTGCAGGGCAACACTTTAGTTTCAGTTTAGTTTTAGTGTATCGTACGCTGTCCCCTTTGCGTACGTAAGGGATAGCGTTGGTGGTTCTGCGCTCGCGCAAAACAGAGCCTCGCGCTGTGCGCAGAACCACCACGCTATCCCTTACGTACGCAAGGGCGAGAGCGTACAATACACTAAAACTCACTGTCTCCCTGTATTCCGCTGTGCAAATGACTGTCTGGAAATCTTATCGCTGTGTCCGTATCTCCGGACTCTGCTTATCGCTGTATCCGAATCGCTGGTCTCCGCTTATCGTTGTAACCGTATCTCTCGACTCCGCTTATCGTTGTAACCGTATCTCTCGACTCCGCTTAAGTTGTAACCGTATCTCTCGGACTCCGCTTATCGTTGTAACCGTATCTCTCGACTCCGCTCATCGTTGTAACCGTATCTCTCGCACTCCGCTCATCGTTGTAACCGTATCTCTCGCACTCCGCTCATCGTTGTAACCGTATCTCTCGCACTCCGCTTATCGTTGTAACCGTATCTCTCGCACTCCGCTTATCGTTGTAACCGTATCTCTCGGACTCCGCTTATCGTTGTAACCGTATCTCTCGGACTCCGCTTATCGCTGTATCCGTATCTCTCGGACTCCGCTTATCGCTGTATCCGTATCTCTCGGACTCCGCTTATCGCTGTATTCGTTTCTCTCGACTCCGCTTATCGCTGTATCCGTATCTCTCGGACTCCGCTTATCGCTGTATCCGTATCTCTCGACTCCGCTTATCGCTGTATCCGTATCTCCGCACTCTGCTTATCGCGTGTTAGC
Source organism: Ornithodoros turicata (assembly GCF_037126465.1). Classification (NCBI taxonomy): domain Eukaryota; kingdom Metazoa; phylum Arthropoda; class Arachnida; order Ixodida; family Argasidae; genus Ornithodoros; species Ornithodoros turicata. The sequence continues at coordinate 39,319,833 of NC_088209.1, read as the reverse complement.
CCCGCGAAGCAGCTGTGGCTATGTGCAGCGCACAGACGTGGACAGATGGAGAGAAGACAGTAGGAAGGAATTCAAACAACATGGGGAAAGGAGGTGCTGACGCCAGGAATGGAACTTGGGTCTTCTGATCTCCGGTCAGATCAGAAGTCCCAGATTCGATTCCTGGCATCAGGCGTTTGTTGTTTGAATTCGTTAATTAAATTCGAATTTAATTCGTTAAGTTTGAGGCTTACGTGTTTGTGTCGTTCCAATTGTGTTCTGCCTCGGCCAGTTCTGGTTTACACAGTAGGAAGCAGTGGGTGACGGGGAGGGGGGGGGGGAACAAATTGGGGAGTGATCGAGCTGAGTAGTGTATCGAAAATCGCAAATACGAGGGAGCTGTAAAAGAGTTGAGCACCGCCATTATTAGCTACCTTGGAACAGCTTTATCATTGCCAACATATGTCTAAAGTTGAAATTACGAAGGCAAGACAGTATGGGGTGCATTTTGGGGGTGGGGGTGGAGTGTCTGGATAAACCACTGATTGCACTATCGGGTAAATCACGATAGCAGAGTTTGTAACCGGTTTCACCCTGTTATTTGCAACAGTTAAAACGGTACCGCACCTACGCCTACCTCCTACGCTCCAAGATGGCGCAATACCCGGAACTGGTGCCGCCCCTGGTGGAGACGAGCATTGGGGAAGTGGAGGAGCCGACCGACAGTGGTGCCGCCCCGCCGTGTGGTTCCCCACGGACTACTAAGCCCTGCCGAAGCCCCCAAGGCGGGGGCTCGCCGGCCAGGAGCAAACGCAACCCCGTGGAGCGCTTCAGCTACAAGGCAGCGGTATTCAACAAGGACACAGACTGTGGATAGGATACATGTGTTACGAATGCAGCATGTTGTGGGGCCAAAGCTACGTTGAATCGACACTGGTGATGAATTCCGTTCTCGAGTAGTCAGCCGGACGGTGTCGCCCGTCGCAAGAAAAAAAAAATTGCACCGAAATCGTGTGTGTTTTCCACAGATGTGCTGCACACTAATATCCACGTGTCTAAATTGCGCAACGACTCGGTAGCGACTGGGTTCGCAACTGGTGAGAGAGGCACGCGTGGCTCGGAAGGGCAGGTTTCTTGTCGCTTGCTCCCGATAACACGATTTTTTTAAAACGTAGTTTTAGTTCATTAAATTTTATAGTAACTTTTTTTTGTGCTGGCATTATGATTTTGTAATGCTCTAAGTGTTTACGGAGGCTTTTAAGTGTATATATGATATTTTGTACAAAAAAAAACGACTTAGGTGTTCCAAGGACCAAATCTAGCCAAAAAACGGTTTCTGTTTTAAGGTGGTGTTTAACCAGTATCTCGGAATATCGTGGTGAATGATATACGATAACAATTAAGTTGCGAGGCTCGTGTAAGAGAGAGAGAGAAATATTTTCCGCGTACTACTTACCTTCCCTTATCTGTTTATGCTTTACTCAATGGCCAAAGACCCGCAATTATTTCCTGCACCTTGGAGGTTTCTGAATGAGTGCCACGACCTGTGGACAGCTATCGAAGATCTCGAGCAGTGTTGATTTAGCGTGCAAGGTGAACTGCAATCCTCACATGGCATTTTACGGAAGTATACGGCCAAAAAAAAAATACTTGTGATTGAGGTGGAATAGTTTTACCTTGCATTAGCAGTAGAGCAATAGTTTGTCAATGGAAGTGATGTTTTGATTGACAGTATTCTTTTCACAGCATTTGTGTAAGTTTCAGAGAACTGTTTCTGAGGCTGTAGCAGTGCAAGTATTGATGGACCAACGTTTGCAATTTCATTTTTCCTTAAAGAAGAAAAGAAAAACGTTCTCCGATACAGCGTGTTTTGTTAGTTTGTGTCCTCAGTTCGTGTGCGTCCTGAGGGGATCTTTCATCGCAAAGTCTGTAGAACTTCAGCGTGGCTTGGCTTGGCTTGGCTTGGGCACGTTTTCAGTTGGAAAAGCCTGAACCGAAGGAAAAGGTGAAAGAAAGCGAACGGGACACCATTTCGCGCGATGGAAGCAAACCTAAGGTGTTTTCTCTACCGCGGGTTGTAGAGGGTGGTTATACTTGGGGAGCGATCGCTATATCCGAGACATCGTCATAACAGGGATCGTTTAACCGATTTCAGTTGGACAGTCCACGGACTTTCGCGGAAAGATCCCCTTCGAAGGATTTTGGTGAAGAACACTTTTGGTGCTATGTTTGTTTCTTGTGTATCGCGAGATTAATTTATTTCCTTTGTGCAAGTTGGAAGGTCATCACATATCCTCCCCGGTAGGGTAGACATATCTTGTGATGATGGCAACGAAAGTACTTTGTATCGCTCACTGGGAATTCACTCGAGAAGATATTTATCACTACATGGCAATCATGTTTCCAATACCCTGAGTAGACGTCTGTGCCAATAATACCACGTTTCGTGATGCCAAACTGCTTTTCATCACCATTTCTTCGGTAGAATGACACAGTGCAATATTTGTGGATCATCGAACGAGGGACTGCGGCCAAATGATTGATCGAGGCCAAAATATTCTACCTGGGTGGCATACCAACTCTCCTGTCCCTGCACGCTTTCTGCGGTGCACCTTATTGTTTGACGTTGCCCAGCGGCTATCCCTGACGCCCTGCTGAACAGCGGGGTCAGTTTAATGGGGAGTGCGCGACTGCGAGACTCGCTGCTGTCTTGAAATCAGCAAAGTAGCACAATGTAGGGTTTTGCGCACGCATTGTGTTACGCCGAGGGTGTCGTCTGCTTTCATGGTGTCGTCTGCTATCATGATGTCGTCTGCTGGCGGAAATCCTCGTCACCTCTCTCTCGTGGTCACCGTGCTCCTGGTACCTTCTGCATTCGGATAAAGTATTTTCTTCTTTTACGAGCGCTAAAGAGTTATCGAAAAAGTTCCTCCCCATTTCCTTTTCCTTTTCATTTTTTTTTGTCAGCTGAAAAAAAAAAGGCATGGGCGACGAAATAAAATTTAAAAAAGCGAGAGTTCGTTGGCCGTTGGCGCATCATTCAGCTTTTCGCGGCATGGAGCAAAACTTACGTGTGGGCACCGGAGAGCTGTTATAGCACCTTCAAATAATAGTTGTGGTCACAGCTGGATCATCTGTTGTTGAAGAGAGTTCTTTCCACTGAAGGAATATCATCTACGATATCTTGGTAAAAAAAAAAAAAAGTCTAGTGTTGGATACAGCTCGATGTGTGTTAACTTTCAAGTTAGTCCCCTTTTGAGGATGCAAACGCGCTTCTATCAATTCTAGTGTGTGCCTTAGAACGAAGCTTTTTCTGTTTGCTGCTGCAGAAGATGCACTCGTGCACCGGTTACAAAAAAAAATAGAGGCACACATTGAGAAAGGTGTACGCATCTGATGTCGGAAAATAAAGAGTTGCGTATAATACTCCTGTGTCGGAGAGAGAGTTGTCTTTACTGTCTTGGTGACCTGGAATGTCGTTCTTCGATGCCTTGTCCCGCGAGCGTTGTAACGTGCTGATCATTGCAGGCGCGAAGGTATGCTGGTGAGGAATACCGCCTGTCACTGGACACAGACAAGCCCCTGGATAGAGCCCATCATGGACAAAGCCTGTGTTCGTGTGTCTGCACGCGTTACCCAGACACAGGGGTTGTTCATAATGGAATTCTTCCTGCAGCTGTCCTGCGCTTATGCCATATGTCACGTCGAGACTGGGAGGTACCCGGGTTCGAATCCCGGTGCCGGCTGTGCTGTTTGGGGTTTTCTCTGGGTTTTCTTCAGACACTTTCGGACATATGTCGGCACAGTTCCCTTAGAAGTCGGCCCAGGACGCACATTCCCCCAGGGCGTCAGTGGTGACGTTGCCCACATATGTGAAGCCGACAACGGCGAACCCTTTCACCATCACAGCCACCATCACCACCACCACCACCTCAGTGCCGCCATCCGTGGCCTTGTCAGTATTGCCCCACGAACGAGCAGCCTTTGAGCAACCCAAGCTACTGAGGACTCCACTGAGGAATATCCTCAAGGTTCGCGCGAACTGACTCTGTTGTGTTAACATGGTGCAGGACACCATAAACGTAGTAAGGACTGCTACGACTGGTGCACGGTCCGCTACCGCCCGTGGTATCAGTGCTGCTTCGAGACCGGGTTCGAGTCCGGGCGGCGACTGTGCTGTCTGGCTGTCTTTCATGAGTTTTCCTCAGACGCTTCAACACAAATGTAGCACAGTACCTTCTGAAGTCGGCCCAGGACGCACGTGACGTTGCGCGCCTGAGCTTGGTCGACTACGGCAAATAGTTCCATCACCTATATACCTAAAAAGAACGTGTCTTTGTCGTAACGGACGCGAAGAAAACTTGATGACCACTATGTCTCAGCGCTAGTTGTCGTTGCAAATTTTGCGACATGTCTTCATTTTTCTGCGTGTACTTTACAATCTACACGCATGAGGGAGCTTTGTTGAAAGAAGGAAAAGATGAAGTTTGAGACGAGCGCAGCCTTGGTCTCCTCGGGCTGTGGATGTCGATGAGCAAGGTGGTCCTGGCAGCCCTGCTCTGTATGCAGGCGCTGCCCGGGGAAGCCCTTCATAACAGTACGAGCAACGCCACTGACGCCATCGACTTGGTCTACTATGACGTACTCCCAGACGGTTCCTCGCCCCTTGTGTGCACCACGGGGAGGGCTTGTCTGGAACGCTTGTCCGAAGAACCTCAGGACGCCGCCATCTTTGAAGAACTCTCCGAGAGTCCAACGTACGACACCATCGTCGATGTGTTCTCTCACCGACAGAGGGACGTCCAGTCTCTCATCACCGGGTTGTGGTACTTGTTTGGTGCGGTCATCCTTGTGTCTTCGATCGTGACGCTGTTGCGAGTGTACGGCAAAGAATGCGGAGGCAGCGACAGGCAGACCGTCACTACATTATACATGACCGCCTACGTCGGCTACACCATCGCTCTGGGTGTTCTGCTTATCTGCCTAATTTACTTGCTCGTTTGCATCATTTCCACGAGTTCCGCTATGGGCGAAGCGATAACTCAGAAAGCACCCAACATGTATGCCAACGTCTTCGCGAACTTGAGGGCGTACGTCAGGGCCACGGTGCAAGAGGTGACGGCGTCGAAAAAGGGATCATCCTCCGCAAACGTAATGAAAGAGGCCAAAGACATCCTAACTGTGAACTTCAGGAAACGATTCAAAGCGTTCATCGCGGAGAATGTCATGGCAGACCTTAATGTGCCGCTGTATCACATGGCGCGCGATTGTGCCAACGACGTTTACCATCTGGGCAGGTTGCTTAGTGGCAACGCGAGCCAGGTCTTCAAGTCTATCGGCGACCAGTATGCCCTCGTCCACCGCGGCCACGAACAACTATTCAGACAGGTCGTTCAAATGGTGGACGACTGGACGGCCGTAGAGAGGCTGCGTTTGGCGAGAGCGCTCACAAATTCTATGCTGTCGACGGCGGTGGTAGGCGAATGTGAAGACGGTGGAAAGACCACCTTGTCTGGTATAGATGCTATGGAAAGCAGACTGGACACGTTTGAAAAGAACTTCGGTGTCTACGAGTACATGTCCGGGACGTTCATGTCCCTCCTCTTTTGGCATCTCGTACTTCTGACCGTCGCGGTCGCTCTGCTTCTTGTTACTCTGGCAATCGGGCTTAGCGTCCACAACCCCAAAGTTCGCACCCATCGTCGAAGCGTCGTTTCGCACTTAGTCGGTGCCCTATTTGTCGCGGTAGCCTGGGTCTTTCTTGCGTACGTAGTCTTGGGTATACCATTACTGAACCGCCTCACTGCATACAGCGCGCTGGGAGAGTGCTTTCTGTGTGCCCCTTTTCGTAAAGGTCACTACGATGTCATCGACGACGCAGTGGCGAGGTTGTGGCCTCCGTCCAACAGGTCGGAGCTCTTCACCAGGCTTGTCCCTAGCGAGATCTACAGGAAATGCGAGAGCCACTCCGTCTCCATCCTGGACCTCGGTCCTCCTCTTCCTCCGAAGCATAAGCTCACCCCTACTCTGAGGAGCGTCTATTCGAACGTTCTTCCGAGCCCTCCGAAAACAATGGAGATGCTTTCTAGCAGCGACCAACTCTATTCGGTTGACCACGAAGATCTCTCCCGTACACTCCTCGGTGCTCTCAAAAACCTCTCAAACGTTAGCTCTCCAGGAGGAGACGTGGCTAAAGAGATCCTCAACAAGTGGTCCCATTTCAAAAGCAGGAGAAGCTTCGAACGACTCAACAGAAGCGCCGTCAAGGCTATCCTGGTGCCCATGATTCCCGCTTACTACAATCGCTTCCTCAAGCACGAAGTAGCCCTGGTGGAAGACTCTCTGTCGCAGGTTCCCCCCGTGGTCGCACCTTGTTACGTCGTCTACACGATACTTTCAGCCATCATGGACGTCATATGCGGAAACTTCACGACGGAACTAGTCGGGCACTGGTTCGCTGTCTTTGTAGCTGTCTTGCTCAGCATCTTGGTGATTATTCTGTCTTTGGCTTTCTCCAAGTACTACTTCCGAACTCGGCTACCGAGACGGCTAAGGCTACACAGAGGACGCATCAAGAAGCGTGTTTCGTCCCCAGAATTACTAACCAAAAAAGAACCACTTGTCGTCGAACCGCTACCACCAGCGCCTTCCAAACTGCCACGTCCGGAGGCATTCCGCGAACCTTCGACAGAGCCCACCTCCTACACGCCTTCAACTTCTTCGTTCAGGCAGATATCCATAAGTACCCCGTCGGCGCGGTCCGTACTCAGCGTTCGACAACCCGTACTACCTCCCAGGATACCGGCCAGGGGTGACTCCTACACAGTCAGAGCTCCGATTGGTCAACGTTACAGGCTGGTCGCTCCCACGCAACCGACGCATACCTGTACTTCGGTCATGACACGCGTTACTCGGGGCAGCCCTTCGATGACAGACCTCGAGCGCACCATGTCCGAGCCCATGCCCTTGCTGCCACTGGACAGGTCCTCGGAGACATCCACCGTCTCAATGGCACACGTTCACATGCCAGGACACCTCCACTTGGTGTCTCATCAGCACCTACCTCATCACGTTCACCCCCCATTGTCCCATCAGAGTTTTTCGTCTGAGAGACACACGCCACCCCTCTATGGTGCACCAGAAGGACCATTGCAGTGTAGGCACGACGAGGTGACAGAAGTTGTTCGCCATATCTCATCGCACACGCATTTTCTCGGAGGATCCTAGTTAACGTGACTCGAGATAAGTGCAGTCATTACGGCATTCGCAGCGAAAAGGTATAGTGGTAAAATGAGGACGACTTCTATGTAAATAACGCCTTGGAGTCAATGGCTTTGCTGGACGTTAGGGGTACCAGAATGAAGATTGTGGAAGGTTCTCAGTCAGCTCTGCCTGTACACTGTCTGAACCAGTTGGGTGCTCCTTCATAAAAGGTGCCGACGGAATATTGTGGCCATTATAATTTTTATAGTGAAAAGATCTTATAACGCAAGCTCCGTGTAAAGTGCGATCAGGCGAATTACAAAGAGGTGATTACATATACCGGCATCTGCGTTGCAATATTTTCTCCCTTGAAACATACAGAGTTTTCAGAATGTTCAGTAGAGAACGTATTTAGTTGTGTGAGCCATGTCGTAGATCGGTCCGCTTTTTCTTTCAATTGGTTCGTAAATAAATTATTTATTTGTCGTTCACGTTTGTTCACGAGTTTTGCGAGCAGTAGTCCTTTGGCAAGTTGGGAATGTTATATATACGATATAACGATAATGAATACGATATGTTCCGGACGCAGGAACCACTCGAGGTGAAGGAGGCCAAGGAGTTGCTGAAGCAGACGGAGCTGAGGTAGACCTAGATTATTTGTGATTATTAATTGTTAGTGACCTGCAGTGATGGAATAGTAGCTATTGGCAGGATATATGTTTACTCTCCCGTGTCTTGAGATATCGATAGATTGTCGGTTCAAGTTGCTTGTTGTCCACGGCGAGTTATACTTCGGGTAGTTCGCTTCAAAGTTGGCCACCACGGTCCAGTCAATCTGTTTTGAGTGCCATCGTCTAGGTCCGGCTCCAGTGGTGTACCCAGGGACGGTCTGTTGGGCAATCGCGATGGGCTACCGTGGTAATACGGTGCTTTGAATGAACGACTCGTTTACTTCTTCGCTTGTAAATCGTCTGCTGCCACCGTGCGTGCCAGCCGTAGAAATAAAACCACCTTTCTGCGTAAGTTTTTCGAGGCAAATGCTTTGCAATCGCCGAAATTCTTACGAAGTTTCGCATTCGGTGTAAGGACACAAAAGATACGAAAGAAAAGTAAGAGAAAAGGCTACGCTTTCTTACATGGTGATTTTAAGCCGGCTGACTAGAAAGCTGGCTTAATTTTCGGCGCAGCTTTTAATTTACTGCCTGTGGCGAGCAACAAGTAGTGCTCGAAACGAGATTGGTAGCCAATTGTCATCGCCAAAAATAGCCACAAATAGCCAATCCAAATTGAATCCGATTGAATCCTCGCGCGTGTGGAGAGCAGCGCGGGTTTGATTCTCTCGATTGAACGGATTCTCTGGTTTGATTCATTTCGAAAATCGTTTCAGCAACCTGATAACCAACATGGCGCAGAGAGTTGCCTTAGTTTCGCTCGTTTTTACTTTCACATGTTTCGAAGCGTCTGCTAGTAAGTGTGACATCTGTTTTTGTTGTTCCACTTGGTATGGGACACTGTGCTTTGCTGTGCAGGTTTTAGAGCGGCATTAGACGAACCAATTCAACTCGTTCGTCCCGACCTGGACCATAGGAAGCTCGTTCTAGTCAGAGAAAATATTAAGGTGATTTCCTTCGGCTTTTTGAAGTACTTCCTCCCCGTGATGACTATTCTGCGCAAAGTTTAAGAGCTTCTGCCGGCGTCCGTGTGGGCTGCTCGCATTGAGGCTCGATGTAAAGAAAGCTCATTGTCTGAGGGAACCTAGTGTTCGTTTTGTCCTATATGGCCAGTGGCACGAATGTTTGCGTTGCACGTTGAATTGTGATCGTTCGCACCTAAACTTTGCAGCTGATAACCCATATTCAAGGCCCAGTTGCTACGATCGCCGTGGTGGGCAAATTCCATTCCGGCAAGTCGTTCCTCATGAATCAGCTGATGGGCAAGTCTAAAGGTTTCGGCATTGGCCCCACTGTAAGGCCAGAGACGATGGGCATATGGATGTGGGGCCAGGTAAGCTGCCACGGTTTTCAAAAATGATCATAAAAATGCACAATCGTAATTATTTATGTAAAAGGAATGTAATATAGAACAATAGCATTTTGTGATAACCGACTGGTCATCTGCATTATTTCCTTGAAGTGTCGTGTCCTTGTCTTGCCTTGTCTTGCCTTGTCCTGTCTATGTTCTTCATGTTTTGATGATGATGTGTTCTTTGTTTTGTTTTTCTATGCCTCATTCAGTTGTATCCCTACAACATTTGGTCTGTGCCCACACCAGTTTGGTAAAATAAAATAAAAGTCCAATTGAAATTTTGTGCCCCTGTAATTTACATTTCCTTGTCTTTTGCAGCCAATGAAAATCCGCCTCCCTTCTGGAGAAGCTATTTCGCTCATATTCCTGGACACAGAAGGTACGTCTTTGTCCCTGTTTCTTCTTTTTCTCGCATCTTACTCACTAGAATGGTATCCAACTTTATCCGCAGGCTTTGCCGCAAACAATATTTCTGAGAACTACGACGCAAAGATATTTGCTGTCGCAACCCTTATCAGTTCGCACCTCATCTACAACTCCGTTAAGATAATCGATCAAGCTGATATTGACTATTTGGAATTGCTAGCACGCCGAACGCAGGTACTGCATACAGTGCATACAGTGACAACTGTGCTGATTGATCTGGTTCCCTTCCAGCTTTTTGCGCTTCGATCTCAGCTGTCGAGGGCTAAATGGAGTGATGGCTTCGTTCATGACCTCCTCAGCTTCCCCCCATTGCTCTGGGTATGTGGAAGAAAATAGTACTATATGCAAATCATTGATTGATTGATTAGTTGATGAGGTGTCATCAGGTCAACTCCTCGTGACACCTATCCTTCGCATGTGATTGCAACGACAGCAATTTCTTCCTTGCATGATCATAAAAGATACCTGTGTTTATGTAATAATACATAATGTAATAAAGCTTTAACCTCTAAAAGTGTGGGAGCAAAGTTTCATAGTGGATTCATGGGTGCAGGATGTTACGGACTTGATGCAGTTAGCTGATATATGTATTATTATATTATATTATATATTATATATATTTCAATATGTCTCACATTAAATGTAGACTCCTGTGTGTCTAATGACTTGTTGTGCATACTAGGTAATAGGCGTATCTTCTGATGTCAAGTATGTGATGCTTGCCTTTAAAGGTTGTGCAGGACTTTGTACAACAAACTTTAGACAATGAGTCCCCAACAGAATGGCTGCATCGCCTGATGAACACTCATAGTCGAGAGAGCGAAGAATACAAGATCAGTCTGCTAGGTGTGTATATCACATGCATGCTACACGCCTCGTCTTTATTTCGTTATTATTTTTACATCAATTTTCTTCGTCTGGTAGATATCTTCAAGTCCTTGGAATGTCACACCCTGTTCCTGCCCGCGGTCAAACGACTCCTGTTGGCAGACCTGTCCCAGGTACTGCCCAGTTTGCTGAGCTGATATTTCTACGTGTCTTCGGCTCAAACTTGAAATACTAGAGGCCACTACGCATGTCAGAGTGACATGCAGTTGACGCTTTCTGTGGTTTTATGCGAGTGAAGTACTCCCTGCCCCTAAAATCTGTCATCTGCTATTGTTGTATGTTGCTTTAAATTTCTAAAAAATCAGCCTGTTGTTGTGAGCGAAACTTGTAAAGCGGCATTTCTGCAATGCTCACAAATAAAATTGTAGTTGCGTTTCATGATCAGTCCGATCTCAAAGAAAACAAAATTTGTCTTCCCCCAGGCTGAGGAATCTGACTTGACGGAAGAATACATCAAGGAACGAGAAGCGTTGTCACAAAAACTAAGAAGCAGTCTCAAGCCCAAGACGAAAAATGGTCTGTCCTCCTTTCTGAGATGATTTGATTTCCTCTTTTGTTGCGACGAGACGTGTTCTTTTGTTTGCAGGGAGGCCAATAAATGGTGTCGAGCTGGCTGGTCTGTTCGAAATTCTGGTCAACGCTTCAAATGATGGCTCTCTGACTGATGTTAGTTGCTGAGTTGTTAGTTTCATTGATGATCTATGGTGTGGGTTTTTTGTGTAAAGCCTCGATTCTTTGAGGGCTGGGCATGAAAGTCATCAAGAAAGATTAGCACCGATTTTTATGGATAAGGTGCGGACAATTTCAGGTGTTTTTTGAAACAGGTTTCAACCTTTTATCAGTGCCTGCATTTAAGTGACAAGTGAGCACACATATAGGGAGAGTGAGGGGAAAATATAGCCTATAAGTGCAACAATAAGAACATTTACATTTACTGCGTTGTAGAAACTGTTTCCAGAAATATCCAGAATACTTAAAAAGATCACTGAGAGTGTCTCTTTAAATTCATAATGCTTGTCCAGGCCGGACACTTTTTATTGTTAGCAGCTTCGTGAAACATTCCTAGCCTCGCGACTCCTCTGACTGCTGATGATGGCCTCCCCTCCAGGTTCCGAGCCGCTGGAATTCTTTCGTAGAGAAAATAACTCAATCATCGACGGAGGACTGCTTGATGTTCTACGAGTCGGAAATGCGGGTGCTCTTCGCAGAGCATGATGAGGGAGCCATCAACGAGGCTGAGCTCATCGTGAGTGGCTTGCTTTGCCATAAATGATGGTACACTTGCTCCTGTAAACCTCGGCTATTTTATCTTTACGTTATTCTCTCAGGATTGGCACGAGCAAGCAATGAACAAGTCCTTTACTCTTCTCAACCAATTGTTACACGGGTGAGTGTACAACGTCGGTGTATTTTACACGAGGCAAGGTGTATGCAGGCCGGTAGAGGCAGTGTGTAAGAAGACATTAAGAAGGCTACTGAACTCCATAGTATGTGGACTGTGTGTTGCTTAGTTTGTTTAAAGCCAAACGTTTCGATGGAAGTACGAGTGCATGAGCGTCTGGTGGAGTTAGGTGTAATTTGTTGCGTTAAGTAGGCGCCCCTCTTTTGGCGCGCTCAAATCGGGAATATGACACACTTGGAGCGGCCACTAAACAGCGAAAAGCAGCTTTGGAGTGCTACACTGCTCGCTCACTGATTCCGCTTCCTGTCGTCTGCTCATGCAGAGCACAGACAAGACGACACGTTGGCTTAGTTTGAAGCTATAATAACGTTAAAATAGCCGAAAGCAGTTGTGAAGACCTTTCCTTGTAACAGCGAACGAAATGGAAAAGATAGGAATTTGTAACAGACTTCATATAGGAGCTGTTTACTTTGAACGTGACTGCATTAAAGCACTGCATTTCATGCAAATAACCAACGATATCCGTTTGGAAGTTCTCCACTAGTGAGAAGGCATAATAACAGGATAGTTAGATAAATAGATTAGTTTTCTGAAATCGAAGCATCGGGTAACATAGTGAGTCTGTATTATTTTGCCTCCGAGACCGTCCACTACAAAGGTCATCCTGCTGGCACTCAACCAGGAAGTATGTCACGGAAAATCTGAAGCACCCAGATGCTTGTCGTCTGCTTCAAAGCTCCGATTTCAAAACTGGTGCGCCGGGAGTGGCTAAAACCAAACAGCTAAAAACACAATACCAAAACCAAATAGCTACAACAAAAACCAAAATAGCTAAAACCAAAACACTAAGATCATAACAGTGCGTCCGTCCTGTAATGTTCTTAGTGTTTTTAGCGCTGGTTTTAGCTATTTTAACGAAAGCAAAATGGCGCTAACAAGCTAGTGCACGACTGCGCACTAAACCTGAGACGAGAACAGGACGAGAATTTGTCTGTACTCCTTATCTCCGGTTTAGTTTGCAAGTCAATGGCAAAGAATCAAGGAAACGGATACAGATGCCCTTTACTGCAGATGACTATAGAAGGGAAAACACCAAATCGAGATATGCAACGGCATTCGTTGTCACTGAAAATTGCAACTACAGCGTCAAGTCCTAGCTAGAGCCAGCAACGCGGAGCAGAGGCTATGCACACCAGGACGGGATGTTGCTCTCTTGTTCCCCAATTGAAATAAACTTCCGTAGCTAGAAAGCAGCTTCAGTCCTCGCCTCTGTCACACAGTCCATGTAGCACAGTAGTCAGTGAGGAATTTGCGGCAATGATTTTTATCAGGCTAATTTTTTGTGATCGATCAGGAGGGTAGTAAACCTCCATGCACGAATGTTGTGACTCCGTTGCAGACTCACCGACACGCTGGAAACAGCTACGGTCCGTCTCAGGAAGAGCATCGAGAGCACCCATGCGCGTCAACGGGACATGAACACCAAGAAAATTAAGTTATTCTGCCTCGACTTGTCTCAGAAAGAAATAGTACGTCACTCTTGCACGTAGTGTTGACGTTGTCATTCCAGCATATATCTCTCATTGCAGTTGGTTGTGGAAGAGTACCTCAAAAGCGTACAACTTCCTTTGCAAAACAGTGAACTCGAAAAACTTGCATCTGCTAAGGTGGAAGAGCAGTTGCGAGAGTTCTCTGACAAGCTCGGCAGGCTCATCTCTGAACAGGAGAAGGAGACATATAGGAAAACGTTCGTGGTGAGTTTGTTGCCAGTAAATGCGATTTTACAACCTGTGTATTTAGAACTGCTCATTGGGCATAAGTGAAAACAGCATGTCCATAGCCCTTATAGTTTTTAATGAAAAATCTGTATCGCCTAAGAAAAAGACACCCTGTATATATATATTAATACAACTTGTCAACGAATTTTGGTGCTTCTGGTTTCAGCAATCCTTAGGCCAGCTCGTGAACTCGACACTTTGGGCGAACGACCACCTTCTTGAAAAAGTCTTTGAGGCAGCAGTTGACAATGCAGCTGGTAAGAGACCTCCTGGGTACGAGTTTAGGACTTACTCTCAAAACTTTATATATGCTCCAGGCCTTGCGAGTATGCATTATTGTGTAAAACCATCTCGTACTAAACATGATGGCTGTCGGAGAAGGTACCTCAGAAGTTGACGTGATTCCGGAAAATAAGCAAATATGTCAGTGACATCTGTTGTCATCCGTATGATGCCGCACTTCTGCAAGTCAGCTTTATATAACGAAAAGTTCATAGCTGATGTGGAGTTTGTTGTTGTTGTTGTTGTTGCAGAGGCTTTTTCTATGAAGACGAAGCTCCAGGAGCCACATACTGTTGCCCAGCTGGAAAGAGCCATAAAAGAAGGAACTGATGAGGCTTTTCAGGTAGACGCTGAAGTCACAGAGCTTGATTTTTATATGAAAGTCCTGTCATAAGGAATAACTGTTTCCTATCAGGGCTATTGGAAGTAATTCATCTTAATTTGCTGTTTTTAAATGTGTAACAAATTTGCACTACAAATACATCCTGTGTTTATCAACGTATACTCGCGTTGGATTCTGATAAGTGCTGCAATGTGCAGGGTTGGTATGTAGAGCTGTGCTGTCCATCATATGGACAGTTCTGTGGTAATGTGGCCATCTTTTCTCAATTTTTTGTTTTTGCAAACAGGTATTTGATGACGAATGCACCTCGTTCAAGACAGAAAAGGACTATTCTAAACACGAAGCTCTGCTGAAGGTAAAAGATAACTTCGGTGCTATATTTTTGCAAACGTGCGTTTTTGTGCAGCATAATTTTTTATTGTTCGCGTTTCCGTTCATGCTCAGGAGATCATCAACAGAGAAATCGAGAAACTGAAGAAAGAGAACGAGAGGCTGGTGTCGCATTTAATCGCCTCTACCGTAAGTTTCTTTTCATTGTGACATTTAGATTTAGATTCGCGGCGGCTTGTCATACTAGGGAAAGTACAGCTCATTCAGCTTGTCCGCAGCGGGTTGTCAGGGTGCACCACCCTGAGAGAGGTTCCAATAGTTGAGCATCTTTGGCGTGAGCACGTTGTTCTGTTTAAAAATGATGAAACTCCTATAGCTAAGGTAACGGAGGGCTACAACAGACGCGCATTGAGCTTGATCCAGGACCTTGCATGTCCTGTGTCTGTTTTTCACCCTTTTGACTGCAGGATTTGCCACTTTTAAAAGAATACTGTACCAACTAGACCAACATTTGCATCTTCTGATTTGCCACCTTAGCATAGCTTTGTGATCTTCTGTACATACTCCTTTTAGAGTTTGGCTTAATTACGACAATGTGGTTGATGGACATGATGAGACGGCACATGAAAATGTTGCTCCCAAGAGATGCTTGAAGTTGGACCTCTAAAAGGAGATGCCAGATTTGAGATGGCAGAATCTGCTGAATGTGCAGCATGTCACAGACAGGGATATTCGTAGGATTTTTGTAGGGTGTACTGGGGAATGTTGCAAGATTTTGGGGGGTGTGCTGGGACAATCCCCGGTCACAGCTGATGTCAAGATATCGTACGCACTTTCAGGCGAGCAAGCTCTCCGCAAACTACGAGGACCAAACGGGGCCTTCTCATCTCTCACTCCCAGTCAACGACACCGAACTGGACATAAGGTATGTGCGTGCCCGTGCTATTACATCAACGAAAGAGACTGTGTTTGCGTGGGGCGTACTTTTATGCAGACATACCAGAGGCATCACTATTTCATGTGCATAGATAGAGAGACATTGTCACACCAGCACCACCTATTTGCATAAAACACAAACTAACATCATATCAAGCAGTGATTTATCCAGATCCCCTTACACCCCCGTAACAACCCCCAAAAAACCCATCAAATGTTCAGTGCCACCCCCCCTAACTTTTTCACCTGTGTACCCCTCACAGGAGGTGCCCCTGTGATTTCAGCTTTAGACACATGTCAGTAATGATATGTTAAGCTGTAATGACGCAAGTATAATAATGACCCCCCCCCCCCCCCCTGCCCCTAATTTTTTCTAACACCACTCCATGCTTTGGATTCTGGATAAACCACTGATATAAAGCTTTTCTGTTTTGGTATAATACCGACACAGTGCAGAAATTGACGTCGCAATTGGTGTGGATATTGGGAAGGCCAGGTTGGACTACTTATTCAGCTCACGGACGCCACCTACATCGCTTCCATATTTCGAGGGGGGGTCTGTGGGGACTTTAAATGGGGGAGGAGGCATTTCTCTTTCCCAAATGCACTACCAGAGGCACGATTTTTGAGGGGCGGGGGTGTTGAACCACCTACACACACACCCCTGGCTACAACCCATGCAGGAGAGCATTGCATGTGCATTCACACTTTACACGTGAGCTGCAACGTATGCCCAGGGATCGGAACCGAAACTGAACCCGAACCGAAAACCGAAAAAAAAACGTTATTTTCTGACGAACCCAAACCGAACCGAACCCGAACAATTTTTTTGCTTGTCCTGAGCCGAACCGGAACTGAACCGAAAAAAATTGATACGGTTACCGGTTCAGGAATCGGTTCAGAGGTGAATTAATTGTACTACTGACTGACCTTTTTTTTGCTCACCTGAACGGTTATCTCACACCTTTCTCTTACAATCGTGTACGGTGAGCGTAAGCTTGCTTGCACGTAGCAAAATTACTGCCCGTTAGCAAAATTACTGCCCAAAATTACGCAAAATTACTGCCCGGTTTAACCGGGGACCGGTTAAACCGACGCCGAAAAAAGTAACTGTTCCAGTCCCTGTAAATGCCCCGACCGCTGACAGATTTTTTTTGTCTGTGTATGTGCGGGGGGGGGGGGGGGGGGGGTTCTCCCTGAGCCGAACCCGAACCAAACCGATATACCTGAACCGGTTCAAGCTGATAATTTCGGTTCAGCGGAGCTAAACCTGAACCGAACCAATATGTCTGAACCCGAACCCGACCGAAAAAAATACCGGTTCCGATCCCTGCGTGTGCCAGACGTCAAGAGACATGCTTCTTTTCTCGAAGATTACAAGGTGAAGGGGACAACATGCGCGCGGAGTTCGGACGCACCCTCGAAGACTTCAGCGTGTTTCCTACTTACCGCAGTGCCTTCAAAGACCTCACGGTAATCCGTCGTCTAATACCTCTGTCAGACCAGCAAAAGTAAATAAATTTTGTTCACATTACGCAGGAACGAATAGCGGCGGTAGACAAACAGCGTCGTGCGGAGAACGTGGAAGCCCTGAAACAAGTAGTCTACGAGCCCCTGAAACGTGCCAAGCAGGTCATACTGGTCTCTGCAGACATGTACACGACAGAGTTCAAGCTACGTGGCTTTGTATGTACTATCACACTTCGCAGTGTACGTGTAGTTCAAGCTCTCCCGACCATCCAATCTCGCAGATAATGCAGGTTTGCCTCCTGCAACTGGATGAAGGAAAGCCAAAGTTCTGGCAGGACGAACTGAAGCGGAACATTGTCATGAGCTTCATGAACACAGACGAGGAACTGAGCAAGCGCATTCGTCAGGTGAAGGGGCTGTGGTCAAGTTTTCTTGGCTTCTTTCAGTGGCTGCTGTGGCTCGTAGGATGGTGATCCATGCATCGCGTCGATCTAGCCCATAAGATGAACTTCTTTTAAAATGAACAAATGAAGTGACAATGGTGGCATATCTGCCTGAAAGTGCGATATTTATTTATTTGTACATACTCCAGAGATGCATTCTTAAAATAATAAAATATTCGATAACATTTTACAGAACAAACACTTCCAGTGGTTGCGGACGGCTTGCGTGCTGAGGTAATTGGTACGCCCACTGTAGTACATAACATTACCGCAATCGATGCGTTGTTTGGAATCGAAGTGCAGATCACGATAAATTTTATGAAATCTGTTACCAGGGAGAGTATTTGAGTTACAAATTTGTGTTGGTGCAATCTGCCATTGGTACAGATACATACGCTTTTATAGTGCCCACCAGCATATCTTCATTGGTCATCATATTTCTTACTTTTATTCGTTGCCATCGGTTAGCCTAGCACTCCACAAGAAGCCTGTAGACATGCCCACGTGCTCCATAACTGTTCATTCCTGGTGGAAACAACCACATTGTGCTCAACAAAGGGGTTCTGGATATGCCATTGTCTTCTGTAACAGGGATTATACCTGAACTTCACCACATAGCACGCTCCTAGCCAACCATCATCTCAAGTGATATCGTTATCTGCCCTGATTTGTTGAAAACAGGGGGCGTACGCCTTTTTTGTGACAATTACGAACAGCATAAGTGTCACAGAAAAGGCGTACGCCCCCCGTTTTCAACAAATCAGGCCAGATAACGATATCATTTGAGATGATGGTTGGCTAGGAGCGTGCTATGTGGTGAAGTTCATTTTTAAGAGTGTAGGGAACATGAGAGAACTGATGTTCTGAGGCTGGAACAACATATAAATGCCGCTTGCGTCGATCCCGTCGTATGAGTGAGAAAAATGTAAGAGTGAAAGAGGGATGAGTGAGAGAGAGTGGTTATATTTGTCCCTTCAGATGACGCGCCCTTGAGAGTCGCTGGGGAGGTGTGTTAGCTTAGCTCAATTGGTAAGGGCCCTAGACTGGTAATCCAGATGATGTGGGTTCGAGTCCTACAGCTGGCTAACCTTTTCAGTGACTTCCATCTCTCATTATACCTAGGGCCTCGTGCTTGGGGATTAGACCTGGTAAAATCTGCTTTTTACCCCCTAAATCATCATCATCATCACTGAGAGCAAAACACACATAAACAACAAAACTCAAACTAACTTGGCAAAGTGCCAATTCAGCAGCTGGAGGACATCAGCATGGCTGTTGTGGATCTTCTGTTCATCTACAATGGAAGGTTTATTTTCATATTAAACCCAAAAATATGCTTTTCCAGTCAATGATACCCAGCTTTGATTTTTTACCCCCCAACCCGACTTTAAAAACCATATAACCCAAAAACACAAAGCCCCCCTAACAAATGGTCAGTTGGTTTCCTAGAGCTTTAGTTGGGAATGAGAAATCTTCGGAACTTCAGTGGCCAACTGAGGTAAAGTCCATGACAGTGAGTTAATGCCTTTGTAAATGGTAAGAATGGGTGTGCAAACACATGAAATTCTGCCACTCACATAATTCTGCATAAAATTCTGCTGCTCCACAGTGCCCATATGACAGGTGTAAGACACCGGAAGAGCATGATCCATGCACAAGGAACTTGTCTTGACAGCAAGGAGTACAGCAAACACATTTTATTACCCCCATGACACCCCCAGAACAAACTTAAATAACCTAGACAAGAAAAATTTGCCTTTGTACATGGAAAGGTCCCTGGTCGGGACAAGAGTTCGTGGAAACACTGCATGGGATGAGATGGATGATGACGACCGTGAAAGTTTCCTCTTGAAGTGTTCCACCATTTCATGAAAGTCTCTAAGCCTTGCACGCACATTACAACTCGTCTTTCGTCTCCTCTCCCGTTGGCGGAGGCGCTCCGCCAGCGTACAGCTTGGCGATGATGGGCTGGACCACTTCTTCCAGCTCTTTCTTTTGAGCCTTGAACTCCTCAGAGTCTGCCTCAGCATTCTTCTCCAGCCACTTGATCTTCTCATCAACGGCCTCCTCGATTTTCTTCTTCTCGTCGGCGCTCAACTTGGCTCCCAGCTTCTCCTTGTCTCCGATCTGGTTCTTGAGAGAGTAGGCGTACGACTCGAGCTCGTTACGAGACTCCACCTTCTCCTTCACCTTCTTGTCTTCATCCGCGAACTTCTCCGCATCCTTGATCATGTTCTCGATGTCTTCGGGCGTCAGACGGTTGTGATCGTTGGTGATCGTGATCTTCTCCTTGTTGCCCGTTCCCTTGTCTTCGGCGCTCACCTTCAGAATACCGTTGACGTCGATTTCAAAGGTCACCTCGATCTGCGGAACGCCTCGCGGAGCCGGAGGGATGCCCTTCAGGTCGAACTTGCCGAGCTGGTGGTTGTCCTTCGTCAGGGGACGTTCACCTTCGAACACCTGGATGGTGACGGTGTGCTGGTCGTCGGATGCCGTGGAGAAGATCTGACTCTTCTTGGTCGGGATGACGGTGTTTCGTGGAATCAACTTGGTCATCACACCACCAACTGTCTCGATACCAAGGGTGAGGGGGTTGACATCCAGGAGGACGAGGTCACCTGTATCTTCTTCACCACCGAGAACTCCGGCTTGTACGGCAGCACCGTAGGCAACAGCCTCGTCGGGGTTGATGCCGCGGGTGGGCTCCTTGCCGTTGAAGAACTCCTTCACCAGCTGCTGGACCTTGGGGATCCTGGTTGAGCCACCGACGAGGACGATTTCGTCGATGTCCTTCTTCTGGAGGTCCGCATCTTCCAGGACCTTCTGGACGGGCTTCAGGGTGGAGCGGAACAGGTCCATGTTCAGTTCTTCGAACTTTGCACGGGTGAGGGTCTCACTGAAGTCCTCGCCCTCAAAGAAGGACTCAATCTCAATGCGGGCCTGGTGAGCAGAGGACAGAGTTCTCTTGGCCTTCTCAACCTCCCTGCGGAGCTTCTGCACGGCACGGTTGTCCTTGCGGACATCTTTTCCGGTTTTCTTCTTGTACAGCTTGATGAAGTGCTCCATGACACGCTGGTCAAAGTCTTCACCACCTGTTGAAGATCAAGAGACTAAGTTAAGTACTGTTGCAAATGGTTCATGTTGATCACAACTGTCTGCATCCCGGTGTCATACACATACTAACCCAAGTGAAGAGTGGATACTTCAACTTACCAAGATGAGTGTCACCGTTGGTAGAGACCACCTCGAAGACTCCGTTGTCAATCGTCAAGAGGGACACATCAAAGGTTCCTCCTCCCAAATCAAAGACCAGGATGTTCTTTTCGCCTTCCTTCTTGTCCAACCCGTACGCAATGGCGGCTGCCGTCGGTTCGTTGATGATCCTCATGACGTTGAGTCCGGCAATCACTCCAGCATCCTTGGTAGCTTGGCGCTGAGCATCGTTGAAGTAGGCCGGCACAGTCACCACCGCGTGGGTCACCTTCTTGCCCAAGTACGACTCCGCAGTTTCCTTCATCTTCGTGAGAACCATGGCGGAGATCTCCTCTGGAGCAAAGAGCTTGTTGCCCTGTCCGGTCTGGACCTGGATGTGGGGCTTGCTGTTCTTGTCGGATACCGTGAACGGGAAGTATTTGATGTCGTGCTGCACCGAGGGGTCGCTCCATTCTCGTCCAATCAGACGCTTGGCATCAAAGACGGTGTTTTCAGGGTTGCTAGTCAGCTGGTTCTTCGCAGCATCACCGATGAGACGCTCGCCCTCGGCGGTGAATGCCACGTAAGATGGAGTGATTCGGTTGCCTTGGTCGTTGGCGATGATTTCTACACGGCCGTTCTTAAAAACACCCACACTGAAAAAAAAAAAAAACATGTTTACGTGAGTACAGGGGAAAAAATGCCATCATAAATTACAATACGGCACATGATGTTAAGGGTGGCTGAAATGAATCAACAATATATTTTGTGCACAAACTTGTTTTGAGAATTTAGGTAGAATTTACCGTTATTTGTCTCGAATTTCAACCACCATTACTTTCCCGAAAGTTTGTTACGGCGTCGATGTGAAGTTTGTGCAGCGGCAACGCAATGGGTCAACAAAGGGGCTTACCAAGAGTACGTCGTGCCCAAGTCGATACCGATTACAGTGCCTACATTGTCCTTGTCCTTCGAATCTGACTCCTTCTTCGCACTGGCAATGACGACGGCGAAAAGTGCTACCGTCAAGCACCGTAGTACCCGCTGCATCGCAAATGCTTCGCAAAACCTGAAACAAGACAAAACAACCGGCTTCATGAAGGCGGAACGGGAGAGGTCAACTCCACGTCACTATGACCGGCGGGCCGGCCGGACTGATACGCCTGCAATTACATTCCTAGCAGGTCGTCTTCAGGCGCATTTTCAATATCAGACCAATGAACTTGAACTTTATTTATCGCTCTTAGATTTCTTGTACTTGAGAAGTAAATTTATGGTTGACGAGTGTTAAAGAGACAGACACCACAAAGTTTCTGGACACCTCGATGAAAGACGAGAAAATGAGATGCCAAAAGTGAATGAGCAAAAAAGCAGAAAACAGCTGCTACACTAAATCGAGTAAAGTTCGTGACGCTCGCAGATGTAACTCGGACACCGGTAACGTAGAAATCGCGCGGCGCAGAAAAGCAACACAGTGTACTCACAGGCTCGATCACAAGATGATACTCCCTCGTAGTACACCTGAGGAACGCCGCAGAAATTTACTTTAGTTCGCTCAGTTAAAACTACCAAGTTCAGTCTATCCGCTCGTGAATCAGACAACACAGAAATGACACCGCATGTGCTATAAGGACTACATTACTCGGCGTGTCGGCTTCTGATTGGCTGAAGTAGTGATGATCACGAACTCTCATTGGCTGAATGGGGGGCACGTGGTACTACCAGTAAGCGACACGTTGCATAGCCTGAATGTATTACCGGTATTGCACTGTCAAAAAAATTGAATAGTTCTAGTGTAATACACTTCCGCTATTTCATTATCAAACGCGATTCAAATTAAAGGACATCTAAACTTAAACGGAATTGCGTCAAGAATCTGTGTTTTGCATCGCCGGTATTCAGTGCACAAGTGTATTAATACGCTGCATGTTGAAAACTATTAAAAAAAAGGAAAAACAAACACGCGACTAGCTACGATTCCCGCGAATTTCTCACGCAATTTCCATACGGACCAATAACTCCTTGCGGGATACGAAGGGCCGTACGAACAGCTGACCGCTTATCTTTGCCACAGCGCTCCGGAAGTCTCTCGAAGGTTCTGGTTTTGCTTGGAAATAGCTGGAAGTCTGGTGCCCATACACAGCATTTCACGGTTTCACCAACGCTGGTTAATTTTGAACCGAGATCTGTTGCTGTTGAAAGCACTCAAAATCTTCTTTAGAAACATTGGTTGGAGACGCGATGAATGTTTCAGTGCCAATAACTCCCTTTAATGAAGCAGAGTTAAGCGTTAAATTCAAGTTAAGGGACCATTGACCTCGGTTCAAATATGTTAATCGGCGTTGGTGAAACTGGGTTAACTTTTTCTTTTTTGAGGCAGTTTCTGACAATCCCATTTATACAAAGAGGATCGAGGGTCATCACGATCAAATGAAACGTATGTCCATTCGATAACGGGTTCTGTTGATAACGAAATGTTATGATCATAAATCAAGCTGTTTAGAACGCATTGGTGATATGTGTATTTTCAATGTTTTCATGGTCCGAGTAGCTTTGCAAGTTGTTAATGTTTGTGTGGCCACGAAGTTATGATTGTTTGGTTGGTTTTCTTTCTCGTGATCGTCATTTTTCGTGGGCATTTTTCTACTTCTTTTTTTTTTTCTTTCGCTCTCTCTCCTTAGTAACGTCATAACAAACATTTCATAGCTATATATCCACGAATCCCGACTGGTGTCCCAGGCTGTTTTGTTTTCCTAAATCAATCGGAGGAGGACAGTAATGTGTGAGTGAGCGATCCATAAAATACACGTCAGCTTCACACAATGATGACGTGCCATAAGCTAAATTAAAAGCACTCCTCACAATGCAACAATTCATTGGGCCTGATTAATGCACAGTGATATGAAAATAACACCCGTACCACAACCGAGCGGACTTAGTCGTGCTGAAGACTGAGAGGTGGTGGGTTCGAACCCTGCCACCGGCTGTGCTGTCCGAGTTTTCCGAAGACCTTCCAGACGAATGTGTGCATAGTTCCCCCCGAAGTCGGCCCTGAACGCATACTGACCCCCTACTCCCCATCCCTTCCTCTCTCCATCTGTCCACATGTGTACGCCGCTCATAGCTACAGTTGATTCGCGGCGCAAACACGAATTTAAAAAAAAAAAAATCACCACTTTCCAAGCCGTTGGTTAACTTGGAGCAGCACGTAGTTTTTCTTCATTTGTTTATGTATTTACTGTAAGAAGTCCGCGTGCGAATATATTGTTTTGATATTGATTTTGATATTGTTTGCTTCATATACTCTTCAGAAGCTATCCAGTCGAAAAAGAGAAAAAGAAATCAAATGAATCGAAAGAGCCGAATATATTAGAACAGTTCCGATGCTGCACTGTTCACATTTGCTTTGGCTATGTTCTTCTTTGTTTATGTTGTCCTTTACCTTATTGTTTATCCTTTTTCTTGCTTATCTTGTTTACGTCCTTTGGCTGTAGTCTTCGCCTCGGTTCACTCTAAAGGGGGCGCAAGAAGCGCCCACGTGAGTCGGTGGACCAATAGAAATCGCGCTAAATGCATGAAATAGCGAGGAGGGTAAGAAAAGAGTGAGGGCGGTGTGAGCGCAACAGATTTGAAGTGGAGTGTGGAGTCATGGTGTGGCGTTTGAGTGGGTATGCTGGAAGGAACCTTCGTATGGAAATTTTGTAAGTTGCATTTTTCGCTGCTTTGCGAATTCTTGCGTACGTGTACCGCATATTCTTCAGCCTGTTACTTGTGGACCATTTTAGTAGCATTAAATATAATGAATCACCGTTCTTATAGTTATAAACCGACTGGCAGCATGACTTTATAAATCCTCGTTGAGATTCGTACAGCCCAAACAAACTACAACGCGAAATGGAAACTTGTTTGTTAATATATACTCATAAAATAATCCCAGATGCAAAATCTTGTCGCACGTCGTAGATGCGTTTGGATTGTGGTGCACTGTTTACACGTGTTGCGGCTGAGCGCCTTTTATGATGAACCGTACCATTCTGAAAGACCCTGTGGAATATCAGTATGGAATGTATTAGCTCTATCTGACCCATAATTGTAATTGATTTTTTTTTTATACGTCGGAATCTACAATCGGTAACAGTATTTTCTTTTCGCAGATAGCAGCAGCGAGAAGAAATGGCACATACATCGCTCGGTGAGTATTGCTAGACTTTGTCTGATCGGACTGTATGATGACATAAAAGTGGGAATCTATATGATTACCGTGATTCCACTATATTTTGAAAACTGAAGGCTTTTGGAAGCATTCGGTTCAGCATCGGCAGATGTGGAGTGTTTCAACTAATCCCTCGCTATCCGTTTGCAGATCACACCTTTGACGGTTTCCTTGTGCTCCATCACTTGGTAAGTGCGTTGATTGATGTAGGGATTACGGAAGAATTAGATCTGTGCTCCAGAACTTAATAACTGAGAACGTAGTAGGCTCGTGAAGCCTAACCCGATATGGAGGCCGCCATTTTGTGAAACGTCAAGGAGGAATAGCGACCTCTCAAGGGCCCTAACGGAAATGGATAAAGATTACAAATGAAACATCACTTTCAAACTATGATGACAATGAACTCTCTCACTGATTTTGGGATGACAGTTAAACTCTGACTCTCACTCTCTTACCTGCTGCGTAGCTACTTGAGCAATTTCAGTTCAAATCGTCAGTTCTTCTGTTCTTTTTGTGCAGGGAATTGACACAGGTTGAGTCAAGGACTGCTGTTTCTGCTACTGCATAGGTATATATATCTTACACTGATGTTGTTTACTAAGTGAATGTGATGATAGCATAGTTCAGCAGATTGTCTCTGACGAATATTTTTCGCCCCTATCTGAATAACGCTCGATTCTTCTTCGTGTGGCTGCATTTCTTCTGGTAGTAACATCTACTCTTTCATGTTTCAGAGTTGACGATACAAGCTACTCTGGCCAACATGTTCACACACTCGCAAGGTAATTCCAGTACCATTCCTAACTGTTTGTGGTCCCCAGTACATTACTGCGACTGCATTATGATGATCTAGTGTTTATTGTTTGAGTATTTGCTACTCCAGAGTGCTCGATGAGGATTTCTACATGGCTGAAGTTGATTTGGTTTTGTTTGTTTTTCTCATATTCTGCACACATTTCTTACAACTGACGCTTTTATTTCAGGGTTCATTGGTTGGCGCATTGAGCTTTGCACTTTCTCCATGCTTTCTGAGGTACCTATTAATTTTGCTTCCTAGCCCTCGTGGTGGAATGATGCTGTTGTATTTGCTACTCAAGAGTGATCGATGATTTCACAATGCATATTCTGAACGAAATTAACCTGCTTGATGATTATATGAACAGGCTTCTCGAATTGATGAGCTTGTCTTTGCAGGTTTTCACCGCAGCACTATTGATGATGCACTGTTGAAAGGGAGACAGTCAACTGGAGGTAACTGTTTTTCCTTGTTTATTTTACTGGTCTCTACTGTGATGATTAACCAACGGTTCAGATATTAGTGACGAATTTCCACCAAGATCTCTGACCTTCCCTTCTTGTTGAAGAGGCTGGCCTTTAGCTTTGGTATTTCATTTTCATTTTTTCTTTTGTAGGATCCCACATTGCTGATTTGCTGCTTAGTGTATCCACACTTAGGTATGTATTGGCATTCACTTGTTGTATAGCTTGTAATCCTGTCAGCTTTTTCTAAATGATTTTGTGCTGTTGTCAGCGTTGCTAGTACTGTGCAACAAACTTTCAGGCAGACGATATTTTCAACAGTTGGCAGGTGCAATTTGTTTGTGATGCAATTTTCCTATTGAGTATTTGCTATCTGAAGATATGTGACGACTGCAGTTTGTTCTGATCTTTTAGCTCTTCTGGGTATATATCTATATTTGTGGATGGAGTTATTAAACCTTTTGTTCATATCTGTGGTGCAGGTCGGGGTCGTGTACTCAGGTGGGAACTTTTGAGGTGGGTATTTTTCGTTACTGTAGCACACGTTTTGATAGTGATGAAAACAACTTCATGTAGATAGGGACAACTGAACTCTAGTGATGTGAAGTTTCCTCTGATGCATTTGCTTGCTAATCAGTGATTTTTTAATGTGCATTTTCTGACGAGTACATTCTCTTTCAGGTAAGTTGGATGAACCTAACCTTCGGGAAATGCAGAGGGATATTTTTTTTTTTTCCTGTGTATGGCAAATAAAGTTCTTCCAGCCAAAGTATATTGGCATTAGTCTTTTGTCACTCCTGTTGAGGTTCCTGTGATGCCTGCAGCTGAAGTATGGATATGTGCAAACATAATTGCCCTGAGTATTGGCATATTTCATGAGAAGTGGTAAGGTGTTGTAATACTGCTGCAGGATTTCCCATAATTTATTGTACTTCATGAGAATCTTAAGGACACAACAAAAAAAATCAGATCACTGTGTTCCAAATTATTTGTTTGTACATTGCATAGCATTACTTCAGAGCATTGCACCGCAGTCTCGAAGCATGGGCGTCAGCTGATTGCGCTTGAGTAGATCTGTCAGGTCGCTGCAGCCCCCAACGCTTTGGTGGTTGATGAATATTCTTGGGACCTAAGTAGAAGAGCCTTGTAGTTAAAAACTTTCACGGTAGCTTCCCTATCTGATCCATATAATTACGATTGAATAACTGCTGCTTACAGTACTAGCGCCGGTTATTTGGCCGAGTACCTGCTGAATTTCGCCTACATCAGACTGCCTGTCTAGCTGATCTAACTCAACTGCATGATACGGGATGTGCAAATCTTCGAATATCTGCGCTGGTCCAAAAGAGTGGCAGTTAATACGAGCATTTGGGAATACAGTTCTGGAATGCTCACCTGTTTGGCCTTCTTGCAGAATGGGCAGTATGATTTCGAAAAGACAACGACCAAATGCTGTTGTATTGTCTGCCGGACGAATCTTTCAACCGCTGACATCCTGCAATGCAGACAGCCGGAAAAGCGTGATATTTCCTGCGTCTTGGTAGTCCTTTACGACACTTTGCAAAGGCAGATCACGTCATGTTAGCACGCACCGGCACATCGTCAAGATCGTACGAAACATAAAAATACCTGTTTTTAGTTGTACAGGGTGTTGTAGCCCTTTTCTACCCTGTACTGTTCCGTCTACCCTTCTTGGCCCCTACCGTAGTGCCCCCCACAACACTCCTGTGCCGCCTGCCTGTACCCTGTACCGCACCAGCGCAATAGAAACACCAGCTTCTCGTAAACACCGCTGCAAAAGGCGTAGCGCTGCGATCGGCACTTTTTAGTTTCGATATTCGGATTTAACTTTTGTTAGATGTATTCAACGCGTCTCACAATGAGGGAGGTGCAAGATGGAAAAGTAGTGAACCGTTAAACGTTCATTAATATATTTGACACACTTATAGGAGGCAGATTTCATGATTACACGATACAGTCGCGCGTGTGATAATCGGGCGGCGATGCGCTTTAATAAATCCAGTGGGATCGCGGAAGTGTCGTCTGCTTCGAATCGCTCCCTTGTCCCTGTTTCGGAGTGTTCTCTCCGTCGACGCCCAGTCGTGTCAGGAGCAGTATAGTGTTCGAGGCCTTCGGATATGACTTCGCACCACAATCATATACAATAATCAAAAAGTTGCAACTCATAATTGTAATTAATGTTCCTTTGAATGCGTGTTCAAGCAGCAAGCACAACGTTGCCCGTAGACGTATCCTGCACAGTGCAGAAGGGAAGGGATATGCAAATATGTTTATGCTCCATATTTTTAGGCGCATATCCGGTGTTGCCTTTGATCGTGGAAGGCAGCCGGGTGGGTCCGTGCCCTTGGCGTGCTTTAGACACTTCCGAGACAGTTCAAGGACCATCCTCTGCTCTTGAGAAGCGGGTGACGTCAGCGGAAGTCATCGACAGCCACTGATCTTGATTGGAAAAAGGGCGCGGTTATTCGCTCGCATTTGAAAGGGTCGTCGTTAATATAACTCTCGCGTTCAAGGCTGCTTCACGACGCATGCATTGTACACGCGTTTGGGTGCCACTCTACAAAATTAAATGTGAGAATTGAAAAATGAACGGCTAGTTGGTGTAAATATAAGGGAAAAAATGCTGTCCGATCACCGTGTAATACGACTGAAAACGAATATATCCACTTGTCAGGGTCTCAGAGTGGATTCAGCCATAACTGCTCAGTCCCGTGGTCTGCAATTTGGTACGGGGTGTCACCTACACATCACTTTCGATTAAGAACTTTTTGATCACATCATCATCCTGCCGTCCTGCAGAGAGGGTATGATCCACGAAGATTTGCAAGTGACACGATTTACGTTCACGTGATATGAACGAAATATCACGGAGTGTTATCGAATTGGCATGTTCTTTATTCAGCACCCCGGTGATTTCCATATTGTGATAACGTGATTTGTTCGACCGTCCAACAGTTTGAATGTCCGCCTCCTTTTGTCAATTTATGCAATATACTTTGCGTGCCCTGCAAACCAACGAGTTGCGCTTTCCGGCCGGCGCACACCTGGGCACGTGACCCGCTCTCTCCCTTGCCGTCGTCTGCTAGGTGGAGTACTCTCGCAGACGATGCTGCGCCAAGCAAGATGACGGCGTTTGGTGCGCGCCTTTTCAGCACCACAAGGAGTGACACAATGTGCTACAACGTTCAGAGGACAGAGCTGCCGAGGTTTATTGCGTCGGTACGTAAGTTCTAGACATTCCTTTCATTCTAACGTAGACGCCAGTATGTTGCCAACCGCATTTCACGAAGACAGTTTGAACTCCTTGAAAGTTTAGCCGAACGGTTGCACTTAAAGCCGCTTGGTAATTTTACGGGTGAAGCGTTTCATAGCGAATAATTTTGCATTGCAGCGCGCATTTATGGGTGTGTAGTGCTCGCGTTTAATCGAGATCACGGTGGGTTGTGTAGATGGTTTCGCGGCTGTCAGTTTTCCGCTGCGTACCTTGTATGGGGAAGCTGTTTGATTTTGTAACCATTATGGGAATATGTACTGATGTAGTGTCCCTGTAGCTCCGTTCAGCGATATTTGTGTAAAAAGACTACTGTCATGCAGAAGTATTAGCTCCGAAATTACAGCAGACGAGCTGGGGGCTCTGTGCATCCATCATCTGTTTCCTTCAGAGTTCTGGAAGACAATTTTCTATGGAAAGACCACGTCGATCCATGAGAATGCGATGACATTACATGCAAAATTACAAAAACAATTAAAATAGGGAAAAAAGTAACACGATATGTAAACTTAGCACATTGTTTGAAGCAGAGACCCTCTGTCACCGTTCGAACGCTTTATCACCGAACACTTTCTTCATTTTATGAATTTCTATCGCAGTTACGAGGTATTAACCTTCGTCGTATTTATTGCCTCTAGCGATGATCATTGTTATTAGTCGTCTGCTGTTGGGGTGCAGTTGATCTAAAACGCAATGCGCTTATAACAGCAGCGCAGCATCTTCAGCAGTCAACCTCGATCGAATCGTAGAACACTTGATCGTTTGGTGACGTCAAGCTAGCGCCGCGTCCTCTGATGTGTCGACCTTCCTGCCCCTCAACGTAGAAGGTCTGGATAGATAAACAGCCGATAAATACATACACTATGGAAAGGTGCGAAAAAAAGAAAGTGTATCACGTCGGGTTGTCTGAGGACAGATCAAATGATTTCACTGTGCACAGGGATCCAACGCCTTTCTCGGTGTTCTTGGTAATCCTCACTAATAGCGGTGGAACTGCCAATTACCCTGCCGTCGAGGGTGCGACTTTATCGAGATAGTCCGAAATAGACATACAATGTAAGACATATGGATGTGGAACATGCATATAGATAAGCCTCTAGGCCCTTGAAGCGACCACGGTAGGGCGTTGCATTGCGCGGTAAATAATAAAAATAAAAAATTCAACGCTGCTACGCAATTGAGGAACAAGAAGACCCTTTAATTCGCTGATAGGTTAGTCGAGACCAAAAAGTTACACTCGGCATGATGATGATCTTGAAGTAATTTCAAGTTGAGCCTTGTCCTGCTATTGTCATCCACGGCTTTCCTGGGTGTCCTTCAGCAGCAGCAGGACACCAGCGGTCCCATATACGATTCTTTGGAGAAATACCGTAAAACAGGGCTTGCCTCAATATATCCCCAAGTATTGTCTGCGAAATGATAACAGTACACACCCGTGCTTCCCCCCTGAACCTCCTGTATAGGAGCGTTTTTGCTGTGTCACTATAAGTTTATTAGTTTGTACAAAACCACTAGCCATATAAAAGTCGTGTAAAACTGAATTCGGATTTCAGGATTATTGTATCGCTTCGTTTCCGTGCTGCCGCGG
Source organism: Ornithodoros turicata (assembly GCF_037126465.1). Taxonomy (NCBI): domain Eukaryota; kingdom Metazoa; phylum Arthropoda; class Arachnida; order Ixodida; family Argasidae; genus Ornithodoros; species Ornithodoros turicata. The sequence goes on along the minus strand of NC_088209.1, from coordinate 39,288,783 downwards.
ATCACGCGTCCGGGGCCGACTTCGCTGAAGTTTGTCTTACGGAAATGCCGAGCGACTGTCGTCATCCGCCGTCCTTCAGTTCGCTGAGCGAGATTCGAAAAATTCGCGCGTTCGCGCGCGCCCTCCGCTACTATTCATTTCGCTGACCTCGAAAGGGAACTTTCCGTCGAAACAACGACACAAGACAGTCCAGGTCAGCCAGTCAGGCAGGTGACGTGCTCCGCTCGAGGGTGTCATCGATAAACTTACCTATACAGTGAACCCTCGTTAATATGACCCCCGATAATCTGACATACGCGCTTTACGACCATACTCTTGGGGAACAATGCAGTGAAACCTCTGCAAATCCCACGTTAATATGACAATTCCGCATTATGACCAAAATTTTCGGGAACGAGTCTCCGAGTCTCTTCGTCAGCTGGACTCTCGCCCTTTCTCCCTACCGAAATTGCTTGGTCCCTGGCCCAATCCAGCCCAGCAACGCTCTGCGCTCAAAGCTCTTCTGACATTTCTGGACACCATCGGACTTCGATCGTTATTGTAAAGGGGCTCGTTATTTTATTCCCCCCATTCCACCAAGCACTGGGGTAGAGTATCGCCTGTTGCGATGAAACTCCCCACTCTCCAAGGCCGAAAATAAAGTTGTTGTTGTTGTTCGGGAACGACCATGGTCATAATAACGAGGGTTCACTGTAGTTACTTGCCGTACTTCTACTACCGTGAAATACCATGGTCGTACAGCGCGTATGTCACATTATCGGGTGTCATATTCGCGAAATTTAGCATAATCAGAATTATGGATCTCTATAAGTACCGTATGTCCATTACATATGCAAGTTCAGTAAAGCAAAATAATCACATCTTTCTAGCCCTAGCGAATTTAAGCATGAGATTAACCTCTTATTCACTACGCTACAATGAGCCCTACTTCACACCGTGTGCACGAACTAACTATGGCTCACAGTTGGTTTCATATAATCTTCCACGACATATTAATTCCCATATCCAAAACAACATTAACATCAGCTGTCTTTCAATTCGCTCAATAAAGGCCATGTATGTTCACTAGGATAGTCATATTATTTCGTGTGTTCTCATAGCTTTTTTGTTTTATGCATCTTAATGCATTGTGTTCATTACCATTGTCTAACTCCGTGATTCATCTGGTTTGCTATTTGTCATTGCTTTATCTGTCGAGTGTACAAAGGGGGGTCAGACCTCGTCAAGCTGCAGTTTTTGCAGCTTTTTGTCTGTATCCCCCCACCAAGTGTCATTGGTGAAATAAATTATTATATTATTATATTAACGGGGGTTCACTGTATACCAGCACCATAAACAGGGGAGAAAGTTTATATAATAGTTGCTAGCCTCACAAACGCGTTAGACGGCCATATAGGTGAAATCGCCAGGCACAAGCCCGTGTGGAACAGTTAGTAACGAGTATGCATGCCTATTTGGTCGCAAGGTTCGCGGGTTCGATCCCCGGCACAAACATAGGAGTGCAATTCAGAAACACGGGTTGCTGCGCGATGAGAGAGTAGCCAGTCCCGAGCGTTTCGGGACTAACACCTCCTCTTTTCGGAGAACTGTTCGCCGGGACGTCAACCAGGTGTGTGTACATATGCAAAAGAGTCGAGAAAGTCGGCTAATCAAACATGACCTTGTCCCCCACTGGGCGTTTCTCCAAGTTCTCCGACCTTGTAGAAAAGAAGAGGATATGCGAAACGGTCTGACAAATTTTCGGGTCGCTACCGACTCTCGCCTTTGATACCGACTGAAAGAGATTCTACAAGGCCGTGAAATCAAACACCTGTTTTATACGCGGCGAAATATACGATCTCAAACGTTCTTGGAAATCAGCTGGGGGTAGAAGTTAAGTTATCGCGGCTGTGTCGATAGAATCTCCATGGGGGAAGGGACCCGGATGTACTGAACCCCACCCCACACCTCAATCCTGTCCGTGTCCTCAAGTGAGTCGGCCGTGACTGGGACGAGGTGCGTGGGTTCGAATCCTACCAGCGGCTGTGCGGTCTCAGGTTTTCCCCGGGTTTTTCGGCAGACTCTCCGGAGCGAATGTCGTCACAGTTACCCTTGAAGTCGGCCCAGGATGCATACTAACCACCTGTCCTCCACTCCTTCCTGTTGTCATCTATCCATCTTTCCACATTTGTACGCTGTTCAAATACTCACATTTGCTTCGCGGCACTAACGTAATTAAAAGAGAGAGAGAGAGAGAGAGTCGGCCGCGGGAGTGGTCACGTGCTCACGAGGACCAATAGTAACTGCTGAGGCTGTCGCTTCTGTGACGTGAAAGCTCGACGCCGAAGTTCTTTGAAGGGTTTATATCTCGGGAAGCACGACAGGTACAATAATGGTTCTTTTTTCCTCGGTGCTCTGTCAAAATGATGTTGCCGGAGTACGAAAGCGCGTATTCCGCAAGGCCGTCTGCCTGGCATCGTAAACAACGCGTACGCGTCAGACGTATAAAACAAATAAACGGATGCTGTAAAGAGGTGCCGCTTTTTCCTGGACTTCATATTTGTGACTTGGAGTCTACACATTTTCTTATCTTATGTACATGAAATCTAATGATAGTAAACAAAAACGGAGTTGGCACGCGCGTAGCTGGGGCTCAAGAGTAGGTCACCAAACACAATGGGGAGGCTTTGAATTATGACGACATCCTCAGGTCACGACGTCGCTTTCACTTCTTTGAGACGCAAGCCACGCAATTACAGAGGGAAAAGTTCTCTCCAAGGGCCAGGTGTTCTTAATTTTCGGAGACAATGCTATATTTTGAAGAGCATGAAGAGAAAGTGAGACCTTGACGCCCTGATAAAGCCTGATTAGGTATTTTTTTCAGGCACCTCGTTTCGTTGCCCGTTTATCAGCGCACGGAGAGAGGTTTAACACTTGCATCGGCGCATAAGGGCAGTATCAAGCGCGTCCGTCTGCAAAGAGAATCCGTCCTCTTATAGACAAAGAGGATAACTTAAGATAGTCATGAAAGCGTTTTAGATTATATACGCCTTTGTCTACCATTCAACTTAAGTAGCTCAGAAAAGAAGAAGGGAAACTTTACTTGGAACACTTACGGGGCTGACAACGGTAGCAGAAATGCGTTAGCAGACGACATCTGTCGTCTGTTTTCGCGCGGATAGAGAATTGGGGCTACGACGCGCATGTTTCGCAAGCACACGTCTTCTTCCAGGCCCGCGCAATATACGTGACACATATTACCGTCATCTGGGTCATTGACGTTTCTCCCACAACAAAGTTGAGTTATATTTTACTTGCTTTCGTCTTGGCAAGGACAGTGTTGTGAAAGTGGCAGTGACATTGACGTTGCATACTACTATATGCGCTGGTGCTCCACGGCGAGGAACTCGGTTGTGGTCCCATGTTTAAAAACCAACCAAACAAACAAACAAACAGGAACCACCGAACACTGTGGCAATATACGTTCCCGGGCATCGCTTGCAAGTTAGCAGTTTTACTTTGTGTCGTAAGTTTCTTTTGTCTGTTTTGCGGTCATCGTCTGCGTTCAGAACTTGCGCCCACGAAGCAAGGCGACCTCAAAGACTCGCTGCCACTGACTTTCCTCCTTTTTTTTTTTTTTTTTGAAAACATATATTGAAATACGTAGCCCTAAGCTGCAGTAGTAACCTTTGAGAAAATTTCTGCAAATAGTCTGCTAGAAGTATAGGAAAGCGGGGGACACCGTGTTCTTTGATTCGTACTGGTTGGGTGATACAACGTGTTTATAGCTGTTGTGCCATTTGTTCATATGGTTCATATTGCTCTCATCTATAATAACTGTGTTTTACGGTGCAGGGGCGGATCCTGACCCTCATTTTTTTTTGGGGGGGGGGTTTCTTTGTCGGAGAGCGTAGTGGGTGAGGGGAGAGAGGAAAATCCGGCGTATAAACTAACGTTTTTTTTTGTTTTTGTTTTTTTTGGGGGGGGGGCATTCGAACGAGCGTGACCTCTGGTGACCTCTCTGTGTCCAGCCGTCGAGACATTCTATTTTCGGCGGAGTAATATTTTGAGAGCTGACGGACTACTTTTTTTTTTTTCCTTCTTAAGTTAAACACGACTATAGCGTCCTCTGTCAGGACCGAAACTGCAAATGTGTGCACCGGAAGGCTTCCAGAACTGTAGGATCAGCATTGTGTTGCGCATCTAGACCGTGTTCCTTTTGGGCTGAACAGTGTTACAGCATTTACACGGAGGCTCAAAACAGTTTCCAAACAGTATATGTATCCTGTTAGGAGGACAAACACTCCGGTTGGTCTCGATTGGCGTATTGAATTTGTTTCCCTCGAATTTATTTTGACGGCATCGAGAGAGTATGCATTAATACTTGAACGTCATTTTCATGGCCCAGGCTTTCCTCTTGTTATGGGCCATAGTTCCTGCTGCCGACGGAGGCATCATCGCAGCGACCCCCATCTGGAGTGCTGTGTCCAGTTACTACATCGCAGACGTGAGCTTACCCAACAGGTTTCTGCCGGGACCACAGTACTGTCCGGACACTGGACGGACGCTGTGTACGCACGTCGACCGCTATCCAGCGTGAGAACATGTTCCTTCCGAAACCAGATCATTTTTGACAGACTATATACCAGTGTTCGACCTAAGAACGGCACGAAATGTAGTCTGTCATCTCTAAGAGAACCATTCCGCCGAAGAAACTTGTCGGCGCACTACTTGTCGCGTCGTATATGGACATGCGGCTATAGCTTGTGCAATAGGAACAAGCGCATTGGGCGGGATTAAACGTGCCGTCCTTGGGATGAACACGACGAAAAGCTGTCATAGGCGACGAAATGTCGGAAGGGGCTGGGGCACGACGCCCATCGGCTTCAGGTTACGGGGTATTCGCCCCCCACCCCTCCCATGCACAGAGGTCAGGAAGGGTGTCCGTGATTCCGTGTCCAAAGGCAAAATTTTACAAGATTTCAAGTTCACTCGCATGAAGCATGCGATTCGTCGGTTATCCCTCGAAATGTTCATTTTGAGGGGGCCTGCCCCCCACCCCTGGAAAAGTTCCGGGGGGTGAGGGGCTCAAGCCCCCAAGCCCCACGCGGTCGGTGCCTCTATGATATAGCTGCACCACGTTTCCCTCGGTCGCTAATCGAGCTCAGTGGTCGAGGGGCTATGATTGTATACTCTTGAATTTACCGACGGGTATATACACGGATGCCTCTAAATCAAATGTGGTACCATAATACGTGTCGGTACCACGTAACCTGTCGGACGCATTGTAGCAGCTCGCGCTCGTTTGGGTTGGGGACTGTATATATATGCCCACTGCTTGAAGCTCGCAACGTATACGTGTGCGACTTGTTCCTGCAGCTCCCACTTCATGCAGTACTGGTTCATTTGCAAGACTTATGGTGTAGTTCAGACGCGCTTAGTCCTTTCAGTGTACCATCAGCACTGGAACCTTGTTCCGTGAACGCGTTCCAAAGGAATGTTGCTTTTTGAGCAGTGAGCGTATCTACGACGTGCTGATGTCGAGCAAAGCGAAACACTTCAACTTGTCGTCGCTGTTCGTGGACGAACGTGAAGGAGACGCGGAACCAAACTTGTCTTCCGTGCCGCCTCGAAGGGACAGTTACATCGTCTACCAGACGGCGGTGCACTACAACTTTCCGCCTGTCCTCCCTCCAGCCTTCGTCTATCACAAGAGGTAACAACTTGGCAGTGACCGCACATTTTCTTCATGTATATACATCCATAACTTTGCTCATGTACTGCTCGCGAAGCGGTTGTCTGCAATTACCTGTCAGTAGCTCTGCAGCCCATATTTACTTGAATGCCATCGAAAATGTTGTTTCAATATTGTATTTAAAGGTGTGTCATACGGGGCACGTGTTTCTTACTCGAAATAAATGATCTTGCAACACCTCGATATTTGAGATGGGATATAAATAGAGCCTGAAGTTTTAGGGTTTTACCCGATTCTTCCCCGAATTTGCACCCCGAATTGAAGGTTGCCTCTTTAGGGTGAAACCCGATTTTTACCCGGCAAATTGCCCTCTCTGGGATGTCTGTAGGAATGCACCAACTTACTTGTTTGGCAGAAAAATCCAGTTACATCACCGTTTGTACCAAACCGCTTCAGTTAGTTTGAATAACTGAGCCCGATTTCTCCCCGATTTTAGCATAATTGAAGTTCTTTCTCCCGAATTCGCATGAATTTAGTGCACATGTTTATTTACCCGATTTTTACCCCCCGAATTTAGAAAAAATATTTCCCGAAAACTTCAGGCTCTAGATATAAACCACGGCGGGGTGGTGATTCCAGACAACCGTGTCGAAAGCAGTACTTGTCCAGGTACCCCGTTACCGTTACCCAGTTACCTATAACGTGTGGTACACACGTGCGTTGCCCCTACGATATATATTCTGTCCATTGAGAGTATCCTGTGCTGTAGAGGCCTGGCGAAACGAGCGACGGAAGACGTGGAAGCAGCCTGTCCCGTTCGCACCATGTACATCTCACCGAGGGCGGCACTCAACGACAGGTCCCTATGGAAGTTCGTCGTCAACGTACCGGAGAGGGACGTCCGCGTCAGGCAGGTCATACGCGTCGACATTTGCCAGTACGTATACCGTTTGGTTATCTGTTCCCTCTCCCCACACACACTGTGATAAAGAGTCCCTCTTGGATATCATTTGGAACACATCCCTCGAGGGCTTCTTTCTAGTGGGTTCCAGGAATGTGGGGCCATCACGCATGAGCGTGCATACAAATGCAAGACTTATAAGTCGCTCTGGACACTTTTCTGCCCACGGGAGGAATAAAGGAACAGATTGGGGAGTAATTAGTCGGTTTTAGTCCCATGGTACTCAAATTTACTCCCCAGCTCTGCAGATAGTCCGTAAGATTCTTGTACTTTCGGGACTGATGGTTATAGGACTATACATCCAGTTACCCCCCAAAACTCGAAAATAACTATTTCCTCTTTTATTTTTGCATTATACCTAGTATATGCTTTTAAAATTGGAACAGTCAGAGTAGTATGAGGCAAGCATATAATTATATCTTTAGGTCCCCCGAAACGCCGTGCTCGAACGCCATCAGCCTGCCTTTCGGCTACGTCAGCAAGTGCCGACAGAAGTACCTCAAGAAGAAACTCCTGTCCCTGGACGCTGACGGCGGGGGAACATCGGAAGAAAACTTCTTCGTGCCTTCCTGCTGCGTCTGCCAACTCGTCAGAGAAGACATCAAGAAGTAGACACCTGTGTGTCCATACTCACGCAGTTATCGGACTTATGCTGTGCCAACAAGAAGGGGAGTGCCGTTTGATGAAAGGTCACACCAAGTGGCGTACGCACTCTTTAACTTTTCATTTTCACCCCATATTCCATCATACCGTATTCTGCGTACGCCACCGGTCTTGCCAAAGCGATAAGATGCAGAGGTTGTGGACAATGTATATGATGGGCAGAGCGCATGGCAAACACACACACACAACTCCGTCCTCCCGCGAGACTGCGGCTCATTGCCATAAGGAGTATTCCAGTTCCTGTATCCGAATTACTCAATAAACGACGCGTCCTCGTCAACCGTCCAATCAGTTTACGTCACGAACAACGACATAAAACCTTCCTACGACTTGCCTCCACTCTTGAAATAAAGGACGCAAAGCACGCAAAACGCCTGGTGGCAAATTGTCGCTTACAGGCACGTAGCGCTGCTGGAAAAATGTTTATGACGCTGATATGAAAAATGACGCTTATATACAGTCAAACTCCTTTACAACGAAACTCAGGGGACTGCAAAAAAAAAATTCGCAGTAAAGGTATTTTCGTTAAAAAGGATGTCCATTATTGGACCTATAGGGCTCCAGCGGGACAGCAAAAAAATTTGCTGTAGTGGTATTTTCGCTAAAAAGGTGTTCGCTATAAAGGAGTTTGACTGTACCATATATCAGAAGGGTACTTTCTAAGCGATATTTTATACAGGTCACTGGAATTCGTCCTGCAGAAAGTTCCGAGAATGTTCTCCGTGCCGTGGCTCCAGACAGGTTCCAAAGGTGCATGACCTCCTGACGCTAAGGTGCCAGCCCTCTGCTGCCCTCTACATTTGTACAGAGAAATATTCTGTAATGTACAAGCGGAGCCCAATATGGGATATGCTTTTATTGAGGCAAGACAAGGGTTTGTTCTACGCCGTTACTAGAAAGTTCAAAGCGGGACGATGAAAGCCAAGGAGCTCTACAATGCTAAGGACAGAATTGCTCATACCGTAACGATACTCCGTTAATAAACAAGGAGTGACATGGGACAAGGAGTGACAGCGGTCCATTTGTGACTGGTTCTAAAGTGAGATGTGCAACTTTTGTAAACCTTCATTTATATAATCTGATTTTGCGTTTGTAAAAGACTAAATATGTTCGCCAAAATTGCGTGCGCCCATGGCACATGGTTCGGCCAAGCTTCGGCCGCGGCATATTGCGCCACTAGTGATCCTAAGATTATGCGCAGTTGTGCTCACAGCCGCGTAAAGGCGGGCCATGACCATTAGGCTTCAAGTGCGAGCACTACTTATGCATATATTTAAGGGAAACATGAGTATATATATTCATGTCTTAATAGTCTCCACAAGGACAGGGTTATATAACCCTGTCCTTGTGGAGACTATGGAGTGCACTATCAGATAGTGCTATATATCACTGGGGTTATACTTCAGCCTCCTAGAATGACCTAATGTAGTAAAATTCTACTATACTACTATGCCTCCCGCGGCAGCTTTGGACATGGAAGGGACGGCACAATTCCAGTAACAGTAATTTCATTTTAGAAAAACGCATTTGTTATAACTTATAACACAGTTGCGCTCTAATCAATAGGGCGACGAGTTCGTCAAATAACCAATACGTAAATAAACAATCCACGCGTCCTCAGCTGTGAAGGCGCGCTTGTCGGGTAAAGGCTGTTCTATACAGTTTGCAAAAGTCGCGATGCATTACGAAAGAACCCATTCTCTAGCAAAAGCCCTGTTCGTGGCGAATAATTTGCACGATCAAAGAGGTAATGTTTGTTCGTATGCCACACACGCACACACTCCAGTGACCAAACCAGTGACTCTGTAGTGTGTCGGCTTCGTCATGGTCCTTTGGAAGCAAAGGGCCCAGAGGCAGCGAGACAGACGACTTTGGACAGGAGTAGTCCTTGACTGTCCATTTCATTTCGCCTCCATAGACAGGTTCCTTGCTTGATGACAATACACACGCTGTCCATTTCATTTTGCGCCCTTGATAGCAGGAGGTAGTAGAGATATGAACAGCAAGGACGCAACTTGAGGGGACGTTCGCAAGCCGGGTGGAGTACACTGTCGAGGCAATCGCTCGGAAAGCAAAAAGAAAAAGAAAAAAGCAACTGTATCATATGCAGACACAGTAAAGTGCGAGATAACACTTGATGAAATCGATAGTAATGTATAAATGGCAGGTCCAGAATGAGTGACAGAAAACTGAGGAACCTACTATGAAACCTACTGTTAGACAGCCACTTCGAAGCGCCAGAAACAACGGTCGGGGGAGCCACGGGCAAGGGCGCGTGTATTTCTTCTTCTTCTGTGGCACACAGCCGTAGTGGCACGCGTTCTTCTTCTTCTCCTTCTTCTTCTTCTTCTGCCAATGCGTACTTTCCGGCCGGACCGTGTCGGCGTTGCCACGTGACGTTCCTCTTTTGCTACGTCTCCCTTTGTCACGGAGCCCTTGGTAGGATGACGACCAAGACGGAAGAAGAAGAAGACGTCCGTGCGGGTAATGAGAATCAAAACAAGCAAACCTAAGTAGCCTACATTCACCACCTCCGTCACTTAAACCATCACATTCACCACATCACATTCACCACGACGTAGATTGTCATCGTCATGTCATAGTATATAGGTAGACAACCTCATAGCCCTGGCCGATCTCCCTTGTGGCTACTGGCAGTCCTCCGTGGGACGACGAAGAAGAAGTGCATCATGCGTCATGTAGAAGAAGAATCATGCGCCGACTCATAATGGCACCACATTGCCTGTCTGTACGCACTCCCTTGGATGCGAATTCCTGTGCGTGGGGTGCAGGGAATACTCAGCGAGTATAGGTTTGCTTAACGTGAGTCCTCCCATGTCTTCTGTAACCACGGCTCTCGTGTCTTACTTAGGGGATCATGGTGCACTTTCTCATGCGGACGTTGTTATGGCGACGGGGATCTGTGGAGGTGCCTTCTGGAGTAATGATGCTATTGCCTCCCACCTATGTCAGTTATTTTACCTCTTGTTTGACATTACCGTAACGACATGAGCATGTCGACGTTGTAGGTTTCTTTCGTTCTCTTCAGCACAATCTGGTGATGACTTCCGCTGATGTCGAGGCATTCCTTGCTCGTTGCCATCGCACCTCCTTGCGGTCGGAATTTGCTTCTGAGGTATTACGCAACATTTCTCTGTGGGAAAGTATGACAACAGTATTCTCACCGGTTGTATTCACCAGTCCGTTGTTGTACTAATGGTTCACTCATGGAAGCCAAGAAGGAGAGCTCTGCTCAAATGAGTATGACAAGAACCTTGCAAGGCATCCTGCAGTCCCTATAATGACGTGGCCCTTCAAATATGCAGCTTGGATTCGAGCAGCAGCCGTTTCTCGGCCGGCAGCCACAATCAGCGTGATGGGTTCCAGCAGGACTGTAGTTCCACTTGTGAAGATAGACAGGACGAAATCGCTCGGCTGTTGGGGTGTGAAGGTGAAGGCCATGAAAATATTATTAAATCCCTGGTTGTGCACAAAAGCGTTCGCTGCAAACGTGGTTAAACGATAAGACCACGGTGAAGCACAGGTTTGGATGAAAATTAAGCAGGGGTCCAGGAGGACTACTTCATAGTCCTCCAATTGGCCTCTTTCTTCTTCTTGTCGCTGACCAGCAGCTCTTCAGTGCGCCCAATATGAACTATGTGTAGGACGGTCTGCAGGTGCGATGCCATACGTGCCGTGATGACAGACCTTTCTTTGATCGATCCTCACTTCAACAAGGAACCAAGAACAGCCTCTGGCACCGTGGTTCCTTACAGTGGGTTCCTTGTCTGAGGTGATAAAGTATTTAGCGAAATGGGAACTCCGACACCAAGAAGCGATGCCTTATCTTCCCTCTGTAGAAAGGAAGGTGCGTGGTGAACTGACCTCTGTGTGACTAGTGTCGCGTTGTTGCAATTTCTCTCAGTTCTTCCATAGATAGTTACAGTGCTAGGGCTGTAGCACTTAAGGTATCAGGAGGTTCTGGCCATGGTAGTGAATGACTAGCAACAGCCCCGATACTGTAGCGCGTAATAGAGTGGTTTCCTCTTTGGTTTCTCTCTATCCTCTCGTTATGGTTTCCTTGTTATGGAACATCGAAGATTTCGATTCTTCACAGAAACCTCCCGTTCTGGAATCTTGGAATGTGACAGTGTGGTTGCTTCGTGCGTAAGACAGGAATAATCAAGGCAGGCCATAGTACAGGATCAAAGGAATTGCCGTGTCATGAGAGGAGGTATTGCCGCAAGGTCTGGCTTAACCGTCGATCGCCCGTATATAGGGGACGTGTCCTTCCTCCCGTCAACAATAAGACGCTTGAGCAGGACTTAGCTAGGTGGATATTTTGAACACGTACATTTGTTCAGTAGCAGAGACCAGCCCGGGTTATATGGGACCCTTACGACTGGGGTATTACAGGATGTCACAGAAGAAGGTTGTTGGCAGGGGTGATACGTTGAGGAAGCAATTGTCTTGTCGAATGGATATCCGTATTTCAGGTGTTTGGCGAGTAGCTGGCTACTAACTAACCTGTGCTCGCTGTGCCTTAGGCACCACGGTGAGATCTCCTTATAGTTGAGAATATGGTACAGGTTTCATGACTTCTGGGCACAATTAATGCAATACTTCTTGACATTACACTATACACAACATATTCGAAACATAATCACACAGAAGGACACAATATTCTGCATAATATTATATGCATATATCTGCATCTTTGATCGATGACGATGGAATGTCCCCGAGAGCTGGATGAAGGACTGGGGGAGCTTCTCAACCCGTGAGCCGACCGAAGAGCACGCTTCTGTCCCGTGAGCAAGACTGAGCAACCTCCCCAATCCCCTCCGAAGTCGTACCTTTGGTAGAGCATTTGAGAGAGGGAAACGAGGGCGAAATCCTCCTCCCCCATGTAACGTCTCCATAGGACCCCTTCCTAAATAATTTTCTGGCAAAGCCACCATTCTTCAATGCCACTCAAGGTGCAGATACAGCACAGCAAAGATAACCTATCTTGCATATAGACACCCTGAGACGATGCCATGGACGATCCATCAGTTCAGATGTTGGTATGGTTCATGGACAAAACTGTCTTGACGGCGAGGGTTTGGCGCACCCGTGCACCTCCCCTTACAGGAAGGTGGTGTTGGCCGGAGCGAATGTGGTGGGCTCTACGAGCACTTTCGAGGGACATTACATTTCTTGGGGAACAGGTCAACTGAGTATCCTTGCGTTTGCTGACCAAAAGCGGGGGAGGCTCCGCCTCCTGGATGTGGGCCAATAGGAGGACGCGGAGGTCTTGGTCTCTGCTCATATTGGCTCTGGAACTCGGGTGCAACACCGTAGTAGCCCTCGACACATTAGAACAGACCCTCTTGCACGGCGTATAGAGTCAAGGAGGGGGCAACCCTCTCGACCCCATAACACCTGCGACGACTCGCAAGTAAATGACACAACTGGGCACACCATCATGACCATCCAACGGCTCCTGCTGAAGTGCCGAGTATTACAGAAATACCGGCCACAGAAGGCTGGTATCAGACGTACTGGCTGATTGCTACCAAAGTATTGGGTTCGAACCCTGCCTTGGCAACGCCAACAACTTATTGGTGTGGTGTTCTGAGCCAAAGCCACATCGCGTTGAAATGACCACGTATAGGAGAGCCACAGTCGAAGAGGAGTGATAGAGGCAAACTGGTAATCACCACCCCACCACCACTATCACCATATCACCAAAACCGGCAGCGAGAATCCACCGTCGGTAAGTATTGTGTTCTGCATTTTGCATTTCTTTTCGTCTGTCTGTTTTTCTGAATAGGATTCGTAACGGCAAAGTGCACCCTGCCGGTAGCTGGGTCGCTGGAACCATGTCACCAACTAATCCGTCAGCTCAGGACGCTTGGCTGTGTTCCCAGTGCGACGCAGACGAAATTGCTAAAACGGGCACACCAGCCCTTTAAAGTGCACACTGCGTGTAGTTGGGTCGCTGGAACCATGTCACCAACTAATCCGTCAGCTCAGGACGCTTTGCTGTGTTCCCAGCGCGACGTAGACGACATTGCTAGATACGTGCACACCGGCCCTTTAAAGTGCACACAGCCGGTAGTTGTGTCGCTGGAACCATGTCATCAATGCCTTCATAATTTGCCCACGTCTCGTAAGCGTCATTTGACCTCATTTTTGAATGCACTCATACTGACCCCAGACCCCTCAGGCCTCACCAGTGACTTCACTCACACAGACGTGGCGCCCCTCAGACCTCATGAGTGCACTCACAGGAGACCTCATGAGGGTAAGAACCTCATGAGTGCACTCACGGATGGCCTGATCGCGGGCTTGCCCTCACTCATCCTCACCTCAAAGGCGTGAGGTGAGGGTCAGGGGCACTCATGAGGGCCCTCATGAGTGAGTTCGCCCAGCTATGTCCTCAAGTGAGTCGGCCGTGACTGGGATGAGGTGGGTGGGTTCGAATCCTACCAGCAGCTGTGCGGTCTGAGGTTTTCCGTGGGTTTTTCAGCAGAACGAATGTCGTCACAGTTACCCTTGAAGTCGGCCCAGGACGCATACTAACTACCTGTCCCCCACCCCTTCCTGTTGTCCTCTACCCATCTTTTCACATTTGTACGCTGTTCATATAACCAGAGTTGCTTCGCGGCGCTAACATTATTAAAAGAGAGAGAGAGAGAGAGAGAGAGAGTCGGCCGCGGGAGTGGTCACGTGTTCACGAAGACCAATAGTAACTGCTGAGGTTGTCACTGCTGTGACGTGAAAGCTCGACGCCGAGGTTCTTTGAAAGGTTTATATCTCGGGAAGTGCGACAGGTACAATAATGATTCTTTTCTCTTCGGTGCTCTGTCAAAATGATGTTGTTGATGTTGTTGATGTTGTTGAAGGCAAGGCCCTCTGCCTGGCATCGTAAACAACGCGTACGCGTCACACGTATAGCACTAATAAGTGAATGCTGTAAATAGGTGCCGCTTTTTCCTGGATTTCATATTTATGACTTGAAGTCTACACGTTTTATTATCTTATGTACATGACACCTAATGATAGTAAACAGAAACGAAGATGGCGCACGCGTAGCTGGGACTCAAGACTAGGTCATCAAACACGATGGGGAGGCTTTGAGTTATGACGACATCCTCAGGTCACGACGTCGCTTTCAGTTCTTTGAGACGCAAGCCACGCAATTACAGAGGGAAAAGTTCTCTCCAAAGGCTAGGTTTTCATAATTCTCAGACACAACGCTATATTTTGAAGAGCATGAAGTGAAAGTGAGACCATGACGCCCTGGTAAAGCCTGACGAGGTATTTTTTCAGGCACCTCGTTTCGTTGCCCGTTTATTAACGGGCAGTATCAAGTATAAGGGCAGTATCAAGCGCGTCCGTCTGCAAAGAGAACCCGTCCTCTTATCGACGAAGAACATAGGAGTGAAAATAACATCATGAAAGTACGCCGTTGTCTACCATTCAACGTAAGTAGCTCAGAAAAAGAGAAGTGAAACTTTACTTTGAACACTTGCGCTGACAACGGTAGCAGAAATCCGTAAGCAGACGACATTTGTCGTCTGTTTTCTCGCGGATGTTTCGCGCATGTTTCGCAAGCAGACGTCTTCTTCCAGGCCCGCGCAATATACGTGACACATATTACCGTCATCCGGGTCATTGACGTTTCTCCCACAACAAAGTTGAGTTATATTTTACTTGCTTTCGTCTTTGCAAGGACAGTGGTGTGAAAGTGGCAGTGACATTGACGTTACATACTACTATATATGCGCTGGAGCTCCACGGCGAGGAACTCGGTTGTGGTCCCATGTTTAAAAAACAAACAGAAACCACCGAACACTGTGACCATATACGTTCCCGGGCATCGCTTACAAGTTAGCAGTTTTACTTTGTGTCGTAAGTTTCTTTTGTCTGTTTTGCGGTCATCGTCTGCGTTCAGGACTTGCGCCCATGAAGCACCTCAAAGACTCGCTGCCACTGACCTTTTTTTTTTCTCGAAAACATATCTTGAAAAACGCAGCCCTATAGATACGCTGCAGTTAGAAACCGTTGAGAAGTGTTACCAGCTCCCGTGGCATAGTGGTTAAAGATGATCGCTTTCCACGCCGAGACTCCTTCCCCCACTCCTTCCTGCTGCCCTCTCTCCATCTGTCCACATCTGTACGCCGCTCGTAGCCACAGTTGCCTCGCGGCGCCAACACGAAAAGAAAAAAACGTGTTTTACTGTGCAGCGGCGGGTCCTGACCAGGAATAGGAACCTGTATGTTTTTCGGTCCGGTTAGGGTTCGGGTTTAGGCATATTGGTTCGGTGCGGGTTGAGCTCCGCTGAACTGAAATTATCAGCTTGAACCGGTTCACCAGAACCCAGAAAACGTGTCATTGATTTGTAATAGAAGAAAAACTACACCACCTAGAGTCATGCGCTCAATGGCATTTGTTCTTACTGGGGTTTTGGAACCTTCTGATGTGAATGTCGCATAACGTAAGTTTAAGTATGTACATTAAAGGTCACTTTTTTGCCCCAGCAATGTGAAGAGCGTGTCTAATTTACTCAAATTAATGATAATGGACAAGGATATTCAGGAGCTATCCCATCGTAAAAAATGGCCGAACATCATGCTCGACGGAGCTCCCACAGGATAGCGCGCGATGAATTTTTCAGCACAATCTTTGCCAGTCCGACGAAAGGAGGTTGGAAACCCAGCCCACCGGCATCGCAGAAAGAGATAACGCAGGCACAGCTTATCGCGTCCGACTTTCGTTCAAAAAGTCATCGCGCGTTATGGTCCGGTGCTCCGAAAAGCATGATATTCGGCTATTTTTTTCCGATGGGATAGCTCGTGAATATCACTGTCAATTATCATGAATTTGAGTGAATTCGGCACGCTCTTCATATTGGTGGCGTAAAAAAGTGACCTTTACTTGGCGAATTTCCGAGTTCAGTTCGCAAATATTTACATAATTAAACTTACTATACATGACATTCACGCAAATGCCGTGGACTGCATGATTCTAGGTGGCGTAGTTTTTTTTTTATATTATTATTATTATTATTATTATTCAATGACACGTTTTCTGGGACACCCCATATAGACCGCGTTCCTTTCGGCTGAACAGTGTTACAGCATTTACACGGAGGCTCAAAACAGTTTCGAAACAGTATATGCACCCTGTTAGGAGGACAAGCACTCCGGTTGGTCTGGATTGGCGTATTGCATTTGTTTCCCTCGCATTTATTTTGACGGCATCGAGAGAGTATATATTAATACATGAAAGTCATTTTCATGGCCCAGGCTGTCCTCTTGTTATGGGCCATAGTTCCTGCTGCCGACGGAGGCATCGACGCATCGATCCCCGTCGGGAGTGCTGTGTCCAGTTACAACATCGCAGACGTGAGCTTACCCAACAGGTTTCTGCCGGGGCCACAGTACTGTCCGGACACTGGACGAACGCTGTGTACGCACGTCGACCACTATCCAGCGTGAGAACATGTTCCTTCCGAAACCACAGATCATTTTTGACTGACTGACTACCAGTGTTCGACCTAAGAACGGCACGAAATATAGTTAGGGGAGTGACTTTTTCGGGTTAAATGCCTTTCTCAGATTCGGGGGGTAAAAATCGGGCGCTATTTTTAAATCTGTAATTCGGGGAGAAATCGAGCGACAATTGTGCCTTCCGGTGTTACTGGGTGTTTAAATTTCTCCTCTTGTCTATTAAGTCCTTTCCTAATCTCTCCTTTCTGTGTTATTTTTTTTTTTTTTTGCGAGATCGTGATCTTCCAACTGTAATCCCCGAAGGCATACACAGTGTTGACACACACGGGTGTATTGCTGGGAACGTAAGTGACCCATTCTTACATGTCTTCCACGTGGCGACCTTTGTTCGTCTTCAGTGGAAACCTCACTTGAGGATTTCATAGTGACTGGAATTCGGGGAGAAATCGCGTTTAACCCGAATTGGTCGGAGGTTAATTCGTGGGGGGAGGGGGGGGGCATAATTAGGCATCCGGTAGTTGCATGCTGTCTTCCAGAGGATGTCCGCCTGGACGTAGAACTCAACTGCAAGAACAACATCTATGCTGCTTACGGAGCTTTTTTTTAAAATAAAATTTCTGGTCAGTTTTTAATGCCGCACTCTGTATATATATGTCCGCTGCTTGAAGCTCGCGACGTACGTGTGCGACTTGTTCCTGCAGTTCCCACTTCATCCAGTACTGGTTCATTACAAGACCTATGGTGTAGCTCAGAGGCACTTAGTCCTTTCAGTGTACCAGAAGCACTGGAATCTTGTTCCGTGAACTCGTTCCAAAGGAATGTTGCTTTTGAGCAGGGAGCGTATCTACGACGTGCTCATGTCGAGCAGATCGAAACACTTCAACTTGTCGTCGCTGTTCGTGGACGAACGTCAAGGAGACGCGGAACCCAACATCGTCGACAACTTTCCCATTGTCCTTCCTCCAGCCTTCGACCATCACAAGAGGTAACAACTTGGCAGTGACCGCACATTTTCTTCATGTATATGCATCCATAACTTTGCTCATGTAAAGCTCGCGAAGCGCTTGTTGGGAATCGCCTGTCAGTATAGTTTTGCATCATATCCCATATTTACTTGAATGTCATCGAAAATGTTGTTTCAATATTGTATCTAAAGGTGGGCCATACGCCGCACGTGTTTCTTACTCGAAATAAATGATCTCGCAATACGTACATCGATATTTGAGATGGGATAAGTCACGGGGTGCTGATTCCAGACAACCAGTACTTGTCCAGTCATCCTGTTGACAGCTGTTATGCACGGGTAGGTGGAACTGTCTGTATACCCCGAGCGGTTGCTTCAGTCTCTGGGACGGAGTGGAAAAATAATGGTTACGCGACTTAGTGCTGTAAAAATTCGCCACACAAATACTCGAGTATGTCCAGCTTCATTGCTATCAAGAACGTTTTTCTAGAATCTGTCGCGCGGCGGCGGTGGTGAAGGTGAAGGAGCTCGCCGTTCTCGACCTCACAGAGGTGGGCAATGTCACGACTAACTCCCTGAGGGATTGTGCGTCCTGGGCCGACTTCTAAGGGAACTGTGCCGACATATGCCTGAAAGCGTCTGAGTCGCGCGTCGTCTATACACTGGCCTCCTGTGCGGCGTGTACAGTTCTTGTTTGAGAGGTGAGCCGGGTTCCAAGCCAGGCGCCGGCTGCGTTGTCTGCGTGCTTCCCCTGGCTTGGATGTAGTTCCGTATCGGGACCACTGGCTTTTTTTAAAGAAAAACGAATAAAAACAAAAATCTAACGCTTTTACATGAAAGAGGAAGTAATTAGTAACGAAATTCAACAGGAATGTCCCTCGTATATTGCGTAAAACGTATAAAAATTAAATTTTATCGCCAGTTTCTTGATGGCGATCCGCCATCTTGGCTGAGGACCTTACTGACCTAACCCGAGGCACAGTCTCGACGCCCGCACCGCCTACACTCTAAGAAAAAAAGGTGTAATTTTCTACCTTTTGGGGTAGAAGTGTGTTGTCACAGATTCTCAACCCTTTTGGGGTAGAAAGTGAGGGGTAGAAACACTTCTACCCCTTCATTTCTACCACACTGGTGGAACAGTTCTACCCCTGAGTGGGAAGAGAATTCTACCCTGTTAGTGGCAAAATTCTGCCCCTACATGGTTGACTGTTATTCCTCTGGGGGGTCTATCTTTTCTCTCCATATGGAAGACACCTCTACCCCAAGGATGAGAAATATCTGCCCATCTTGACGCTAAATATTCAACCATTCCCGGAAGACAGTTCTACCATGAGTAGAACTGTTCTCCCTTATTGGAAGATAATTTTTTACCCGAAATGGTAAGAATCTCTGCTATTATTCGTACTGTGCCTACCGGTGGCATATCTCTACCCGTAACGACGGGGCATTTAGACCTTCTAGGGAAATATTTACTCCGCCTTTCATGAAGGACGTCTGCCCTTCTGAGAAGAACTTGACGTATAGTATTTGTGTGGATAAGATAGAACATGTACGTAGACAACTGGTACTGGTCACAGCATTTTATTAGCACGTCACAATTGGAATCGTACACTTGCGCTTACCATTGTGAAAGGTACATCCATTTTGAAGAAGCCTGAGCACGGAGACACGAAAGAAAACACGACACAACACAGACGACTACATTGTTGCATCCATCAGACTGCACGGCAATTGCATGGACTGTCTTGCACATAAATTCCACATGCATGCACCATAACAAGGGCATCGGGATAACTTCTGAGGGCTCGACGTTTCACACTACTGTGTCTCTCTAAATACACACGAATCTTCGCCCGGTCTATAATATCTGGCCGGAGGAACACGTGGCAGGACGGATGATTTCAACTGAAATGTAAATGGCATTAATAGAGCATTTAAGATAAGCGATAAATAATAACGACGGTACATGTTTCACTTCTCAGAAAAATTCAGAAATATGTTTACATGTGTGATTCCCTCAGAAATAGGCATGCAAAAAGAAGGCTAACCCGGCAGTGAACAAAAGCCAAGAAAAAATAAATAAATAACACAGCGCACATCTAAAAAACCATGACTCGAGCGATGAATGCCTTCTCCCATCAAACAGCGGCTCACCGTATGTTATGGCTCCGTTTCTTCATTTTCGAAGTGGATCCCGTAATCACATCCGGCGGGCGCTGATAAGGTGCCGTGCTAAAGTTGTCATGGTGACCTGCGTGAATTACACAAACGCATTTGCTCATATTGCAGTTTCATAGGATGCTGAAAAAGTGTCAGACGACATGCCGGTCAACCCGAACACGCAAAACACATCTGATCACTGCATATAAGATGCTCGGGAAGAAAAACCTTGAATATCAAAATTACTCACCTGATTCTGTCCTAACTTCACCTTGCTTATGTTCATATCATTGCAGCTGAACCGATAACACCTTCCACCATGCAGATGCGAATACCCGACTCAGCATAGTCATTAGGCCGCACGCATGGCCTTCGGTGCAGCAATGTCCACGTGCAAACCGACAGTCTGTCACTTTCAGCGTTCGTCTCTATACTGACCCCTTTTACACAATCAGCGATTCCGCGCAAGCGCAGACACTCTGTGTTTGGTCGCTCTGGCTAATCCCTTGAACAGTGACCTCGAAGTTGGACCAAACGCCTTTGTGCGCAGGATTAGTAACCCTCAACTATTCTCGTCGCTTGAGTGACTCCATTTACACTTCCATTAGTGACCCTGCTACGAAACACACAAAAAGAAAAAAAGAGTCACTTGAACCCTAATAGTGACAAGATTGCCACAGTGGTTCTACCGTTAGGGGGAGAGAGTTGAGCAAAAGGGCAGAAACAGCACAACTTCAACCTGCATTCGGTAGAGGGAAAATAGGTCGGGAAGAAGTGTTGCGCTTCTACCCGTTTTCAACCTTTTTTTCTTAGAGTGATAGTGCGTGCCTGGGGGGGCGGCGCCCCCCCCAGACCCCCCCAATCTGTAGAACCTAACTTAACCCAACCTCACTAAAGTGAGGTGATTTAGCCCATTTCGACGACCCTACCTTTCGCAAGACGGCAAGTTTCGAATCCGTTAGGCTTAGCATTCCCGTATTTCTCCTGCGCTAAAAGTGAATCAGTTGGGGTTGTTTAAATGCATATAAAAAAACTTCTAGTCCACAGAATTTTATAATTCTTACATTTTTAGATTCAGTACATGATCTTCTTCCACGTCTATGCAATATTTACTTTCCTAACCGTTTCAGTAATTTTTAAAAACGAGTGGTCCCGATACGGAACTACACCCGATCACACGGATGGTCTTCCCCGGCGTGGTAAGATGCGTCGCGTGCAAAGACAATCCTAAATTGCACCGAGAGAAGCATATCCCGTCAGACCTTGCCTATAACGTGCGGTACACACATGCGCCCCCTATACGATATATACATTCTGTCCATTGAGAGTATCCTGTGCTGTAGAGGCCTGGCGAAACAAGCGACGGAAAACGTGGAACAAGCCTGTCCCTTCCGCGTCAGGTACATCCCAGTGAGGGCGGCACTCAACGACAGGTCCCAATGGAAGTTCATCGTCAACGTACCGGAGAGGGACGTCCGGGTCACTCAATTCATACGCGTCGAAGTTTGCGAGTACGTATACCGTTTGCTTATCTGTGCCCTGGCCCCCACACACCCTTAGATAGAGAGTCCCCCTTGGATATCATTTGTAACACATCCATCGAGGGCTTCTTTCCAGTGGGTTCCAGGAATGTGGGGCCATCACGCATGAGCAAGACTTATACGTCGCTCTGGACACGAAAAAAAAAAAAAAAAAGGAACAGATCGGGGAGTAATTAGTCGGTTTTAGTCCCATGGTACTCAAATTTATTCCCCAGATGAGAGTCACTGAAAGGTTAGCCAGCTGTAGGACTCGAACCCACATCTTCTGGATTACCGATCCAGGGCTCCACCTTTTGAGCTGAGCTAACACACCTCCCGGGCGACTAGGACGCGTGATCGTAAGGGACAAACCAGCCACTCTCTCTCACTCATCCCCCTTTCACTCGTACATTTTTCTCACTCATGCACACATTCATACGACGGGATCGACGCAAGCGGCATCAGTTCAACAAGAGTCAATTGATGTTTTGAGGCTGGAACACATATATATGTTCCAGCCTCAGAACATCAATGTCTCTTGTTACTCTCCAGCTCTGCAGATAGTCAATAAGATTCTTGTACTTTCGGGACCGATGGTTTTAGGACTACGTATTCATCTAGAGTCTGAAATAACTATTCCCTCTTTTACTTTTGCATTATACCTAGTACTATATGCTTTTAAAATTGGAACAATCAGAGTAGTATGAGGCAAGCACATAATTCTATCTTTAGGTACCCTGACGAGCCGTGCTCGAGCACCATCAGCCTGCCTCACGGCTACGTCAGCAAGTGCCGACAGAAGTACCTCAAGAAGAAACTCCTGTCCCTGGACGCTGACGGCGGCGGAACATCGGAAGAAGACTTCTTCGTGCCTTCCTGCTGCGTCTGTGAACTCATCAGAGAAGACACCAAGAAGTAGACACCTGTGTATCCATACACTCTCA
Organism: Ornithodoros turicata; assembly: GCF_037126465.1. NCBI lineage: Eukaryota > Metazoa > Arthropoda > Arachnida > Ixodida > Argasidae > Ornithodoros > Ornithodoros turicata. The sequence goes on along the minus strand of NC_088209.1, from coordinate 39,266,397 downwards.
GAAAAAATTTACGCTTACGTCCAATCTTACCCTTACTAAGCGTAAAATTCGACAAAATCGCAGACGCCATATCCGTCAAGCTCTGTTTTACCCGTAAACGCGCTCGCTGTAGGGCGGAGTTTTATGCGTAAATGGGACGGAGGACATGATTTACTCTTATATCCTGACGCATACGATTTCGTCTTGACGGATAAACTGAAGCTCTGCGTTGGAGTGTTAGCTCTTTACGCCTATATTGACGATTATTGTTCTTCAGTTGTTATACGGGCCAGTGATTTCCCCAGAAATTCACTGCTGGGGTGGGGGGGGGGATGCTTGGTGACGTGGTGGGGGCTTTCTTAGACACGGAAAGAAAACAATGGTGACATCTCTGCAGAGCTTTCCCGTTTTATTTGTACATGTTATTACGTTAGAACGCAGAACATTAGAATACAGATCCATTATGAACGGCATGTCAACATTAAGATGCATAATCACACGACGAACAAAGACTAGCACCTTGTCTCACGAAGCTCAATGAATACATAGCACACAGATTGTACAAATGCATGGTACGATCATCTGCATGACTGTGGTCCTACAGCCCAAGTTTGACAGTACAGGATGTAATTCGCTGCACCGAACTCTCTACGAGAACGTGTTGGTGGCCGAGCTGGGTGGGGTCACCTGAGAAATTTCAGGGGGGCGTTGCAAAAATGCAGAGGGGGTGTACACCCCCCTGGGGGGAGGGTAGGGAAACCCCTGATACGGGCCCTGCCTTCTGAGAACACTTGCATGGTTCCGCGTGCAAAGCGTCTTTTCTTTCGCTTCGTTAACGGTCACTCTGGCTTCTGGCATCTCACGGTCTCACATCGTGCACGGTCCAGCAAACGTAAGTTTGCGCTGGGTGTCTGTAGTTTTCTTAATGTCATATTTCATTTGTGACAAACTTATCACAGGAAGAGATGGCATCGAACGAGACAACGTCGCACGATATGTGGGCAAGGCACGCGGACGACGCTGGTTGAACAGTTGTGATTCTCCAACCGTGACCGTAGTAGCCTTCGACACATTAGAACAGACCCTCTCGCCGGTGTCCGACGTACTGGCTGATTGCTACCAAGGTATTGGGTTCGAACTCTGCCTTGGCGACGCCAACAACTTATTGGTCTGGTGTTCTGAGTCAAAGCCACATCGCGTTGAAATGACCACGTATAGGAGAGCCACAGTCGAAGAGGAGTGATAGAGGCAAACTGGTAATGTCCCTCCACCCCACCACCACTATCACGATATCACCAAAACCGGCAGCGAGAATCCACCGTCGGTAAGTATTGTGTTCTGCATTTTGCATTTCTTTTCGGCTGTCTGTTTTTCTGGATAGGATTCCTAACGGCGGTAGCACATAAGCTCATGAGGTACATATAGGAACATATAAATATAGGAACATAAGGGAACATATATAGGAACATATAAGGAGCATATAGTCTCGAGCAAAAGAAGCGATTTCGGACCCGAACAGCAAGTTGGAGATAAAAGCTGCAAATACACAGATACCACTGGCGTTTCACGTCTTGCATCTTCGTAATGGGGCAGTTACTTCGTGTATTGCATGTGTTTTTATCGACTGATTGAACTGTCCATTACATTTTTGCACTGGAGTATTGTGTATATCGCGTTGTACATATCTGTCTATTCACCAGGTTGATCACTGAAAACCGAACTGATTGAACACATGACTCTTGAAAGACAAATCAGCCGCGACTTCCTTGTCTCTACCATGGGAAGAAGGTTCAGGGATATTCCCAGGACTTTCATCTCGGGGTATAGGTATGTGTGACGCCCACACCTGCTGCTTTTGCGGCATTATTGGACTTTCTGGTCGGTATTTCGGGGGGAGGGGGGGGGGGGGCGCTGGGAAAACCCCTGACACCGCGGGTGCTGCAGAGGACCAGGAGCCCAGAGACAGGAGAAACATACCGTCCGTAAATGACTTGCCGTGTCTTGTTGTCTTTCCTTGTCGTACAGCTTAATTATGTTTGCCTGTGGTATATCGTTTCTGTCTGCTTCGTTTGGTTAAACCATATTCCTATAGTACCAGCATCCCTATGCTTACGCTAGTGACTCAAAAGCTTTCGACTCATACGTGCATAAGGCCATAGCTAGCCGCGAAAAAACGGGTCACTGTCTGACACAAGAAACAGCAAACAGGAATTGCTTCCCATGGACAGTGAAACGTGAAATGCATCACCGGTTCTGTCGTATATGGGTATCGTATATCGTAAATGAAACCGAAACTCGAGTTATAAAATCATTTAAATTTGGAGCAATAGGTGGCGGTGCTGTTCCAAGCGAAACGAAATGCTGCTTGCAGCAGTCGGCCGATTTATCCTTTCGGCTGCCGGTCAACGTGGTCCTCAAACGTCAGTACATCTCGTACAACAAGTAGCTCGTGCCATGGCTTATTCAACAGTGGTACGTGGTTCTCCGAACACAACGAGCTACAGCTTGTACTTCAGTAAGTGCAACGGGATGTAGGTGGCAGTACTTTTTTTTTTAGTTTCTGCTGTTACCGGTTTGTCACCGGCACACCACAGTAGACGCTCATTGAAAGGGGCACAGTAAACACGAGGGACTACTAAATGTTCCGTTGTGTGTTCTTGGTCCGCTTTTGTTAGACCATCGCAGCTAGTGCGTGCTTGAGTGATTCCTTTTTGCAGTTTCCCTTTGTGTTGTCTGCCCGTACACACAACATCTATTATGACTGCTGTTCATTCACATTCTCTTCTGACATGCACATATTTTTTTGTTTTCTGATATTTTGATCAGCCGTTTAAGGTCGTGTTTCGGGGCACAAATTGCTAAACGGTTACGCAATGACGCTTGCAGACCGCATGCACCACATCGACAAGCGATCGTCTGCAAAACCTGGGGACTTCCCTTTACGTTATCTTGCGCGACATGTTTGCAATGCGCGGAAAGTCTTTCATTTGAAAATGCGTTTTCGCTTGTCGTGATGGATGCGAAAAAAAAAAAAAAAAGAGAAAGAAAGAAAAGAATAATAAAAAAAAAGCAATTTATTCATCGAACATCACAATCGTCTTTCGACATAAAGCTACGAACTGTCAATTTCACTCCCTCTCCCCAGCTTAGCCTGCAGTGAAAGTAGTCTTTTTCTGCGTGTAACCTACAATTGAGATAACTGTACAACAAATCTAGAGCTCGCCGTTGTAATTCTTCACATGTCCACTGATAATATGGGCACTTAGACATTGAAGAGACAATAAATTTACAGCCGACACACTAAAGCGTCTATAACCTGCGTGATAACGTGGGAGTTTTAGGAAGGATCTGCAAAAATTCGGTAGACCATTGTGAATCTTCAATCCGCAGCATACACCTACTCGAAAGCCAATCTGTGTGATCAAAAATCAATTTTGGATCAAATCATCACGTATCTTCCTGCAGTCAATATATGGCGGAGCAAAAATATTGAGGGATCTCCAATGGCTATTGATTCCAATCTATTTTTATTACGTTCCCGTAGCAACTGAACCTTGAAGTAATCAATTTGTCTCTCGCCTTGCACGCCTTGGACTAAGGGACTGGTTATGTATCGCTTGTAGTGTACAAAGTAGTAATTTTCGAAGTACACCGTAGTTTTCAGAGATAAGCTTGACACATCCTCTGTATGTAAAAATGCTTGTAGTGCACCAAAATGTTGTGGCATTACTGTTGTCTTGTTTTTCATTTTTCCTACTTGTATCTTTAGAGCAACAGGGTCCCCATTTTGTGAAAAAAAAAAAAAAAAAAAACCGAACGAGCAAAAATTGCAAAAGAGCCATTTCCCAAAGGCAATATTTTAATGGCAGACTTTACCCTGTTTCACAAGTGTCAGGTACATAAAAAAATGACAAGGCTGGTTTGAATACCACATCATAAAACCCTTGAGTGATGAGAATTTGGACAAGTAATGTCTTATATAGTGTACCTCACATGGGGGAGAGGGGGATGGAGCCCTTTCATTTCTCTTCCATTTTTTGAAGTGGAGGGAGAAGGCAGTGTGGTACACTTTAGCCGTTACTTTATTCCGTAATTGTTTAGCGCCCGAGTTTAGCAGCTGAGTTTTTTTCATGGTGTACACTTACACTATTTCATCACACAACGTTACAACAACGTCATGACTTTGTCATCTCTTTCACGCCTGCAAAGAGTCTGGAGATGCCTTTATTTCACCCTTCCACGACATCCCAATGTTTGCCGACGAAGCGAACCATACTTACAACATGGTTGTTGAAGTCCCTCGATGGACCAATGCTAAGATGGAGGTGAGCCGCACCGGTTGGATGGGCTCTGGGTGCTAACAATTGATTAATTACCCAGATAGCAACGAAGGAGCCCTTGAACCCAATCAAGCAGGACATTAAGAAGGGCAAGCTACGTTATGTGCACAACTGCTTTCCGCATCACGGCTACATTTGGAACTACGGTGCCATCCCGCAGGTAAATACGTAATTTGCTGGCGCTTCAGTATAATTACTTCAGCAAACTCAGTTACGTTTGATGGATTACGCTTTGTGCTGTTCTGAGGTTTTGACCCGGGTACAGTCATTTTGTCGCCTGCAGTCGAAGTAGACTCTTTCAGGGTACCGAGCCTAAGAAGGGCCCAAGGGGGTGGTCTTGGGGGAACTAGCATCGTTTTTTATTGTTAGGCTCTTTTTTTGCATAAATTTATCCCAGTACCCTCCATGCGAATAGTCGAATCCCTCATTAAAATTCTGTCCTGCGTGTTGTTTTACATTTACAGACTTGGGAGGACCCTGGGTTTGTGGACAGCAACACCAACTGCAAGGGAGACAATGACCCCATCGACATCTGCGAGATTGGATATCGGGTGAATGTCTCTTTCTTTGCCTAACGTGTTGTCACATAAGATGTTGATAAACTTGATAGACAGGTTGATAGACATGTTGATAGACACGTTTATAGAAAGGTTGATAGAAAGGTTGATAGACACGTTGATAGACAGGTTGATAAACGTGAGTCTCGTCCAGGTTGCAAAACGTGGGGACGTCATCCAGGTGAAAATTTTGGGCGTCATGGCACTCGTGGACGAGGGGGAGACGGACTGGAAGTTGCTGGCGATCGACATCAACGATCCACTGGCAAAGGACTTAAATGGTGGGGTGCTTTGCTGAGGAAATTTCAGCGTGTTGCATTTGGTGGTGTAACCGAGAAGGAACTGACACGTGGTGTTGGTGCTTCATAGCAGAATTGACCTCAAAGTCCCCAATTGACCTCAGATTGACCTCAAAATCCCCAAGCTGGGATGCACTTTAGATGTTGTTATATTTATTTACTTATTTGGACATGCTGCAGCCTCACTCGAGGCTGTTGCAGGAGTGAATAAAAAAACTGACTTGAAACATATCGCGAACAATACCATCCATAGCATTCCACTCGGTACTGCAACTTGAAAAAAAAAAATATATATATATATATTTAAAACAGTTTTGTCGACATGCATATTCTACAACATTGAGCCTGTGTGCGCTTCTTAAAGAGGAAGCGTCAGCAAACGTGAGATATTCATGAAATGGAATTCTTATTTGACGATTCACTATCGAATGAGCCACTATCCTCAACCATAGAGCCAAACGCCTAACACATAATGGAGTGAGTCGTAGCTGTAACAAAACTGAGCATGGGGGCAAAAAAAAAAGTTCTATCTAGATAGGACAAATCGAATCGCATATGCATTGTTTTTAGCTGACGTTCCAAGTTTTGAAGCAAACGGGGCAATAAATTAGGCATAGATAGGAAAAATTCGATCAAAGTTGCCCGACTCGATGATATTCGTGCCTTTTATCAACCGCTTTGCCTATATGAAGTACTTTGTCGCTGACCAGCACCTACACGACCTAGACGTAGAGAAAGAAACTAGTAAGACTGCATTCCTGGTGTGTTGTCCTGTGTTGTGTCCTGTATTGTCCTGGTGTGTAGGTGTGTTGGACGGGAAGCACATACTGGAAACTTATTTTTATTCACAATGTATTAATTTTCGCGAATTTCGCGACCGCTAAAAAATCGCGAAAAATTGTACTCGAGAACACAGCTTGACATTGATCCCGCTGAAGGAAATAGACCTGGAATCGCGAAATTATATAATTAATATATTATATATAATATAATATATATATTATATAATTAATAATATAATTATATAAAACGCTCGTTTCAGATGTCGACGATATTGAGAAGCACATGCCTGGCATGCTCAAGGTAGGTAGGAAGAGTTGAAACTGACGTTTGCCGCATGAACATTGTCTCAAATCGAAACAGGCCACCCACGAATGGTTCCGCATCTACAAGATTCCGGACGGAAAACCTGAAAATCAGTTTGCATTTAACGGGGAGGCCAAGAACAAGGTAAGATACTGCCATCATCTGTAGCCCATATAAAATATTTTTTCTTAAATCGGGGGGGGTAAAAACCTGTTTTTATTTCGGGAGCTGTAAAATAGTCTAGTGGAAAATAAATAGTACTATTATAATTGGTACAGTGTGTTTTCTATAGAAAGGCATAACATGGTAACTAAACAAAGGAACTGATCGTATCCTTTCTGCTTGACTGCAGGAGTTTGCACAGAAGATCATTGCAGAGACTCACGAACACTGGAAGGATCTCGTACAACGTAGCGACACAAGCCCCATCAACTGGTGACATTTTTGTTTCTAAAACCACTAGACACGTGCAGTATGTTTTACATAACGCAAGATTCGTCACACGCCTTCGTACATTCGTACTTGTAGGTTGAGCACATTTCCGATTGACCTGGGCTACGTGAGCAGGTGGCAAACAGGATTTTGAACGCTAGCGCGAAGTGCACGCTTAAGAGAATACCCTGGGGAAACAGTAGTGAAACTCATTTGATCATAAATATCTTCTGAACTCCAGAGCACAACACACCTCTCAAAATGCAGACGTTAAAACTTCTCCGTGTGGCGAATCAAATTCTCTCTCTCGGGTCATCACCGGGGCATTGTGCGAAAGAACGCATGTAGGACACAAAATTAGTTCGGTCCTCATTGCATTTCACACTAGTGTTTCAAAATATAGCTGTCTGTTACAAGATTGTCACTATGAAAGTCAAACAGTTCCTCAAGTGCTGGTGGATATTTTATTATTACCTCATTTTATTATTTATTTTTTATTGTCTTTCTATGTACACAGCTCAACCACTACATTGGTGGGCAACCCACACCAGATCAGCCAGGATGAAGCGCAATCTCTTGTTGCTTCTACATCAGAAATGGGACCCGATGCCGGCCGGGACCCAGTTGGTGAGTGAGCCGACGTGTACAGTAAATCCCGGTTATATAACAGCCCCACTTACAACGAATTTCCGGTTATAACGAACACGTTGCAAACGACACTCAATATTTAACTCGGCGCAAGCAGACTCCATTTATAACAAACTTCCAGATATAACAAACAGTTTTTGCACGACTTGCAAGTTCGTTACAAACGAGATTCACCCGTACTACGTAGTGTTCTTTGGTTTCGGGTTAAACCGTATTATTTCAACAATATTTGCACCCTCAACACACCTTCTGAAATTTAAGTACAACCCGATTTCTAGATTTCTACTGAGAATCCCCAAGGTCCTCAAACTTGGGATGCCATGGTAGGCCCTCAAAGGGGTGAACTGCTTTTAAAAACTGCTTTTACCCTAAAACACAGGGCCCTATATATGTAATACCCGTCAGATGGGCACGCTTACGGCCTTAACAATTACAGCTTTAAGTGCATACAGTCACTAACTTCTTGCCAGACGTGAAAGCCATATGGCCTTTGCGATGAAACTGAGATGTAAGGGCAACGGAGTTCCCGTAAGACAGTTTACGGCGTTCCCTCGAAACTGCCAAAGTTTCGTCACCAGATACCAAGAACAGGATTGCGCAGATTTCATTCAATTCAAAATAAAATGTAGCAGCCTCATGGTATATGGCATTCTACCATAGGGTACTGTGTAGTAAAATTTGTAATTCTGTTCACATTTTAGTTGACAAGTGGCACTACGTCACCCTCAAGTGAACGCATCACACCTGTGACATGAGCTCTTCCCGAAGGGCTCGACGCTGAACCCAGGATAATTCTTTGGCGAATCGATGAATCACGACAAAGTTACGTTCTGTACTGCCACTCATCAATTGTAATTGTTGTCATTTAACCTCTCAGTTTGGAAGACGAAGGATGTGAAAATAAAAGACATTGCTCTGGGACCTACAGTGCCTTCAGGTACATTTTGAGATGTTAAGTTTCATGTGCAGTCGTCCTCTTAAGCTCACCTTTGCTTTTCCTGATAACCTGCGTTTTACGTATGCTTAAGTTGCAGAAGAATGTTGCATTTGTAAACATACAATGACCATGTTTCTAGTGTTTTATGTATACACTCTGTGTGTAAGAAGAAAGGGAACGGCTCACCTAAGCCTTCTCGTGTGCATATGTCTTGACATAATTGTTCCTGCAAACTCCACATTCCGGACTAATAACCATGCAACGAACACTAACCGAGGCAGTAATTGTACAGATACACGTGGGCCCAATTTTTATTACAAACTGTGGCTTGAAAAGGAAAACAAGAAAAATAGAAATGTAAGTTATTCCTGCTAGCTTGCAGATTGCAGGTGCACAACTCCTGGACGCTTCTTTGTGCTGTTCCCTTTCTGCGAAAGAAATCAGAGTCACAAAATGTTACCGTCGCGCAACATAACCAGTAATGGCATAGTATGTCAAATGTTACGACCATCAAAATTTTGTTAGAACTGAATTTTGTGAACCATCGTCTCTCTCCACCCTTTCAGGAGGACCCCTGATCCCAGCCGATTCCCCCTTCAATTCCCCACCCCCACCCCACCCCCAATTCATGCCCATATCCCAAAAATCGACGAAGCCTCGACTATGCTGGCAATTTGATCGGTTCAGGAAAAGTTTTTATGGCATTTTATTCGCGTGCGGTACTTTGGCCCCTCACCTCCATGGGAATTTTGTGCCCCCTTCACAAATTCCCGGGGGTCTACAGTAACCCCTGTAACCCCCCTTTCCGCCAACCCTGGTGAAAACTGACAACTTAGTGTACTTTCAAACACCAGCACTGTCGCTGAAATTAACAGTGCATTCGGGGGGTTGTTCGGGGGGCGGGGGCTTTCTTGGTCCCTCTGGCATGTATTTTGGGGGAGGGTTATTGGGAAAAATCCCAGAGTGCGTTGTCATCAAATTGAGCCTGTCCCAAAACGTGCCCATGAAATCATGCTCTAGAGAGAATGGTTCAGAGTACTTCATGTTGAAATATAGTGGCCGTCCTGGCTGTTCCATTATTGCTGGAGTGTTTGAAAAACCAGAAATTTTCTGAGCCGAGCCCATATTTTAGGCCAGTGACTCCGTGAAACTGCACACACCTTACTTGTGTTCTTCTTTGTAACCTTTGCTTTGCGTTCCTCCACCTTCCTCGTGGCCTTGGCTGCCTGTTGCTTCTCTCTTCTTTTCTGTTTCCGTTTCATGGTAGCTTCTTTCTTCTTCTTCTGCTTCAGCAACAGTTTGCAGTTCTTGTGAGTGGCTATCGTCCGGTCCGCTTCTCCGTTTTGAGTTCCTTTTGGGCCTTTCTTTTTCTTTTTTCTCCGTCTGCCAGCTGGCTCGTTCCAAGCAGTCTCTGCTGACACGTTATAAGAATGATTCTGCCACCTCTCGGGTTTCCTCTTCTTTCTGTGTGGGCCGTAGTCTGTTGCGGAAAACACGACGTGTCAGCGTAATATGCTCTTCATAAACTAATACACACGGTGCTGCTTGTTACTAGCACACCAATGTACTCGAGCACGTAGTAATTCAGTAACTTTCATCATCCGAATGTGGACCAGAGCCACCAATATTTTGAACAGAGGCTCTTCAAAAAAGCGGCTGCCTTAAACTTGAGGCTTTTGCTTAAATAACGTTAACAGCTTCGTATTGTACAAGATGCACGAAACGATTAAGTGTCCACAAAACACATTTGTATGGTAATAATAATAACGTACACACTGAATAACAACATACAAAGTGTATGGCCCAGTTTCGTACGTTGTAGTCCATGGATTTGACACGCAAAGTCCTACGTTCCTCATTTGAACGTTTTTTTTTTACTGCAATTTTTTCGAGCCAACGTTGATGTTGGAGCCGAACAGCGTTGGGAGACATCGGCAGACAAACGGGAAGTGACGTTTTATCCGTGCATGACGTTTTATCTTGTGGTGGATAGTCTGACAGATGAGGCAGGATTTCGAGCGACATTAAATGGCACCTCGCTGCTCCTTTAATTAGATAAAGTATCGGAAGTCTCAAATTAAAGGGAAAAAAAAAAGGCTCAATTCCTCAGCACTGTCTGATAAGCGAATAGAGATAAGAGAGAGAGTACACAAGACAGAATGGACAAACCAAAATCACCTTCGTCCACACGTTCGTCCCACCTCGGAATGGCGTAAGACACTATGAAAGGAGTGCTGAAAAAGCCGCGTCTCTTGAACGGACACCTCTGCGTAAGGGAACAGCACAGAGATTAGTTTCGTCGTCGTCTCGGGAGGGGGAGCTATGGTATGGTAAACCTACGTGGCCAAAATGACCCTCGCCGGCACAATTGAAGCAGAACGGTCCATGCTGCGGAGAGTTCCGTGGCATCGGGGTTACGATGGGTCCTGGTTTTGTCTGAAAATCGAGAGGAACCACATACATTCCTTGCTTCTCTTTCTTCTTTCCAAGGTCAGTGGTTTTAGGTGCCAACAGGGTGTCTGGAATTTTACTTGTGGACTCAGCTCTTTTGTTAGTGGGGGGGGAAATTCCATCTTGCAAAGAGAATATATCTACCCCGTTTGTCTTTGCCATAAAAAAAAAAAAAGGGAGGCAGGTGCAAATGCACTACCAAAGGAAGGGTTTGGGATGAGAGGTTGAACTCCCCAAAAAAACCCTGCTCCGGATAATCCAATGGGGAGAGGTGTTGCTCTTCTACGACAACGTGTGTCCGAAAATATGGAATTATATGCCAAGAAACATCAGGTGTCGACCACCCATTGTAAATCTGTTATCCAATCACTGCGAAGTGTGGAATAACGATAAACAATCATAGACTATGAGGTCGACCGCGTCTGCGGCTCATTCAAACTCACCGTGAGGTGGTAACGCCTCCAGAAATCTGGACAGAGCTGAAACACAAATCGTAACAGGTATGTAAAAGTGCTGCTCTGTCAGGCAATATCGTTAGGGCCTGACTTTTTCGGGTTTTATTTTTGGTCAAATTCGGGGGGTAAATATCGGGTGATATTTTTCGTTCGAAAATTCGGGTGTATTCGGGTTAAATCCCGTTACGGCATATTCTGTCGGCAGGAATTCGGGTGTATTCTGGTGATTTTTTTCTGTTTAATAAAAATTTGTCTTAGCATAGAACTAATGTTTAGCAATGTTATCAACCTTTATTTTAATGCACGCTTATGAGTGTGCCACGTGACCCGGATGTTTTCGGGTAGATTGGGGTTAAACCCGAATTTTACAGATTTCGTTCGGGGGGGGGGGGGGGGGGGGTAAATATCGGGCGGATACGGGTTTAACCCTAAAAAGTCGGGCCCTAAATATCGTTGATAAAGTTATTTAAAACAGCTAATTTCTCTATAAAGGAGGGGTAAGTACACACCCTCGACGGATGGCCTGTCAAGTTGCAAACGTTGCAGTGCTCGACGTACGGCTGGTTGCATTCGTAGTCTACATGCCCCTGAGAGAAGCATCGTGTGCACATTCGTGAAGGACACCTCGATCCGCGATGGCCTGGTATCGCACACAGGTAGCACACCCTCTCCTATACGGCAGAAAATGAGAACAGAACCCAGTTCCGTGTAAAGCGGAGAAGAGAGTGCAAACTAAAATTCGAACGAGAAAAAGCTGTAGACTCTTTTGGCAAAAGTTTGCACGATTTCAAAAGGTCTCTCGGACGTCCTGCCACGGACCTACCTTTGGTTGCGGACAGTTCTTTGACAGGTGTCCCATTTTGCCGCAACTCTTGCAGTGAAAATTGGGCATGTTGTGGTAGCGGAAACCCTGGAGATTTCGGTACTTGTCATCTGCGTCGATGCGCCAGAGGTCTTCATGCTTAAGACCTGCAAGTTTTCCGTGTCACAACCTTGACCGAATGTAACCTTTTTTCAAAAAAGTGGTGCCGTACCTGTTCTTGTACCCGGCGCGCCATCTGCATTGATAGTTATGTCCGGGTCACTATCACCAAACGTCATGATATCGTCATCATCGCTACTGATAACCACAGTCTCACTATCGGGATCGCTGTCACTGGTAGATGTTTGGTAATCACTATATATTTCGTCCAATACCACAACCTCCTCATCGTCGGAACATGTTGCGAGTTTCAGGTCTTCTGCGGACTTTTCTGGGGAACTTTCAGGCACCGTTGTTGCTTCGTTGCGTTGGTCATCAACGTCATCGTCAATGCCTTCAGCATAATGAATTTTTGAGTACAGCAGGGCTTCGACCTCACTGTCTGGTTCGTCACTGTCAACCCCTTCTAAATAACAGTCTTCGTCACTGGGATACATTGTCGATGAGCTCACATAAGTACGCACATCACAGAACTCAGCAACAACGCTGTTCACATAATGGACGGTGCTCAGCACGCGATGACCCCTTTGCTGTGTTTGGTGAACACGTTGTGAACAAGTATCACCTGTACAGAGAAAGGTGTGTTAAGACGATACAATGGACTGACACTGCATCGCGTTTGACGGAATTAACTCGTACGCAATATCCAACACACCCATCGTAAAACTGGACTGGTGCGTGTACGCACTTTTCGTAAAGTTCACTTTTTCTTTGTCGAATGCATGGATCATTGGATGGATCGTGGCATGGATCGCGGTGTGCCCAGTGGCCCCGCGATGACGACAAGAGTGCTGACGATGCCAACGGGGACTACGAGGGAGACACAACGCGTTGCCCAAAATCCACAAATAAATTACTAGACCACTTTCGATGTTGCATTGACGTTTTATATTGGACTTAGATTTCTCTGTATTTGGCATTTTCAAATTTGGTATTTAGCGAATAATTTGGCATTTTCGAATGGATCGATTTTTTTCTCGATCGGCTTATATTGGATTTGAAGAAGGCTAGCAGAAACGGTTTCAAAAACAGCCAAGTCGTGTCGTTTTCGGATTTTCGTTTGTGGTGCCAGCTGATCTTGTGGTCATCCTTTGGGTCTCTGTTGTTGGATGTGGAAACTACAAATTCTCCCATGGGAAATTTCTTCTCTAGCCCTACTGTCCCGGCAAGGAGATCTAAGAGAAAGAGGAACGATGATTCGTCCAGCGAAGACTCCGCGTCAAGTTCGCCTAAGAGGTGTGGTTGCTTTACGTTCCACGTAAATGACGCATATTATTGCTCCACTCAGTTAATAACTCGAATATCAAATAAATATTACTCTTGTAAAGGCCCGTCCGTCGTTTGGAGATGAGCTGTTATGTCCTGCATGTGTCTTGTATGATCTTCCGCAGAAGAACAACATAACACTAATACCTTTTAGAAGAACGCCGGTACCTTTTCGACATTCGTAGTTTAGCTGTTGAGTAGCTCTGGAATGTAATCTATATTTTCGGCGTTGAATGCCGGTACAGGAGTTCTGGTTCTGGTATTCGGTCTGACAATGGACTACCGTATCGGAAATAGTGAAAGTGACCTATATTTGCAAGCTTCCTGTTTCCAGGAAGAAGCTCACTACCACATCACAGTATATCTACAGGACCCTGTTTCTGGAAGGACAGAACAGCGACGTGACGATTGTGGCCCTGGGAATTGACTGGAGGCTTCACAAAGTTTACTTGTGTCAGGTGTTGTCTTCCCAGAGATTTTCTCACATATGCTTCAGGAAACAGGAAAGCATATTGCGAGTCGCCTAATGACGTCATATTTCATTCTTTAGACTCCGTACTTTGCAAGCATGTTCACCGGAGGCTGGAAAGAGACGGAGGAAGGCATTGTCGAGATTGGGATAGAGGACCCCCGCATCACCCCCGACGGTACCTGTCTCCGTCTTCACCCTCCGTTACAGACATAGCCTGTCGTTGCGTACTTATCTTGCAGAATTGTTTTACAGCCTTAAAGACAGTGTTTGGAGCACTCTATCTGGATGAGGTTGTGATAAGCGCGGATGACGCAGTGCCAGTGTTGGCAACAGCTACACTCTTTCAAATGGTAGGTTTTGCGTAGTCTGATTAGGGAGTCTTAGTATATCGTAAGCTACTGCCTTCGCATACGTAAGGGATGACGTTAGTGGTTCTGCACATGTGCAGAACATATAGAAAGCTTTCCTCATTGTGCAGATCCACCACAGAGGTGATAGCGTACAATATAAGAAAATTCACTATTATCTTAGACTGCAGAGTTTGCTTAGAAATAATTTTTTTTGTTATGTCTTACAGGATGACCTCATCACTCTCTGCTCGGAAATAATGGAAGAATCTATTAGGTATGCAGTTCCTGTTGCCACATAAAAAGAAAAGGACTGTGCACGACAGTATCTTAACAGATACAAATGTGGATATCCACGTCATTATCCACACTTCAGCCTCCGGACAAGAGATGCTGATATTTCGAACAGTGACAGTTCTAGTCTCTCTTCCGTCTGAACAGTCTAGTCTGCTCTGTTCTAGTCTCTGAACATCCTCTGTTCAAAGTATTGGCGTCCCTCATCCCGAAACTCGTCAAGTAACGTTGCTGTCATGTTGACACTTTTCCCTGCATATGCAGTGAGAGCAGGTGTGAAGATATGTTCAATATTCACGTGGTTGCGGACACACCTATTTAAAGTAGGATGGTTGTGGCTCTTACAAAGGGGGGTACCGTGCAGTGCAATGAAACTGTCAGTGTTATCCACGGTCAGCTCTAGTCATAGTTACCATTGGGAAGTTCCAGAGATTGGTGGCACTTAAAGGGACAGTCACATCCGTTCCAGTTGATTTCTAAACCATGACGTCATTTTATTTCTTGTTGTGCACTGACCACGGTATCGAAAATCCCACACGAAATAGTGACGCAGTTTGACGGCGATTCGATGGAATACACGACAAGAGCAGACGCCGGATGTTGAGAGTATGCAGGAATGCCCTCTCTGGAAAAAGGATAAAACGTCACTCCCTACACCACCAGTCAGAACACGGTGATGAAAAAGTGGGTACTTCAGCGGTGCGGTACCCACCTGCACCTTTTTCCTCTGAGTAAGGTCCTTCCGTTAGGGAGTGACGTCATGCTGATCTCATTGTCGCAGGAACCTCCGCAGCTGCAGAAGGAGCACCGAGCGTAAAAATTCGTTTATTTAATATTTATTTAATATATTTAATATATTGTATTATGTATATATTATAATATATTAAATATATATTAATATTAATATATATATTTAATATAGTTAATATTAATTTATTTAATATCCAAGTTTTCGGATGAAAAAAATTAGCCAAGTAGATTGTCTCCCAGTACCGAACTTAGCCGTATCTGTTTCGTAGATGGGTTTCTGGAAGTGACCTTCCCTTTGAGCCAACTATTAAGCAATTTAAGTGCAACTCATGTGTGGTTGTTGCAAACGTCACCAAAGTTCCACGCCACTTTATGTGTATCTTCCCATCCAGATGCACGGTTACTTAGGCATAGAACTACCACACATGCATTCCGTATATCACATGCATGACACTCAGTCAGTTTGTTGCTGAACATCTCTGCACCACTCACTCTGCAGCCTGTCCACCGTCCTCTTGTACTACAATACTGCCCTGGAGTATGGTTCGGTGTGTCTGAAAAAGAAGTGCTGCTCCTGGCTGGAGGAAAACCTGATGCAAGCAGTCAACCAAAGTCCCAAGACACTACGAAACATTGAGTGAGTACCCTTTCTCACTGTCAGTTCCCCTGCAGCTATCTGGGGCAGATCGCAACCTCTTACATCGTCTTACTTGACGGCTACCCAGGGTCACCCTGATGAGAGACTTGGTGGAGTCTCCGAGGCTCGTCGTCATCCAGACCGAGTTTTCATTGTACCTCCTGCTACTTGTCGTAAGTGCGGTTTTTGTTCTTCCTTGTTTGTTAATGTTACTGAGAAGAAAAAAAAAAAGAAATGTCGTACAAATTTGTGCAAGGAGTTCGCATTTTAATGGGTACCATTTTAAAGTGGCCGCATGGGCGTGCACAGAGGTGAGAGTGGGTAAATAAATTGGTACCCGCAGCCACACCTGCACCTGCTGTGTGTCATGTGGGTATGCCCACACTACACATATTTAGAGTCTGAAGTTTTCGGGAAATATTTTTTTTCTACATTCGGAGGGTAAAAATTGGGTAAATAAACGTGTGCTCTAAGTTCATGCGAATTTGGGCAAAAAAACTTCCAGTATGCTAAATTCGGGGAGAAATCGAACTCGGTTACTCAAACTAACTGTACTGGTTTGGTACAAACGATGACGTAACTGCTGACGGAACTGGTGACGCAACTGCACTTGCTGTCACACGAGTTAGTGTGCACACTTATACAAACGTCTCAGGGGGGGAAATTTGCCGGGTAAAAATCAGGTTCCACCCTAAAGCGCAAACCTTCATCTCAGAGGTGCAAATTTGAGGAAGAATCGGTTAAACCCTAAAACTTCAGGCTATACACATATTTTATTTGCAGCCTGCAGTGACCCTGAATTTTTACTGGAAATCTCAAAACCGTGCAGGTGTCCCCACGTAAATATCGCAATACCTGCACCCATGTTCAGTTATGGACGTATATACATGGAGGATTAATTAACTGTTAAAAGCGATAAAAAACCCCAGTGCGAGGAGACACCAAAAAGGACAAAGGACAGACAAACACAGCACTGTACAAATATGCATCACCAACCCGCCCGGATTTTAGCTTTGTTTCAGTTCTTAATTAACTGTGTAGTGGTTAGTGCAGAGTGACCAATGCAGATAGGAAGAAAATTCATAATATTTAAGCCAAGAAGTCTACCCCAACAATACAAGGCTGTCCGATGAATATCTGTGATATGTCCGAAACTGGATGTTCGGATATCCTATGGATGGCGTGTCGTCTGTAATATGTACACTCAGAAGTCCAACTGAGAGAAACAAGTAGCCTGCAGAAATCTCCGACGGATATCCGCAGGGACGATGCAGGGATGTTTTATGGACGCGGTCGACCATGCCGTCACTCGTGCGCTGCAAACACAAGCTAGATTTGGCATTCCCAGTGATTTCTGTGCTGGACGTTATACGGATATTGTATCTTTATCCGCATTGGATGTCCGAAGGATGTCTGTCGGACGTACGAATCCGACCACGGATCTTAGGACATTAATCGAACATCCACGGGATATTCGGTGTTGGTGGGGTAGCTGTCCCTGTGTGCAGCCATTTTAGAACTGCCCTAATGAAGCCTTTCTTCCTGTAGTGGGTCTATTTGAGAAATACACCTGCATGGGACGGTGAGGTTAAAGATGCTGTGACGGAAGCAAAACGCCACTTCAAGGAACGGCCAGGTTTGTGGACACTTTCACGCACCAACATTCTCTCTTGGTTCCGGACGTTTTCTTTGTCCTCCGTAAACGTACATGTTTACTTAGCTGTTTTGTTTGCCCAGAATCCTGCACTTTCTTGGAGACCGAAGATGGTGAGGACTACACTGAAGTGTTTCAGGCACTGAGGCTGGAAAATCTCATCATTCACCCTCAAGACGTTGAGGCTCTTCAAGAAGATAACGTGATTCCAATGTGTGAGTGCACATA
Source organism: Ornithodoros turicata (assembly GCF_037126465.1). Taxonomy (NCBI): domain Eukaryota; kingdom Metazoa; phylum Arthropoda; class Arachnida; order Ixodida; family Argasidae; genus Ornithodoros; species Ornithodoros turicata. The sequence continues at coordinate 39,248,583 of NC_088209.1, read as the reverse complement.
TTGGCATGTGAACAAGATAATGAGGAGTCATGGAGCAGAGTTGCTGACACACAGAGCGTGTAAAGTATTTTTATGAACAACTCCCAAACTTCGGAGTTCACGTATTAGTGGAAGAATTCCGAGCTTGTTTTATAGGGTTTGGTCTTTTATGGGAGCAAGTATAGAGCTTGTGGTTATAAGAGCTTTTGGTGTACATTGGTAGTGTCAGTTCTTTAGTATTCTGAAAAGGCTGTAGAGAACAGTGTTGCCAAGATTTTATTCTAGTTTAACTTCGCGTAACATTTATCTGTCACACCTTATTAGGGTTGCAGAATTTTTTAGTGCAGATAAAATGTTCTCATCATTCGGTTTTCTATTCACTTCGCAAGATTTTTTTAAATGCTTTCATTTATTTGAGAGCATTTTTACGACAACTTGTCATATTCATTTGACCTGTATCCTGTGCATGTCATGATCCTGTACGTTTCCTATGTCAATTTTGCGAGAAAATGTTTTTTTTCTCACAGATTTTGTTTCTGCTGAAAAAATTCATGCAGCATTTACCTTGATGCAACTTTTCTTCCAGCGATGCTGGATCCTGTCTTTCGGAGGCAGTGGTGTTCGATGTTGCGGGTCGACCAAGGCCTTGACCTTGGGTAAGGTTGCCCGTTGTTCTATCTCTACGTATGACATACTGTAAGAGTTGCTTTTTTCGCACGAAAAAAATTGTTGCATTTTTCACAGCACTAAGAAATCGTGAATTTCATTACCCACGAAATCAGATACTGTGACATCACCAAGAAACATGAGCTTGCGTTTTTTGCAAATTTAAGTTCACGTGTCAACTATGGCCTCCACCAAAACGCAAAAATATGTTCCATGCGATGTCAACGACTTTTACGGTATTTTTCTTTTTTTTTTGACAGATTCATGCACGATCGGGTTTTAGTCCTGTTTGTATCTTCTACACTATGTGTAGCAAAGTATCTTCTACAAATTGCAGACCGAGACGAATATCGGAAGAGCAGTTCAACAAGTTCTGCCATCGATGCGGGAGGGTTCTGACATCAGACACAAGGGTGAGACACACGAAACGAGACTCGCAATATTCATTTACAGTTTGCAACTCGTGATTTCTTTTGTAAGTTTGTTCCGTCTGTTGCAGAATATTTGGCGGTGGACGGGATACAATTTTGGGATGGACATTGTTGTGACATATCAAAAAAAGTGAGTAAAATGTAGGGATAGAATGATGTTGACATAAATATTGCCATTTTATCAATTTGGGTATCAGTGTAAACTAGAATTGTTTAAAATGGTACAGAGTAATATTTTAATTGAATTTTTACAAAAGCAAGCGCCACCAGTGGCGTGCAAGGGCTTGTGGGAACTTAGTGCGCCTTAGTAATCGACCTCGATTACTTTGTGTTTCGCCCGTCATTGGCCCATCATTGGACGAGGGCAGGGCCTCTGGTCTACAGTGGACTCTTATTAATTCAAACTCCTGGTTACCAAGGACCTTTGTTAGAACTATCCTAAGCTCGAATTATCAGGCTCTCATCTCATCTCATCGAGATGGTGAAATATGGTTTAGTATAGCACTAGTTACATACACAATGTTATTTTCTATACATTTCGTCTACATGGGCCTTAGTGTGGCTGTATCGAGGCCGGGTGAAAAATGTGCTAGCTGGCAAATTCTTGACGCTATATGAGCACACGCGCGATTGCCACATTTTAACCGAGAGAACTCAAGTGCCCAGAACCTTGCAAAGAAAGCTGCCGGGAAATGACCACCCGAATTCACCATGAGATATCTGTTTGAGGCCGTCAGTGTAGATGGACGACTCTAATCTTGTATTGTCTCAATAGGGTCCTCAAGTTTCGTCGTAACGACTGGAACGAACCGGAAGCCCTGCGTCTTCCACCGAGCACCGCAACACGTAACATATTTTATCGCGTGGCTATCTACTCTATTAAAGCATCTGGTGAGGCTACACTCATAAGTGACTCTGGCATCCAGATGCTCTCGCTGGCACGGCAAATGGTAATTTGGAGCATGTAATGTGATGCATGGTGATGTGGAAAGGATGTGTGTGTTTTGTCTCCTTTTTTTCAGCATACTGAATTTTATTCCCATACAGAGTATATTGTGTCTTCATTATACAATAACCTGGTTACATCGCGAGACTTCCTCCAATGGTCCAACCCACTGTACAGTCACAGTCAGAGTTTTGTTGTAACGCAAAAGCGCAGTGGAGCTAGACATGCAAAATTTCCGGAAATTTTGAATCTCTCAGAATAGTTTTTTTTTTTTTCAAAAAAATTGGAAAAAATAGAAACAAACGCGGTTACTGCTGAGTCGAAGCATTGAATTTTGAATTGAATTTTTGAAGCATAAATTTTCGAACTTTGTCACCCGAAAATTTTGGGCTGTTTTTCCGGAGATGAGGGAAAAAAACGAAAAAAACTTTTTCCCCCCAAAAAAATTTGTTTTTTTTTTCCGGGGCTTCGCATCTCTAGTGGAGGGGGAGCAGCTGAGTTCGAAACTGAGTACTAGCACGTGTGTGTGTAACTGTGTGTGGCCGCAAATGTGCAGCTGAGAACGGTTGCAGTTGAGATAGCCACCACGGGCTGCATGACCATGCGTTCTCGTTAAGTCTGACGTCGGCTGTACCTATACGCACATAACAAACGTGCGGGGCAAGAACACAGGGGTGTGCCCCTTTTCCAGTGAAAACTTGGAAGTTCCGTAGGACAGGTACTGATAGTTGGAGCTGTAATGACCCTACCGAGCGTAACAGCTCTGATAATGTCGAAGGGCTAATTTTAAGCGGAAGCTTAGAGCATGCAAGATAAAACATATTTTTCTGCTAGCAGTAATGGGTCTGAAGAAACTGTTGCTTTTGAGCCCCAAACTTTCTTTTCTTTTGCAGGAGAAAAAGGTGTTGGTCCTGAAAAACGACGACGTGAAATTTCCGTTGATCGTCAGCGCCAGCTGGTTGACGATAACGCCTCCCAACGAAGATTCCTCAGCAGCTACGGCGTCGGATTAACTTAACTTTTTTTTAATAATAACACCTTCAGGGATGACAGAGAAAGAAGAGCACCCTATGGAAGTCTCATAATAGACATATATTTTCACATCTGCAGTGACCAGTAGAAGTTTAATGTAAGAAGCCATGACCATATCTACATTTCTCATTTTTTCTCTGTTACACAAAGAGTTGTGTAATGTCCTTCGTGCAGTTTATTTGCCCTCTTATTGAATTCGATGTACATACCTCTGTAACTAATTTTTGTTTATTGCATTTATGACCATAGGGATGTAAAGGGATTATGTTGCACACAATTTTTTTTTTTTTTGTAGATGTCTATTTATGCTAAAAATAATTGGCATTTTTCGGAAGCTTATAATGGTAACTTATGAGAAGAGCTCAGTTGTGACAGTTTATTTATAATAGCTTAGCTTTTTCTTTCATTTTATTCACTTCAGTGTATAGTGCATTGCATTTAATGTGTACATGCGTGTTGATGAGTCCTCGATTTTAGTCCGCTTATTTTGTCACACATGCCCTGGTGCATGTTGTCGGATAAAGCACTACTTCTCTGATGCCTCTTTGTACATACTCTGTGTTTTATAAATCATTTATAAATAATTTTATAACAACATCAAGTCTTTGCTGGCATATTGTGTGTTCATGCATATAGCACACTATATATATGCATGTAATGGCCACAGTCGTACAGTGGCCATACACTGACTTAAGGCGGTTAACAAACCGTTGAACAAACTACTGCGTGGACCTCTGACGCAGGAGGAGTGAGACCTTCCGCCATTCCTATTGGTTCTTGTAAGCACGTGACCACTCCCACGGCCGCCTCGGCCGTCCAACGGCCATGGTGCAAGTGAAAAAAAGGGGGGAAATGCCATTGTTTTGTAGTGGCTCAATCGCGATCGTCAACCGTCGAGCGCGCGGACGATAAAGCATTGTGTGTTATACATTTATCGTCCATTGTCGACCCGTGTTTTATTTGCGATCTCTAACGCTTCACGAAAATATTGCGTTGAAGGTATAATACAGGTTCATACTGATATTCAAGTCTCTCCATTTGTCATGACATGGCACGATACATATATCTTACTTGGGTGGGCACAAGTTTAGTTTTTAAGCACGATTTACAGTATTCGAAATACTTCTGTCACTGCGTCCTCTCTCCCTGTTCCTTTTCCCCCAAATGGTAGTGAAGACGTCTACGTGAAAAACGTGTATGCATATGACAATGACATGTATCCCTATCTAGCATTAGTATTTGCAAATATGTGTTACCAAAGTGAATTGACGTCGCACATCGAAAATGCGCGTATTTTTGTCGTTCGATCTCCTAGCCCAACGCAGACGTTAAAATAGGCGCACGGGCTGGCAGGGAACGGCCCTTCAGCGCACACTCCGCGGTCCGCGCTTACCACGTGGTCGTATCTTGCTATGCAGAGCTGTTGCTATGGTGATGCTGAGTCAGCGCGACGCCACATCCAACGAAGCTGAGGCGGAACAAACGCGAACTTGCGAAGCTACGAAATTGGGAGGAACAGAAAGGAGGTTGGCAGAAAGTCGGATGACAGCTGACCAACGACTCCTTCGGCGAGCCAACGTTGGCACACTCATGGCGCACTCCCTTTTTACACCATGAAGTGTGGGTGTTTTCTGAAACACCCTTTAGTTAAGCGTATCCCTCATAAAACAAACAGACAGACAGACAGAACAGAGCGAGTGTTTGGGCTGGTTGGTACATGTTTCAATTAAAAACATTTAAAAAAACCCCAGTGCTAAGTAGGACGAGGACGGAGAATAAAAACGACAAGGACCGGCACTGCATGAGACAGGCAGACGCGCCTCGTCGGACCGGTGGCAACTGTAGGATGGGACAAGCTTGCCCACATCACACCTCAAAAATAGCACTGCCCTCGCGCTAAAAAACGAATGACGTCTTTAACGGTGACAGGAATACGTCTTTGCAATTAACACATATGCGTCTGTAACGAGTCAAAGATATACCAGCTAAATTCCTGACATCCTTCCTTGTCAAATGCTGTTTTTAACTGTTATAACGTCTATAATGTGATTACTTGCTAAGTGGAGCTGTGAAACCAGTATATATATTTTTTTTCACGGATTAAAACGCCATTTTGAACACCATATTCCCAGTTCAAACGGGGTGCAAAAAAGATGTATAGGACATAAACGCCTCTTTCGACACGACACGGTATAAAATATGGTGTATGTCGATGTTTCACCTTTAGTATTGCTGTTTTTACGCCCTTTGCTTCAGTCTGCGGAATAAAAAAGAGCATTTTTATAAGAACACACTCGTTCTGAGCCAGTAAAGGTGTAAAATGGTTTACTGTGACATAGGTGAACCTATGACCAGATCAAGAACCGTCAACCAACCCTCAGCACCGGCTTTGTCTTAGTGCACGCTCGTGATCTTACATGCGCGAATATTCTACGCATTATTGAAGTTAATCGCTGTATGCATGTACGTTTACCTGTGACGAGGTTGTGGCGTACGCGGAAGACAACAACAAGTGCCCGCGGTTCTTGATGAGAGTGTACTTGAGCACCCTTCAAGGCCGTTTAGCCAAACAGTGAACCGCACAAGATGAATGAAAACACGCGGACAACCGTTCATCAGCAGTGCGTGTAATTGGCTGACCTTATTCTCCATTATGCACTTCCTGATGTAGGGGCGTACGGTCCACGAACAACTATATTACCAACAAACTCCACGGTCTTTATTCCGAGTGAACTTTATAGGGGATTATTACTGAAAACCGGCCTCGAATTTTTAAATGAGCGTCACGGACAAATATCCTCGTGACGTATATATCCGTAAAGCGCTTCTCTTTTCTTTGCCCTACATACTGAACGTAAGGTTGCTGGTTCGAACCCAAGCGTGGATAGACGTGTTGTGTTCAGGGATTTCCCTACACCCCCCCAGGGGGGGTGTACACCCTCCCTGGATTTTTGCAACCCCCCCCCCCCCCCCTGAAGTTGCTCAGGTGACCCCACCCAGCTCGACCATGTAGTGAGTCCGGCGCAGCGAATTACATACTGTACTGTCAATCTTGGGCTGTATGACCACAGTCATGCAGATGATCGTACCATGCATTTGTCCAAAATCATTTGAAAGTAACTGTTCAATGCATATATTGCGCGCATATACGAGCAAAAATGCGTGCGGGCACGCACACTCAATGTGGATCATCAAGAACCATTTGCGCCCAACTCAGTCAAGTGGGCTGTTCTGCTTTTTTCGTCTAAGGTTTCCACCGTTGGTTGCTAGGTGCTCATTGAGCTTCGTGAGACAGGGTGCTAGTCCTTTGCCATTGTCGGTCATGCGACTATGCATTATGTTAAAATGCCCTTCATAATGAATCTGTATTCTAATGTACTGTGTTCTAACGTAATAACATGTACAAATAAAACGGGAAAGTTGTGCAGATGTCACCATTGCGCCACAATTCCTTCTGTTTCTAAGAGAACTTCAGTAAGTGGAATCTTCACCAAGCATACCCCCCCCCCCCCGCCCTTGAAAGATCGGCACCCCCCCAGCAGTGAATTTCTGGGGAAATCACTGGTTGTGCTGCCGGCGCTTTACAGCAACCGGTACTTTCAGTAACCAGCGAAGCATATCCCGTGCTTAATTACGCGACTATCATCACTGTTGTTTCCTTCTTCTTCATGTATGATTACAAGATTATCTCACTGTTCTGCGTTCATATCGTAAGTGTTACGGCGCCGTCCAGTGCAGTTCTTATAACGAAGCAATATGACGCATAAATGGTATCACTCCTGACCTGACCAGAAGTACATACTCGAGGATATCCACTTTCGATCTTAGCAAAAAGCTGAGAAACGAAAGGACGTTCCCTTTCGCTGGTTCACTTTGAAGCACTCGCTCCCGTGAACCCTTCCACGAAACACCCGGCACGGCGGCTACCAAACGTCGCCTTTCACGCGGAAATGGGGGCTTGTATATGTTTGTGCGAAGCAGGCCTTCACGAGACCCCGGGACCCTCCGCAAGAGTAACAGGACGAGGGGGTAGCAAGATGTCCTGGGGAGCACGGACGAGTACGAGTAGTTAGCACGGATTCCAAAGGGACAGCGCCGAGATCACCTTTGTTTTCTCTGTATAGGATCTCAATATTGAATGATGGCAGATGAAGAAAAGGCACCAGGAGTGGGATTCGAACCCAACGCTCTGATTCGAACCCGTGTGACCTCCCAGTCTCGCCGTGGAAAGCGATCATCCTATAACTGCTATGCCACGGAACTGGTCCTTGTACGTTGAACTGCCTCATCCACTACAACTTGAGTCACTAAATAAGCTCCGACTACGACGAAACAACCCATCTTCCTTTACCCCCAAGCTATGGCCACCATACCCAAACGGTTCGTGTCATTGTGTAGTGAACCCCGCACTCGCCGTGACACTAAAAGGAGATGAGTTTCGCTTTTGATGTTCGCTGAGAGCAATTCTCTTTGTCTCCTGTACACTCCTATATATACAGGAGCTACCGTTATCCGTATAAGCAACAAATAAGCGCCAGACAACGACGACATTATTTCCTTCTCTGTACACTTTCTTCCCCAGCCGTCACAGGCACGATTCACTCTCAGAAAAGATTGATGACTACTGCCGCGTACTTTTGACTCTACTATTCAGTACGGCATATCTCACTCCTGGAGACGAAACAGCGTGTGGCAGTTCCCGAGCGAAATGTAGGTTGTTGCCTCTCTATTTCCGCGCACCCTCTTCAACGTGATGAAGCGACGGTGGCCCCAGTGGTTAAATCATGAAGGTTGCCGGGCAGATTGAGGTCGTGCGGTTCATCGTCTCAAGGCTGGATGCGAATACTAAGTGATTCGTTGTGTTTTGTCGGCGGACAAACAAAATATATTCAGAACTGTGGCAAGGATCGGCAATTAGGGACCTCCTACTATTTGCCTCGCCTGTCATAACGGCCGTGGAAGCCTTGCCTGCTGCGTAATTTATAACCTGCAGGGTCCATGTCGTCCAGGAAAACACACTCGAATGGTGGGCTTCATGGAAGATTGTTTACTGTACCTTTGCTGGAGTTTATTGGAGCTTTGAAGCAGAACGGTAACTGTGCTCAACGAATGAATGAGAAAATGACGTTTCGTGTTGCTCGCGGGGACTCTGCAAACTGCAGTGTCTTGCAGTGGTCTGCTTGTGGTCTGCAAACAACCCGAAAACGTCGACGGAAGGAAAAAAAAATTGCTTTAGAAAGCAATAGGTTTGCAATAAGTCTTTTCTCTTCTGAAACAGAACCACCGGAAAGGTCACTGCCTTCACGTGCGCGATTACTGTAACATCCGAAAGGATTCGTCTAACAGTTTTTCTAAGGCACTTAATCCAGGGGCGGATCCAGACCCACGGTTTAAGGGAGGGGTTCTTTGTCGGAGCGCGTGGTGGGGAATACAATGTATCAACTGCCCTTTAGGGTGGCATCGTCCCCCCCCCCCCCCCCCCGATCCTCCACTGACTCCCATCTTTGTTAAGTGCGTGCGCCCGTCCATGAAAGCTCGTCTGCCAAACAGGTGTCCGCCCTTTTAATGCTAGGGGCGACATTTGTCTTTGCATGCCTCCCGTCGTGGTATGCATATTTTTTTAAGTCCTAAATGCAGGCTATGTAGGTATCGGATATGGCCTCGGCTTCAACGTGGAATACGAAATCAACTGCGGGAAGTTTTGTGTCTCAATCACGCACTTTCGCGGCCCCTGTTGTCCTTCGGGTGAACAGCGCTGTTTGTCGATGAAAACAAGTTCCTGTTTTGTTTGTAGCACATCTCTCCGGGATTAGCTCCGACAACAGCGCGATGCACGAGGTATCAAGAAGTGGGGCAAATACGGAAACGCGTACTTGCTTTACGAGATGACCGGTTATACAAGTGAATGGTACCGGCCGGAAACGCAGCACATGCAGAAATTGACTGGAACTTCTACATATGGTATACAGGTACACGTGGAGCGTATGGTATTGAACAGCACCCGAAGGCACCTATGGAACGATACCAGGAACCACACGAAATTCATAAGCACCCATAAAGTTGCGCTATGTGTAGACAGCATGTACTTTTGCAACCAACATGCCTTGGTGATATCTTTGAGCTCTCTTCTGTATGCTTGTGTTGTCCGTATATTGTTCCTCCAATGTGTTAGTAGTTAGTAGTATTGCCGCGCTCTGGCGTCTACCGTTGCGACTGTCCACAATACAGGGAACCCTCGCTCTTATGACCATGGTCGTTCCCGAAAATTTTGGTCATAATGCGGAATTGTCATATTAACGGGGGGGGGGGGAGGATTTGCAGAGGTTTCACTGCATTGTTCCCCAGGAGTATATGGTCGTAAAGCGCGTATGTCACATTATCGGGGGTCATATTAACGAGGGTTCACTGTACCTCTTGGTTACAGGTACATTAGTTACATCTACAAAATGGTGGTTATAATAAGCGAAAACCTCAAGTCTGGAGCCGTCGATATTTGAAACGGAGGCTGTTTCAAATCACGATGGAGGTCTCAGACGTGATGGCGACTCTGTCCAAGTCTGAACTGAGTCTGGCGGCTATGGAAATCTACGGTCGTGCTGAAGACTGGTATATAGGTGGTGGGATGGTGCTGTCTGAGGTTTTCCCTGGGTTTTCCGAAGACTTTCCAGACGAATGTCCGCACAGTTCCCCCTGAAGTCTGCCCAAGACGCATACTAACCGCCCTGTCCCCCGCTCCTTCCTGCTGTTCTCTCACCATGTGTCGGTGTTGGTGAGGGGTGAATGTTGTATATTCATATTAATCACTGTTACAGTTAGCCTTACAGTTACAAGTAACTGCAGTTACTTTTTGCAGTGATATAGTTACAGTAAATAGAAACTTTGTACAAGAGTTACTGTAATTATACTTGCCATTGTTAAATTTAGTAGCTGTTAAAACATAACTGTAACTACTCAGGCATTGCAATATTTTCTACGCGTAAGTGTCATTTTGTCAAGGTTTCTCCCGTGCTTTTAGGACGCACAAAAAATCATCGCTTTATGGTACGGCAAAGCTTATACGCTTGAACAGCTAGTACAAGTGCTGAAACAAGTTGCTTTTGCTTCCACATTTTCAGTTTTCTTTCTCCTTTCATTCATTTCATTTCCTTTGTGAAAGTAGCAGAATTCGTCAGTGGCGAATTCAATATCTTCCGTTTTTTTTTTCTATAATCAAACTCAACTCAAGTTTTTGAGTTATATTTATTCACATTTTTTCGCCCTTAGAGGGTAACTGCAAAGTAGCTAAGCTGCTTTAACACAGTATCTGTAGCTTACTATAGTTATTATGTTTTTACAGGCTATAAGGCTATATGCCGGCACCGTTGCCCCGAAGTCGGCCCAGAACACATACTAACCCCTCCTTTCTGCTGTCCTCTCTCCAGCTGTCCACGTCTTTGCGCCGCTCATATAGCCACAGTTGTTCCGCGGCACAAACACGGAACTAAGCATACCTGAAAAAAAAAGTTCAGGTACCGTACTTTCTTGCGTATTATGCGCGTAATCCACTCTAACTAATGTGCCGAAGAGCCAATGCGCTTTACATATATCCGAGCTTCTTACGACAGAGCAGTTCCTCAAAAGATATTCATTTCATTTTGCTTATGTACAGGTCCCGTCAAAGTTAATAATAACACGTGAAAAAAAAAAAAAATCTGTCTCACTTCCGAACGTGATAACACCCACCATTGGAACACTGGGGCAATGTTCAGTGAACGAAATCCTTGCCACACCAACACAATATTTTTTTTTTTTTTAAGTTAAGATATTCTGGTGGTCGTCGTTGTTGCTCTTGTTGAATATGGGGTAAGGAAGGTTAGCATTTCTAATGGAGTCTGCAATCGCGCTGGGGGACGAGACTTCTTTTTCTTCTTTTTTTTTTTTTAGTGTTACTATTAACTTTGACTGGAGCTGTACCTCAAAGATGTTCCGTACGGAACATGTTGCACGAGGAGGAGCGCGAATATCGCGCAATAGTCAATCCTGGACTCAGTTCAACTGTGGCATTCGCGCATCTCTCCATGCTTCCAGCGCGCAAAAGTATGCTATATTCTTCCTCCTCGCTTTGTTACATTAAAAATACTCCCCTAATTTGCAGATGACGTGCGCTTCAGCGGCTTCACACGAGCGATAATCCGGCATCATTTGATGCACGCAAAAGGAAGGGAACGCGCTTCCTGTATTCAGCCGATTGCGTTTCCGGGCTCGATGACCGATCTCGCGGACAGATCGCGTTCAACGATAAGATAGCGGCCTACGTAATAGGAACATGCGGGGCGCAACATTCGCCCTTGTGGCACGAGGACGCCCGACGAGGCTCTGAATGTCACGTGTTCCTTATAGTGCAGTAAGGATGACATTGTCTGTCTTCGTAATCATGGGGAGGGGGGGGGGGCACACACGCGCGCGCGCAGAGTTCGAGGACAGACGCCGTGGAAGGGTTGAAATAACCGAAAGTTGGTTACTATTTCGGTCACGTGAAAATGGCACTGCGGCGTGATCGCCATATTGTGCTTACAGTACGTTGGAGTTGCGCAACCATGGCAGTAAAAAAGAAAAAAAGGAAAAGAAGAAGAAAAAAGAAAAAACGGAAAAGAAAAGAAGACGATGTCGCAATCGTTAAAAGGATTTCAATTTAGCGGTTATTACAAGTTTTATCATTCAGAATTACTACGTGGCCAAAGTTCATACACCCAGTGGTTTCCCCAGCACCCCTTACGCCACCTAGGACACTCCCCAAAATCTCGCAACACCCCTCTCCAAATTGTCTGTCAGGAAGGCAAAAAAAAGAAAAAAGACGGAAAAGCTGCAAATATGAGTGTTACCTCCCCCCCCCCCACACACACACCTTACAGGACCCCTCCCCCGAGAGTAAGATCTTGGGAATATCCCTGCATGCACCACTCGTCGATTAGACCCTGTATACAAAAGGCACTCCGTCGCAATGAAATCTTCCAGCCGACATAGTCACTCTTATTGACCATAATCTGTGTGTCTCTAAAAAAATAAATGAAAGGAGAGAGAGAAAAAAAAAAAAAGAAGAAGGAGAAGAAGCCTTACATAATTTGCTCGCCTGCTTTGATGCTCATTTCGCCGTTTTGTTCCTTTTTCTCCTCACAAGTATTCCATTTTTGCATTTCCTCCGTCATATGTTGATACTGTTTTTATTTCGTTTCGCGCACGCCTTGATGTACATTTGCGTTGTTGTTCCTCTGTCCTGTAATTTCAATAGACGTCGAATAGCATTTCCAATATGGTATTTCATCAAGAACTGAACGCCAACAATGGCCCTAAAAGGATCGTGTGGCGTAAGGTCCAAATATGCAGTCATTATTATCTGCAAAACAACAACAAATAATTAAAAATTAATGGCCATAATATTTGCGATTGGTCTGTTGCTGCGGCTATTACGAACCTATCCCTCAAATTCCCGTATTTTGAGCGAGAAATAGTAAACGTACCCCATTCAGCACGACGCTTGGCAGTACTCCAACGGTAGCGCAAATACCGCAAATACCGTACAGTCCTCAATGCCGACACGCGAGTATATACAGCTCAATCAGTTTTTTTTTTTTAAATTCCGCGTTAGCACCACGAAGCAACTGTGGCTATACGCATGGAGATAGGGGGCTTAGCAAGCGTCCTGGGCGGACTTCAGGGAGAACTGTGCCGACATACGTACCGGTAGTTTGTGAAGTAGTTTGTGCCTCGCAAAAACCCCAATCATCACCACCACCACCACCACCATCACCATCAACATTATCATCATCATCATCATCATTATCAGTGTACAGCTCAATTAGTGTGTCTGGAACAATATAGAATCGAGCGCTTCTTTCCCGAACCATCGCCGTCTTCCAGCATCCGTGAAGTAATATTAAGAGAGTGAAATGGGACTGAGATCTCGATAAGATGTCGGAAGCGAAAGTGCTATATAGCCTTGTGAACGACCTCTAAATCGTCTCACGGCCGCTGAGCCCTATGACGTCCGCCGGGCGTCCACGCAAATGCTCTCTCGCTGTACTACAGTTCTAGATTCCTTTGTATGTGCTTTATTTCTTTTTATTTTATTTTTTTAACGTTAGCATCGCGTATAGCAGATGCTGCTATGGGAGACGTATACAGACGCGTGGCTATAGAAGGCATATTTGGGAGAGGGGATGTGTTAGTATACGGGCGTCCCGCGAGCCGACTTCGAAGGATGGAAGGAATCGAACCCATCACCTGCCAGTCTTCGGCGTGATGCTGGAACTATATATAGCCCAAAGGAGCGAATGTTGTGCCCGCTCGGAAGTACTGCGCCAGGAACAACTTTTTTACTTAAACAAATAAAATAAAGTACGAACTCTTCTTGCCATCACATAGCTGTGTGTTGGGAGATAGGCAGTCAATCTTCTTGTACATTTCTCTTTTCTCCCCTTCTTCTTTTCTTCTTTTTCTTTTTTTTCTTTTGATTCGTGAGGCTGATACCTTCTTCAGCGTCACGAAGCATACTTACGAATGAAACCCGTGACCCTGAGACTTAGCTTTACTAAAAATAAGTAGTTAGGAGAGCTAAGCATTGAAATAAGGGAAACTTATGTAGTATATAAAATCTTAGGTCTATACAACAGGCTCTTACGTACGGGTATTACGCCGCGGCACGTGCAGCATTTATTTATTTATTTATTTATTTCCAGAAACCCAAAGGCCAGAAGGCATTACATGGGCGAAGAAACTACAAAAAAAATTATAACAGATCTAAACGAGAACCAGATCATTTCTTCGCGATCACCTTACATGTAAATTACATGTCAATTAATTAATGACGATATTTCAAAATTTGAAGTTTCGTGCGACGTTTTAGGTCAGGGGAGTTACCCATCCGCAATGGATTCACGTTTTCCCGCTGGACTGTTCCAAAAGGCGAAGCAGCCAGCATACATCGATATCCGGTCTCTGTATACGTCAAGCGGGCAGCTGGTATTCAAATTTCGTCGAAAAATTAATTTCGAGAACTCGGTAGAGTTTCACGCGTGTCATTCTCCTGATCTCAACTTTTCATTTTGTTAGTACAATACCACTTTTATTTCTAATTATCGTTTATAAGTTTATTAATTAGGTTTCTACGACAATGTTGGAGCACAGCGACAGCTCTGCTTACGTTTACATTCTTTGCACCACAGGCAGCTGACTCGATTTTTTCTATTTATATTCATTTATTTCATTTATTTATTCATTATTTCATTATTATTTATTCCGTTATTTTCATTTATTTTATTTATTTAGCAACACTGTTAGTCACTGTGCAGGGACTGTTACAGGGGGGTGATACAGAGAAAAAGTAAAATAACACTTCCCTGACAAAACAACTAAACAAAAACGAAACCTTTTTGGTAGTTATATACGCATCTATAAATACACAACAACGAGAAGAGCAATGTCACGCGCCATGGACGCTTGTAGGCAAACACACAATTCAAATTGGGAGTAGATCTACGCGTAACACACAATTCAAATTGGGAGTAGATCTACAAGTAACAGACAATTCAAGTTGGGAGTAGATCTACGCGTAACACACAATTCAAATTGGGAGTAGATCTACGCTTAACACACAATTCAAATTGGGAGTAGATCTACGCGTAACACACAATTCAAATTGGAAGTAGATTTACACGTAATACACAAAACAGTGCTTCAGCGAACACATCGACATCATCTATGCTAGTGACTGACTAGGGCAACCTGTTCCACAGATCAATTGCGTTCGGGAATAAGGGGTATTTGAATGTATCTATGCGCAGTGTGTATGGATTGATGTGTTTACTATGGCAAACTCTTTGACTATGGTGTCCTGAGTGGGTAACATACATGGTAGTGTCGATACTTAGCTTTTGGTGGTAAGCGAGAAAAAGAAATTTAAGTTTAGCAACCTTACGTCATATTGCTAGGGGTTGCAGTTGTAAGCGTTTCGTCATCTCTGACACTGATGCAATTAGCCTGTAAATAGACATGATAAACCATGCAGCTGTCCTTTGTATTTGTTCTATTTTGTTTTCCAGTTTTGCTGTGTAAGGATCCCAAACAATACTTATATACATATATAATGAATTAATATATATATACATATATCACCGGGAATCTCCGTAAATCGTCCAAACGACATCCTCTGGTTCTTCGCGAATGAAAACGCCGAAAAAGTCCTAATTTATACCCACTTTCGGGCTCTAACCAAATTACGGGAAATGATCTTATCTGCTCACCGGTTTTTACCAGGTTTCTACTTTGAAGACTCCGGTTAGTTTGCTTCCGTCATAACGGTAAATACATCCTACAACATCTCGGACAGCGCAGTACCCAGCTGATATCTTTCACAGGTAGTCCGAATCTCCTACATTAAAGTACAATGTGAAACAAAAAGAGGAAAACACTCGAGAAACTCCCTGGAAGAAAAGCACAAACAGAAACCCATCATAAACCCTTCCGGTCAGCGACCCCGACATTGACTCCGTAACACACAAACAGATCTGAAATGACGCAAGCTCACTCTACCAATGCCAACAGCTGGCACTTATAGAAAGAACGGATGACCGATACCATCTCACAACAATTATCTTCATCTTCATCAACACTTCCGTGTATTTACCTACGTAACTCGGACTGAAATGCACCAAGCACTGTCGAAGGACATCACCGTCACTTACGCGGACGAAGTTTACTATTGGTGACGTCACTGTACGTCACGCTTCATCACAACGTCGTCACGTCCTTCCTTCCCCCGCTGGGCAGTCGACGTTGAGTCGATGGTCAGGGATCCACTACGGAAGGGGGTGTCTGGGGGGAAAGGGGTTTGTGGAGAGAGGAAGTCTTTTTGTAGCCGGCCTCAATCTCGAAGCGAGCAGACACACACACAGCAGCAGCAGATCCAGTGGTTGTCGTCTGCTTTCGAAGATGTTGAGACCAGTGCAGTTGTGGATTATCGTGCTTGTGCTCGCCGGCGCAGCACTATCGGAAAATGCGGTTTCTAGTGCAGCGGAAGAAACTATGGACTATGAGGCACACGTGAGTTATTTGTGTGTTGTGCAGAAGTATAGATGGTGCGCCGTGAGCGAATTGGGGAACTATATTACCTGGGAGAAAAAAAAAAAAGAAAAGAAAAAGTGAACATGAGTATGCCGACATGCACTCTTCGCGGATTCCGAAAAAGAAGAAGAAAAAGAAAAGGCGGGAATGAAAAAAAAAAATATGTGGAAAAGTCGGAAGGAATATAATAGTCAGGAAACAATAACGATGATAATATATCTCTCGTAGAAATATTTTGTTTTTATGACAGAAAAGTAATGTAATGAATGTTTTTGTTTGTTCTTGTTTTTCTTTTTCTTCTTTGTGGCCTGGTCACTTCACCAATTCTGTAACGCATGGGTCTAATTTTACGAACCTCGAGAAAACAGCTGACTAGGCCATATCGCTTAACATTAGCCAGCTCCGACATATTCTTCCGTCTTTCCGTATAGAGAAGATTTGTTTATTTGCGAAATTACGGTGGATTTTCAATTAACCAATTTTTAAGTGCAACCTTCTCTCAATTACCGCATAAAAAAAACAGAAAAAAAAAAAAAAACGTAAGGCGGACGGACTGTATCGGAGACCAACTTCAACAGGCACCAACGTTTTCCGAAGTCGTAATATTTATCATTTTCGCAGTTATATTCTTATTATATCTATTTATTCATCTACTGAGCATGGGTAAGAGCGTCGTAATATCCCATTTCCCATCTATATCGCATTTTCATTCTTTTCTATTTAAATTCTATTGAAACCCCCCCCCCCCCCCCCCCCCAAAAAAGTGAAAATTGCTAAACCGAATAATAACCAATGCAGAGTCGCCACTATTTGTGATTCAACTCTCTACTGCCGACCTCTGCCGACACAAGGTTATATTTACATTGCGGGGAAAACAAAAATTAATAAGTAAACACGGCTGTGTGGGTGCGAGGTCTCCGTCCATCTCGTCGGATGAAACTCTGTTGTCTCACTAAACAGTTTCAGGGTTGCCATTGTCTTAGCCTCGACTGTCCCCGCTGTATCTATGAATTTGAATACGGTACACTCTTCTTTTTCATTTATTTTTTCTTATTGTCTGAAGCACAAGATGGATGTATATACTGCAACAGGAAATCAACTATGCATTGTTACGATCCGATCTAGTATGTCGTGTGGCGTTATATTACGGCAACGTATATTATGTCGCTTTATTTTAGTTATGTTTTTGTCAGGCTTATTATTTTCCTTTTTAATTTCAAAAATTGTGATGGAATGTGGAATAGGTTGACGCGTGCTGTTCTTTGAATGGTTATTGAAGTAGTTTCGAACAATTGTAAAAATTATATTTGGAAAATTATCAACGTGTACAACGTTGTATATTGCGGAGAGGGAAGTACAGTTGTGAGCAACCGACTAAATTTACAATCATTATAATTTTAAACAACGTTAATTAGATTTAAAACGGAAGCCGTCACGTGAAGGAAACTTGTGCCATAAAAAATGGATCCCAATTCATTTGCATTAAAAAGTAAACGATGTCTTCAAATTCAGGACACATAGAAACAAAATCTACTTTCACCAAATCTTAGCTCACAAGCAGCTCTCTGCAGCACCATCTCAGCCAGCTCTGGATCTTTAAAGTGTCACAAATCCCATCCCCCCCTTCCCAAATTTCCGACGAAAACGGCGTTAAAAAAGCATGAAGCCGAAGCAACCTTGGACGGTGGTCACCGAGGGGAAAAAATCAGGGGCAATGACATTCAACTTGTCCGTAGACGCGCTATCTAACGTGTGCTCTCACTCCCTCTTCGTTTCCCGTAATCGAGGAAGCCCAGATAGGATGCAGGTCACTAGGTCTTTACGTGCCTGTCAGACCCACCGCGTACACATCGAAAGGGAAAAATGCTTCCGTACATTACCACGCGGGACGCATGGCGTCTCAATGACTCCGAGCTAAATATAGTGCACGTGAGCAAACGTAAAGCGTTACACTCGGGTGATGCGAAAATTAATAAGAAATATATTTGTTTTTACGTCTTAGAAGTGTACGTTTGTAGTAAGATGCATAGTGTTATTTAGAACGCCGTAATTTTTTTTAAAAAAAAAGACTAATTAATAATTAATTTGTTCTTTGACTCTAATTGAAATCGGCGAAAGACGCGAGCTAGAACTGTCCTACCTCTTCTTCGGAGAAGAAGGATGGAATATCATTGGCGGTTTTTATTCTTCCGGTTTTTCTTTTCTTGATTTTTGTTTATGGATGAACCTTCCTGTGATGTATCTCATATCTCGACATTATGTGACGCACAAGGTCAGTGTTGTCGTGGACGGTGTATATCGCATTCGGTACAGTTTATAATTATGTATTTAAAAAAAAATTGGAAAAGGAAGCGAAAGGAGGGAGCAACACAATAATGCGCAGAAAGCTTAGGGGCGTTAGTTTTTTTTTTTTTTTTTAAGAGGTGTTAGTGAAGCATAGCGGAACTTATACGGCTTCCACCAATCCAATTTCTCTCCTGCATTTCTTCCTTGACCTTTGCTTTCTTTTTTCTTAATAAACATTTCTTAATAAACAACCTCGCAAATGTCCGATAGCGTTGTCGCTCACTATCATCGCGATATGGACGTGAGATCATTGCCTACGTAATGTTACGACACAACCCTCAGTTATCTCTTACAGGTAAACGCACTAATCAGCCGTTTATAAAATAGGAGTCAAGCCGGATGTGTCTTAAAACTGTGCCTTTTTCACGCTGACTCTTAAAGGCACGCCAGGCATGGAAGGACATGGAAGGCTCCCTTCGCTCGACAGCCGAAGAAGCCGTAAAGAAGATATTTCCCACCTTGCTACGTGCTAGCAACGAAGCAGGGATATCGGAAGATTGCCAAGCTGCCGTCTTCAAAGTGATCATTGGAGTACGCAAGCTCAAAGAATGGGCTATATCCAGTAAGTTACAATTACAATTATCTGCAACTCTTTTGGGCGATCGTTTGTGGTGAATTTCTGTTTGAATTTACATTCAGTCGTAAATCGTTTAATTATCGTTTATTTTAAAGTTTCTTTTTTTTCTTTTTGTTACTGTGGTGGCTACACAGTCTGGCAATCACTTGGTATCACGTGAAGCTCTAAAGCCCTGGATGGACCCACAAGATGGTTGGCCCCCGTATAAAGCTATACATCCAGAGCAGAACAGCTGATTGCTCAGCCGGAATGTTCCTTCCCGTTGGAACACGTGCGGAGAGGGCGAATCACTTAGAAGAGCTTAGAGCCAGAGTCTAGATAAGTACTTTAGCATTAGGGAGTTTTCCAGAGGAAAATCCGGACGTCAATGACCTTGACGGGCGTGTATCCCAATTATTTTTCAAGGGCGCTCCGACACTTTCCCCCCCTTGAGATTAACTGTAGCCATAGCTATTCCATGACGTCATCCGGTAACCTATGTGACGTGGACGACGTCCGCGTTACAATGCAGGTCCGTGATGCAGGAAGAGGAACTGGGCGGTTGCCCTAAATGTCGACTTCCGCTTTTTTAGGAGAGGCATCGGTATTGAGATGGAGCGCAATGCGTTACTGATAAGTTCCTTCTGGTCGGTGTGGGGTAAAAGCATTGCTGTAACTTGACGATGTCGTTTATACTTTAAAAAAAAAAAGTTAAAGGAACCGCGGAAAATTAAAAGTCGAACCGAATTGATTGCCGACTACATATTTGGTGAAAAGGCACAAGCAGTTTGGTTCGAACCAAAGCCCTCCGGTTTCCGGTCACAGACGTTACCAAAGAAAGCCACACCGTGATTCGTCTTCTACGTTTTTATTATCCCAGTTTCATGTACTACTATATTAGATAACCATGCTTATCTTATGCCTCGATCATTTGGCATGTATGAAAAATTGTCGATGTTTACGAAACGCGATTTAAATTTGCTGTAATTGAGAAGTAATTACAGTTTGTGTCAATATAAGCAGCGTGTCTATATAACCAAAAAGAATAACAAAAAAAAAAAAAAAGGTTCGCCAGACGAATGTTCTGTTTGAAGGCATTTGCGCTCGATCCAGATCTGGTTAAATCAAGGTAGGGTTAGTCCGCGGCAGTAGTCCAATAACTGAACAATTAAAATGCATATTATTGCGAAAGCACAAAAGTAACGGTGATTTCGATATTTGGTTTTATCAATCCAAGCTCTCATATCAAAGGTACGCAGGCTGTGCATGATCAGTGTTGTGGGTTCAAATCCGAATTGAAATCCACAAGAAATCCACACACGGACTTGATTGACGCTGTTTAGCTGTAGGTTATTGAGAATTAATGGGTAGGATAATGAATTCAGATTGAATCCCTTTTTCTGACTCTAATTGAATCATGTTCACGAACATGGATTTCCTTTTTCTATACAGGCGGACTTGGATTTTAAGTTGAATCGTTTTTTAAGGGATAACTTCGATTACCCGCCTTTTCGATCCACATCATAAATTACACTGTTCCTTCGCGAAATCCCGCCCCCCACAACGGTCCTGACGAGGAAAAGAGCTCATCCCTCTCATCCTTCTCATCCCTCATCAAACGACGACTCGAACGCCCTTCAGTTTTCCGGTCCTTGAATGAGGCACATAAACATTCATTAAGGAAACAAACAAACAAGCGAGGAAATAAGCGCTTCGGGCGATGTGTACACCTCAATTCGGCAGCCTTGTCGTCCGTGTTTTGGGTCATGCTTTTCTCACCTTTGCAATGAATGTTGCATTTCATGTCCGCTATCCATCATTCGCTTCAAGGGCGATGCAGTTTTTTTTTTAATTGCTTTACCTCCGATTAATGTTTTCTTCTCTCTCTTTTTTTTTTTTTTGTTTCAAGCCAGGAAGGCTACGTGATAATTATATACTTACTAAGGATTCTCCGTGCTATTGGAAAAATATACCTTTTAGAGAGTTGTATACGGGGTTATACGGTACTCAAGCTCCGTTGGTACGACCGACGCCCATGCTTTTGTCAGCGTTGTATGGAGTGCCAAAAAATCGTGTGAAAAATTTTCAGCTACCAGATTTTCATCGGTAAATTATATTTAAAAAATAAATAAATGAAACCGCGCGTTCTATGCATTCCCTGTTCCGCGCTTTTCATGAGCTGTCGGGGAAGCCTTGGGGATACTGTGTAATAACTCTAGAATCTACATATTTACTGGGAGTGGTGCAAGAAAAGTGCACATTTTGTTTCGAAATTGTTGAAAATAAGCACCGTAATAGTCGTAACAATAGTTCGCCATATTATGAAATTTGATAGACCTGCGTCCCCTCATGAGGCTTACCATCCGGCCAGTCATTTTGATTTTCATAATTTATACGCAAATAACTGGATCAACGTGCAATGTTTGCTTAAAAATTGCGCGCCCCATACGCCACCACTCTCTATAGTGCGCCCTCTAACGCATAATTTAGCTCTCAAACAGACTTTTTATTCGATCCATCTTCATTACAAAACCATATCTTATATAGCCTGAAGACATGAATTATCTCAAAAGTATCGCGTCTCCTTGCTAAGATTGCATTTGCACTATGTATCACGTCATTGAACTATAAAAGCTTGTAAGTAACGCGGATACCAAAAAGGGCAGGATATCGTTCCCAGAATTTCAGCTGAGAACGTGACCTTCTGATAGCACGTTATAAAGTGCAAGCTTATTGAAGCGCTTGAAGATGGCAAGCAAACAGTGTGAAGGTTCCAGAAGGGCTCTTCAAACTAGACGGATTCAATTGTCTCTGCGATGCAAATGCCGGTCTCTTTATGATTACGAGGTCGAGCTTCCACGTACGATTGGGCGACATGACAGCAGATGACTTCCGGTTCCCGTGCCAGGAGGGGCCTAGAGGGTCAGCGGTCTGTTTACCTATACGCTAAAGCCACTTAAAGGACCACTTTTCTTTCTGAATGATGGAGCAAGGCTCGGGATTGTTGTAGCAGACGACAGGAGCGACTCCATTGCAGACGATTCCCGCGTTGCGCGAAACGAGGTGCATTCCTGCTAACACGCGTTTCCGGTCCGCCCATCAGCTTCCGGAAATGTTTGTTTAGTTTCACTTTTCATTTCCGGACTTCCTGCTTCCGACTGCAACCCGAAACTTGGTCATTAAGAAGCAAAAAGGTGTCTTTCTGGGCCAAGACGCCAAACCGGTATTCAGATGTTGTTCAACTCGGACTCGATTTGAAGCTTCATCCTGTCCAACTGTCACCCGTCTATCGTTTACACAAAAAAATGCTTAATTTAGTGATCCGGTCCGTGTAATAAACTAGTATTACCAGTTAATAATACTATAGGGAAGATGTGCTTTTAGTTTTGTCTTTGATCATGTGATATTTACGGTTTCCTTGACAACCGCGCAGTGGTGGACGCCAGTGGGAAAGTCCCAACGGGAGTTCTGACCGGTGCGGCTGCTTCTCTCGGTTCCTACGACCAGTGCATGACAATAGGTGAAGGTGTCAGCCCCGAGGAAGTTGAGGAGAATGATATTATCGTCGGACAATACTGCACCGTCAACATTCGCTTTCCCATTCTCCCAAGACCGTACTCCAATTCCTCCGAAATCATCACTGATGGTCAATCGGTAAGATATCTTTTTCTGTGGCATGGTCCTTATCCCGTTTGTAGTGTCCTTGTCACACGCACGTGTGGCGATATGGTAGCACTTCTCAGGGTTCTTCGGGGTGTCGACCATGTTATACCTAAAAGTCTTATCGTTATGAGATATGATAAATGTTTCGTTCCTTCTTCATATAGTTTATGCATTGGGTCTACAACTACGGAAGATGGTTGAAGTATTTCCCCATCCGTATCGGAGCCTGTGTTCCTACTCAGTGTAGCAAGGATGATCTTTACAAGCTCGCCGTTTACGGTAAGTAAGCCTGGCTTCCATGTGGCTTATACAGCCAACGCAATCCAACGAGTAGCCGTAGTCACCGCCGACGTCGTCTGCGGACGACATGTTGCAGACGACATGTTGCAGACGGTACCAACCAAGATTACAACTTTGTCGTCTGCCAAGTCTGTCGTGCCTCCATGGCCAAGGCTGTTGGAAGGCGGTTTGGTTGATGTCCTCGCAAAAACCGTTGTAGAACGTATTGAACACCCGCCGTGTTCTATTGAACATCCTTTAATATGTTTTCTCTCACTTTTCTAGCTGCTGGTCAAGCAGGCATGAAGGCAGACATTGGCAATTGCGAATCTAAGGCAACACCTGTCTACAAAACCGAGCATGTTATCATTTTGTAAGCACCTTATGCCTTCTATTGGTTTCTTGCTTCTTGCAAGTAGTCTCAAATATGTAACTAAAAAAAAAACACTCGTGTTCTCATTTTTTAAGGGTCGCACTGGGTACTGTTGCCACGTGCGTGGTCATTGGAACTGTCTTGGAGCGGGTTTACAACTACCAAAGGAAGCACCTCAAACCAGGAACTCATATGCTACCTCCAGGTTGGTAACACAGTTGTCGAAGGACCTGTATCCCAATAGGATGATACGAAAATCAGGATAGAGTGTACACACAGTGCTCGAGGAATAAACAGCCGGTTTACTTATGAGTGCTGGCTCTTGTCACAGGTGTACTTGCTAGAATCTTCCTGGCATTCTCCTTCGTCGCGAATACCAAGAAGCTGCTTAACCCAAGGAAAACAAGAAACAGCTTGGGTGTTTTGCACGGACTCCGAATCATCTCTTGCTTCTGGATTGTTCTTGGTCATACCTACTATCTGGTCGACATTGCATCTTTCATCCGCTACCGTGAGTATAAATACAGTGACCCTTTGTGGGAGCGTAGAACTCGCATATTCCGTGACCACGCTGGCAGGAACATCTGTGGATAGAAGACCATGCTGCAATGTTCTATACGCTCAAGATACGGTTGCGGATGCTATACGGTATGCAGAACCTATTCGCGACATTTCTAGGACGTTCAAGGACGAAGCAAAGTGTAAGAGGTGGAAGAAATAAGTGATCGGGCTGCAAATGTTCTCCGTACTTAAATTCACATTAAGTACAAAATATCCATGGCAGGACTTTTTCAGGATATTTATAGGACGTTCAAAGATTGCATTCATATTCTCAATGTAACTCTTCCATGCATTATTGAGATATTTCTGGTACTGGGAAGAATATGTACACCTCTGTGTGCTCTGCACTTCGAACGGTCCAATGAAGGACTTTTGGGGGACATTTACAATTGGACGCCTCTGTAAATTAAGTATGTTCATTATGTGTTTCAGGAAGGCTCAAGACCCTCGAAGACCTCTATACTAACGTGCCCTTCACGGTGATCGAAAACTTCTTGCCTGTTGACACCTTCTTCTTCATTAGGTACGCCCAGTAGTACAATACATTCTGTAAGCGGTACTGCATGGTAGTCGACGTGCCTTGACTAGACCAACTGCTTTCTAGTTATACTGTAACGTTTCTGTAGTTATATGTAACTAAATTGTTACCGGCTTAGTTCAGTTCTGGAACTTTGAGATGACTTGACGCAGAAATATTTCTCGCTAACAATTGTGACAATGACATCATTTTACAGTGGTCTTCTCATCATTTACTCAAGCTGGGGCAAACTCGAGCAAAACAAGGGTAAATTCAACGTGCTGTCGTCTTTCCTTCAGAGGATCTGGAGGTAAGCTCCGGCGGTTACATTGACATTCCTGCAGGCTATGGATTTTAGTGTCACGTCCAAATTATGTATCATTCTGGACATTGAATGCATGCCATATACCACACACGGGGCATCTTCCGATACCTTTGATATCTCTTTGAAGCCACTGTGAACATGGGTGGTTCACTGAGAATCT
Organism: Ornithodoros turicata; assembly: GCF_037126465.1. Taxonomy (NCBI): domain Eukaryota; kingdom Metazoa; phylum Arthropoda; class Arachnida; order Ixodida; family Argasidae; genus Ornithodoros; species Ornithodoros turicata. Next base: position 39,223,651 of record NC_088209.1, on the reverse strand, counting down.
TCGTGGTGGCATATATAGATTAGTGTACGATGAATATCCAGGACATCCACAATATATCCTGCACTGCATCCTGAGTTGGTACGGTGTTCTGAAATTCAAAGATTGTTTTCTTCAGAATGACTCCATCGTACCTCCTGGCCATCGCTCTTTTCCTCCTGCTGCCACTTGCCGGCTCTGGTCCGTTCTGGAATGAAACAATGGAACCTCTGATGAACAACTGCAGGAATTCTTGGTGGACCAACGCCCTTTACGTCAGCAACTACTTGCCATACGAGAAAATGGTACGCATCCTTTCTACCAAGTGCGCCCGTACAGTGTTATATTGAAAAACCTTTGTCATTTCTCCCCTGCTGGGCGAGAAACGCGAGTGACTGGCAGAACGCCGACATGTACGCTGGGGCGGTATAACGGCAGTAACGACATCTGCTTTTTATTCGCATCGAACACGAGTGACCGAGAAACGTCCCCGAAATGTCCGAGACATATCCAAGCTTCTCCGCACTTGAGGATCTCCTGGGTACGCCTACAGGATGATGCAAGTTGGACTTTTCCGGGGTCACGGTAGTCTTTCATATCAGTCCACTTGCTGGCGGGGAGCAGGATTTGTTGCCACGGCAACGACGGTATGCGCCTAGAAAGGAGTAAACTGTTACGTGAGGTAAATCTGAGGTAAGGATCGTGACGCCGACGGCGCGTCCGTGGTCTCGGTGATGGGGCGTTTTGGTGTCTGGTACAATTTTATTTTCTCGACGATCATTGGGTAGTATAATCTCTCGATACGTATCGGGCAGAAGATCATACACAGGACTCTAGCATTAAAAGGGGTTGCGACACCTTGATGTGTGTGATTCTTTACTTCATGAGCGCAGAATACTGAGGGCAAACTATTTTTGTAATAAATATTTTATAAATCATAAAAATAACATATGCTGTAGATAACGAGACATAGATACTTGAACACGCCTCCACATTGAGCTGCAACGTCAGAGGAGGCGAGAGGCTCGGCCATTTCTATTGGATCTCGTAGGCACGTGACCCAGGTTCACATCGATGCAAACAACTTTCTCTTTCATTTATATCATTCAACTCGGAGTGTCGCAACCTCTTTTATTCTTCCAGGCAATCGAGCAGCTATTTCTGTCTCACTAATTTCTGTTTGTTGCCTGTGCAGTGTCTTCTTCACACGTGGTTCCAAGCGGTGAACATGCAGTACTACATCGTCTCTCTTCCGCTACTCCTGCTTACCTTCAAGTGAGTTTGTTTATTTGTCATCACTAGGAAACAAGGAACAAGAAAAACCGTGGGGCGTGTCCAATAGCTTTCGCTTTCGCTTGTAAATCCTGATACGTGCTCACATTCCCATGTAGTATGCGAGTAATAAATGCCGAAGCTAATGTCTTTTTCGAAACAGGTACAACAACATCGGGCTCTCCGTTATCTTCACTCTTGCCACACTTTCGGCGCTTGCCACTGGTCTGGTCACCTACTTCTTTGATCTCCCTCCAGCCCTCCTGCTCATGGCATCTGAATGGACGTAAGTTCTGCACTTGAAGCATCAAGTTCAGGGGCGAACGAGCCCTTCTGATAGGTTTTGCCCTCTGAAATATAGTGACAAACTTTAAATGTGAAAAGTTTTATCCAAACCCAAAAAGTGTGCAGGCCTGGATAGCATGTGTCCTGATGCTGACAGGTACCAGCATACCTCCACATCAGTTTTCCCTCCTCCGATACTATAACACAGTTATTATATTCGACACACATTCTGGTATACGTCCGATATATCGTGGTCAGTGATACCTGCTGATATGTCTCACAGCCGCTTGTATGCCGATATGTCTTGGTCATACAGGCTGCTGGTATGTCCAATAACATTTATATCTGAATCTGATATTATACTGCTGGTCCAGTATCGCTAGTATGCACAGCCAATATGCTCAGGTCCATTCTGATTTGTTCCACTTGAAATCATATCGGATATTTCTAGTGAGGGTGGGCTAACAATATTTAAAATATCTTCAACAGGAAAGCTCTTCAGCAGTTGAACCTGGTATACTTCCAACCCTTCACTCACTTCGGCCCCTTCTGTGTTGGCCTTTTCTGCGGTTATTACCTCGTCAAGAACAAGGAGGTCCAGTACAAACCCGTAAGTTTGCGTACCCTCCGCATGTTTGTTCATAATGGGCGCTGTATATCCTTACCCCGAATGCTATTTCCTCGCAGCTCACACTGGTAATTGGCTGGGCTGTGGCTCTCATCTTCACAACGGTCTCTCTGTTCGGTGTTTACCCATACCGTGCGAATATCCCTGTCGACACCATCGTGTACGCTGTGTACGCCGGCGTCCACCGTACCATGTGGTGTCTCGGCGTCGCTTGGATCACCGTAGTCTGTGAGACCGGACATGGAGGTACGATTCTGTGCAAGACACGCAAGCACGCGGGCATGCAGCCAGGTCAAAGTTGGCCTTGTTAAGAAATATACCCAACCAATTAATAAACAGACCTTGTTAAAAGGGAGCACATTTCGAACCCAGTCGTATATGCTAAGCCTAAGCCACCTTAGCTATTTCCTCAAAATAGTCAAAATAGTAGCTATTTCCTGAATAGTCCTCAAAACGTAAGACAAAGCATAGGAGCACGTAAAGCCTAATTCTCTGACTGAACCTCAGAAATATGGAAGTAAGGCTTTGGCTTGCAACATAGCTTCCAAGGGGCTTGTGGAGTCATGGTCTTTTCATCGACAGGTCTTATCAACGGAGCTCTGTCCTGGCACGGGCTGGTTCCCGTCAGCAACCTGACCTATCTCATCTACCTCCTTCATCCTCTCGTGGTTTACGCTAAAGCCGCATCCACCAGGGAAATAATCAACTTGGATCATCTCACTATGGTACGTCGTGACATCTCTTTTATTTTCTTATTATCTATTTTGAGCAATTTTGACATCCTTCGATACGGTTTATACTAGAAACCTCATAAGTGCCCTCTTCTCTTGCAGTGCTACGAATTCATGGGTCACTCAGTCATTGCGATAATGTTGGCGTTTATCGCTTATGTGGCCGTCGAACAGCCATTCGCTGCTCTTAAAGACATCGTCTTCCGGCGGAAGCCCAGGAGTCCATCTGTAGATATTCCACCAGCAGAGACGTTACACGTCCAAGTGGTCAGCAACGGCCACACAACGTCTTGTAAATAGTCATTTATTTGTTGTTGTTGTGTGTCCCGTCACCTGTAAATATTGTCCGTTGTTGCTGTTACATGTTGTATAATATATTGTTGAACACTGGAACACTGGTCTTCCTTGTCCTTGGTCTTTCGTTTCGAGATGGGGGATGTTAACTGAGGGTGGGTCAAGGGTGGGTCTTGTGTGGTAGGTGGCGCTCTGGAGATTTGGACCCGTAGTAGCACGGTCCCCACGGCGTAGTGGTCCAGCCGACCACTTTCCTAACCTTAATCAGCCTAGCGGCTCTTTAGCGAACTACTGCTGTAGCAGAAACCTACATGACTGGTACTGGAAACCAGCGCCACCTAGGCACACAGGAGGGCCTGCCTAATGCCTCCTCTCACGCTTTCGCCGCATGGGCATACGGTGGTGGTGGTGATGAAACAGCTTGTCTTAGTGGTGGTGAAAGGGCTTGTCTTAGTCGGCCCACGCATAGGCGAGCAATGGCCGTATGGGCATACAAAATCCAGATGTCGTTAGCTTCAGCCAATCGCTGCAGATGATATCAAACACAGGCTTTCTGTGGCTAACAATGGCTGCCTATGCGGCTGATGGCGACTCAGTGTGAGGCCGACAATGGCGAGCTGTTTCAGCAGCACCACCACCCGTCTCTATAGCTGCGGCCGCCGAAAGTACGGTCGTGACTTGCGTCTTCATCCCCATCGATTCCGAAACTGTGGTGGCATTTTACTTCTGGCTGATCACTGACCAGGGTAGCAAAAATCCCATGCGAGATACTGGCGTAGCTTTTGCACAGTTTAATGAAATACACCGCAAGCGCAAGTGCTGGAATGGCGGAATTCCCTCTCGGGAAAAATAGAAAACGTCCTACTCTAACCGACTGATGAAGCTGAGCCGACTGAGTGGCGGTCGTCTGGAAGCCGCGAAGCAGACGAGCTCGACGCAAATAATCGTCTGCAAAGCCAATCGGCTACGCGCTTCCCCCTGATTGGCGCACAGAAGAACGTCACCATGATGTTCTTGCCGCTGGGGCTCTCCCAGCTCCAGTGACAATGCTAACTTATAAAACTCGCTTATTTAATGCATATGTATTTCCCGGGAAAGAAAATCGGCCAAACATATTGTTTAACATTGTAATGTTTAATGCACACACTTCCTGGAGCGACTGTCACTTTGTTTATCTAGGTAACGCGTTGCTAGAAACCACAAACCACAGCGAGTTCATCGTCGCCTCCGTGTTTCATCCGGGTCGTAGGCTCCACGCTCATGTGCATAGACAATTAAGAAAGAATTCATTAGTAGGAGAAGCTTATATGGCGGCACTCGCGTCAGAAGCTTCCAACCTTGGGAAGTGAAATAATATTTCTTTGATGATCGCGTTCAAGCCCCGTCTGCTCAAAGCTTGGTGGACGCTTCACCAACTGAGTTTCTCAATCTGATATTCTTTTTATTTCCCCCTTAAAGGTTCTCGCAGAGTTGAAACGAGTTCCAACCAACCAACCAACAATCAATCAATCAATCAAAACAACGTATTTTATTGCTCAACACATCCAACTCGCTTGGCATTGTGAAGAGAGAAGGAGTGCATCCATGTGCTTCCATGATGACCAGATAACAAAAAAGAAGGTGGGTTGGGAGCCTTCGCTGTGGTACGTAACTTGACATAGACCACTTTTACTGTGGTTTGCAGTCGTTGAACGCCTTCTTGATTTCCGCCTCGTCTTCAGGCTGTAAGATATTTTAGAATGCCTTTAGAGCCGTAATGCCGTCAGTCCGATCAGTTAACGCTATGTTTTCATCGAAAGATAAGCAATGTAACATTAGTATGAGGATCAACAAGAAATTAGTTTTAAGGTCTCCGTACTGTTATATGTCCCAGCTGGTACGTTTATTCAGAAATATATTTGCGGATATTGACTATCGCCGCGGGTTCCGGATGTTTTCAGGCCATATGTCATCACGATATTGAAATCGGAGTGAGGGGTGGTCACGCACCGAGACAAGTGAGAACCATTCTAAAGATCCGAAAAGGTCCCTGCGGAGGGTAGTCTGACACTTCTATTGAAGATTGGAGGATGGGACTATATGCCTCTCATGTATTGACACCGTCTGTGTGCGTTGGCATCAACGGATGACTGACTTATATCTACTCAGAGGTTGATATATACGTGCAATAGTTGTCTCCGTGCAGCAGTCCATACCTTCGGAGAGCTGCAGGTGGGATATGTGTTGGCACCAACTTGGAAGTCAAGTCACACGGACTGACAAGGGTGTATTGTCGTCGACCAACCCACAGACAAACGCGTCAATATTCCTATACTGTCAACTGTCAGATGGCGTCACCACCATATCAGAACTCGCGTCAGTGTGGAAGATTAGGAAACGTCTTTGCAGGAGCAATTGCCGCTACGAAAGAAGAGTTTGTATTGTCGAAGAAGATTAGGAAAAATCGTAATAGTACTGCAAGCAATACTGCCCCGCGACCGTTCGGCAGTATAAGAAGGCGGCCAGGCTCCACAGAGTACGCGAATTTTATTGATTTGAGACGCCGATTTCATGGGATTTGAAGGGGGATTTTGATATATATTGGCGGGAGCATCAAAATGGAGACCTGAAGAAGTGTATTGTCATCGAGTACATTGACATGAAATGGGAATCTGAGAAAGTGTATTGTCACCAAGCACGTACCTAAGATGACTTGGAGAAAATCAGAAAAAATATTTCCGGGAGCAGGAGCAGCGAAGGAGAACATGTGTATTGTCATCAAAGAAAACTACCTAATAGTGACATCAAATTGGAATTAAAGTCACGCGGACTCGTTCCCGCGATGTATTGCTCTGGCATCAAAGTGGAAGACCAACCACATCAAGCCTCACATGTATTGGTATCGGAGCGCATTGACAACTCTCGCCTACTATAAGCTGTATAAGTTTGTGTGCACTGTCATCAAGCAGGAGACAAGTTTCCGTTGCTCGCGTAAAAATAGGAGTGTGAATAGCAGCTGAAGTAGAAGAGCTCAGTTGAAAGTTCCTATTCCAAGCGACAAGAGAGATACAAATTTCCGGGTGTCGGCACAGTCTCTGACGTGGGAGAGGATGATTGGCGAAGTTGCCCCGTGCATCAAGTGGATGGGAAAGGGCCGGGGAGAAAGAGACAGTAGAGAGAGGGCGCAAGCAAAACCCTCATCGTCTTGAAAGCGTTCAGAGAGCCTCTCGCGAGAGTAACTCGAGAGTTCGAGAGTAACTCGCCAGAGGATTGTGGGACTTTCGGCAATTACCTTCTGGAAACGTTTGCCGCCATTTAGGGAGGCTTTAACAATTTGAAGGACAACTTGAGGGAAATTTCTGCAAAAAAGTAAGTGTATGGAGATAAAATACTTACCGTAAACAATTTTGCAGCTCCCGCAGCCTCCTTGTTCTGAAACATATTACTTAATATGTACTTAGAGAAAACTGAGAGATTCCGGAGTGTTCGCTCGAGCGGCATTCTCAGGATAGCAGACGACAGGCGCAGGTGCTGTCGTCTGCTAAGTGCCGTCCCGTTCTTCCAGCTCATTGCTAATGCTCAAAACAAAACTTCTGCCCCGTGAGCAGTTTTGTTGCTTTCTCTTCCACTAGAATATTCCCTGAGAATGTCACTCCTGTAAAGACACGGCTAGGGAAAGCGTATGCTGAACGTTGGTGCATTATCGCAATGGCTCAAGAGAACGACGAGGTAGAAATTGGGCTTCAACCACAAGGCGGTGTGAGCGATTTGAAATACAGTTGTACATTCAAAAGTTCAGAACGCGTTTCAAGTGGGCAAAACACTAAAAGACAAGCGAGTTGGTATATCGACGTGAACGGTATAATTTGCTTGAGCATGAGGAGCTGGTATGGTCTGGTCGGATTGTGTTTCTGTTTCGTGTCTCTGTCCCTATACCATTTCCTCATGCTCAAGGAAATTATCCCGCCCGCGTTTCAGGTATTCCAGTTTGAAATACAGGTTCGTAAAGGCTGGCGTACCTCTTGTTTCAGCTCACAGAGCTTCTTTGCCGCTTCTAGATCAGTGTCGCCCAGCGACGCCTTGATGCCTTCCCACTTTTCTTTTACCTGGCATGGACAAGTGCGTCGTTGTAAACAATGTGAAGTCAGCTGGTCTAAAGCGTACCTTGTCAGAAACCTTTCCCGTGATACACTCCACTGCCTTCGCCTTCTGCGTATCGTCCAGCGCTTAAACATAAAACCACGACAATTGTGAATGACACTTCCAGTTGAAATTCGAAGAACATGCATATTGTAATCACGTCAGTGCCGTACGTTACGTATTACGGCTACGTATTACGGTCTCAAGGTTCCAAATCAGCATATACGCAGTTTCATGGTGCGTGGTATACAGAGCAGTGCGCTGAGGGCCATCGGTGTATTTTGTCTAAACGGTCATTTACCGAACTCATTCATTAGTTGGATCCTGCTTGTTCTTTTTTATGTCTTTTAGTCATCTTGGAGTTGGTTTTTCTACGCTCTTTTGTACTCGCGTGTTCTGGAGCAGCCTGACCCGACTTTGTCGACTCTCACGTCTCCATATTTTTCAATCAATCAATCAATCGCGCTGCGGGACCAAGTGCAAGGAAGGGTCTGCTCCTGATATCCTAACCCTCACCCCTTAGTTTTTGTCGTCACCATGTTCTTCAAACGATCTTAAAGGAGTACAGAAGGCCTTCCAAAAAATTTATGATGAAAGTGTGTGTGTCAATTTACCGAATACCATGAAAGGTTTTTGGTGTGCGCAGTTGGTTTCCCAGAAAAAAGCTGCGCTCTTAACTCACCACCCCGGGTGTAACGAGGAGGCGAAGCATGGTACGTCACCTATGACGTTACACAGTCCGCGCATTCTGGTTACATCACAGCCGAGTAGCAGACAACATTTCTCTGAACCAATCAGCGAGCGCGGGCTCTGTAGCGTCAGCGCGAGGTCACACGTCACACAGGCTCATCGCAGGTTGGTCGGCTGGTACTGCTCTCCGCCACCGTTGCGCACGGTCGCTTTTTGCGGCTTACTTTAAATTCAATTTCTGCGATAATTATGACTCTGTGGTGTGAATTACTTTTCATGGTGCATCTTACTGGCCTGCTTAACAGTTTCATAGTAAGCGAACAGTGTGTTAAAAACGACTTCTGTGCTACTTTAAGCTGTACACTCTAACGAAAAAAAGAAAAAAAAAGAGAGGAAAGTTTAGTTATCTTGATGGACGAGATGAATTGCTACAACTACTCTAGTTACAACCATTAGTCCCCTTTGAGACTAAGTGCATAGAAGTTTATGCAAAAGTTAGGGTCTATTTTCAGGGCTGGGGGACTAATAATGGGAGTAAGTAATTGAAGTCTAGGAGACCAGACTCTGTAATTCCTCCTCACTGCTGACTTTCTTTTTCTTTCCACGGTCATTGCACAAGAGAGCGTGCATATTCTGAGGCAAGGAAGGACGAGCCATCCGGCAGCGACGTATGACGCAGTTTACATGGTGGAGTTGAGTCGACATTTGACGTCTGAGCTTACCCGAGCCAACCGACTTATCTTTACTAGGTCGACTTCTCCTTTGGGTCGACGTAGACGGGTTTACATGCAGGCGTTAGATCGACTTACTGGGTTAAATCGACGTGCGCCGCCTTCATGTAAACGCAGTAACGTTAAAGTGTGACGTTAACGTCTCCTTCAAGTGCCGTTAAATGCAGAAGCACGATATTTGGATCGCGTCCTTTACCAGGTGGCGCAAAGTCTCCCCATAAAGTCTACAAGATGGTATGCTCTCATGGCAGCCATCCATGTGAAAAGTGAAGTAACCTGATATAATTTACTGCTCAATCACGGACAAGAAGCTATATAAAAGGGACCGCAGCCAGGAGCGCTGTAGACGCTGAACTTTGCATTACGATATCCTGAAGAGCAGGAAAGAATATAATTCTCCTATAGAACCACTAGAAATACCCCACTGTGATACCAAGAAAAAAAAAAAAAGCTGAAAATCGTAACTTACCACACAGTCCTTCTGTACTCTCTCCGGCGAAGACCACGCAGACGCCTGCCAGAACGACACACACAACCAGAGCAGTCTTCATGTTGACGGGTTGAGTCTTGCCCTGCACGTCGGACCACTGAAGAACTGCAACTTTTATAGGGGGACTTCACCGCAAGGAATCATGGGATGTGTGCATGCTGAACAATGGGCGCCGGCCGTTTTTTCCTTTTACTTGTCTTCTGCTTCGTGATTCTATGCACAGGGACGCCAGTCAGGAAATGCCGCAGAGGAGCCGACGTCATCATGTTTGTTCATGGTCCGGAGCCCAGCACAGGATGGTAAAACGAGACTATGGCGTTTCTGCTTTCGGTAAATGCGCTAGGGTTGCCTCTTTTGCTTCATGCACGGGTGTGCAATACGTGATGGCTGTGATGGAACCAACTTAAAAGCACCATAAAAAAATATAAAAATATATAACAAAAAAAAAAAAAAAACTCTCGCTGCACGAAGCCATTGAAAAGCATCGCTCAAACAATCGGGCATAACATTAGACACGCTAATCCGCTCAAAACTTTTCCCTGATCGCGGATATATCGAGAGGAATTGTACAGTCTCGCAGGCGTGTGTGATGCATATGTGTCCTTCTGCAGTGTCACGCACATATGTCTCGATATTTTTACGCCAAATCGTACGCCACACCTTTATTGAGCCAATTGCAAAGTGGAAAGCAATTCGGTCCCGATAAATAAAGTAAAAAAAAAAAACTTGGTTAAAGTAGTGGTGTAAGCCTTCGTAAGGTTTACAGATAGAACCACGTATATACTTGAAAAACGTGTAGAATACACAGTGTGTTTAGTCTCAGAACGCGCGCACGTTGAAACGTTTAGTCTGCGTTGTCCGCTGATGAAGTCATGTTGCATTGCGAAGTCTGCCTAGAGCTGTTGACAACTAAATGTACGTGTACGCTTTGGCTGGTGCCTGGTATATGACAGAAATTTCACTGTGGCTGACGTTGGATTATTAACTCTTTAGGAAGTTGCACAAAAATAAAGCTTTCTTGGAATTCGACGGAATTCTCTTTTGGAGTAGAGCTGACAGAGTACCCTCCTTCCATATGGAAAAAAAAAAAAAAAGAAAAAAAAAAAGAGACTGCGAGGACGTGTATGAGGACCCTCCCAAAGAAATGTTGGGAAATGGGAAATGTTGCCTTAGACTGGATTATACCAGCTCGTTTGCATTCTGTTATGTTCTCGATGTACAGTTCTTTTTTTTTATTTAATTCACATGTGTTCACATTCATGTGTTGTGAAAGAACCGACGAAAAAACAGTGAAGTGTGGAAAAAGAAACCCTTCTCTCTAGATTTTTTGTTTGAAATCAAATCAAAAACTTATACCAATCTACTTCGGGGATCACTCGCAGATCAGCACATCAGCACACATGCCCCTCTTCCCCTGATATATTGTTCTTCCTAATATGGATTACTATCGTGCTGATGATGTTTGTTACCCACCCATATTTTCATAGCTATATATAGGTCATATGTAAATCACACATGAAAAATGTATGTGATGGACCCATTATGAATTTGCTTTTCACCGCGCTTACAAGCACTGCTTGACAGGCGGCCGAAGCAAACAGCAGCAGACGATGAACAAAACGAACAGAGAAATAAGCAGTTTGTGTCCGCTCATAAAAATTTATGACATCTACCATTACGGCCATGCGAAAAAAAAAAAAAGTCGTAAAGAGTCGTGTTTTAATTGCATCATTGTTGCACGGTCGAAACAGTTTCTTCAATTTCAGCGAGATTTCCTGACACTGCCAACGTCGTCTGGCCACAACAGCGCTGTGTTGTCTTTTCTTGTACCACGTGCGCTAGCTTTCTGGCTTTTGATCTTTGTGTGACGCTTCTGAAAGCTTTACAGGTTTACTCCGCACAGCTGAATCCTGTAAAATGTATCTGATGTATTACCTAGACGACCAAGGCAACCGAGTTTACACCCTGAAACCAGTAAGTCCTGCCGGGAAGCCAACGGTTTCGGCGCATCCGTCGCGATTCTCGCCAGACGACAAGTATTCGCGCTACAGGATCATGATCAAGCAACGGTTTGGTCTCCTGCCGACGCAACAGCCCAAGGAGTCGTGCTAAACCACCCATTTTTTTTCCATCGATTGTTTTACCTTTACGGCTGCGCCTTCACTTTTCATTTTTTTTTTAAAATTCATCCTCCTGTGTCAACAATTGTTAAGCCTAATCCGCTATGGCCGGTCTCGAAGAAGTTGGAATTCCAGGGAAGGAGTTCCTTCGAGAAGCTCTGACGAACTGTTCCGATCCTCTCCGTGCTATTGAAGAATTTCAGGAAGAAAATGGCATTTTGTTGCCGTCGCTGCGTCCGATGTTACCGCTTTTGGACCTTCATGGAGTTTGTAGGCTGGAATTTCACACGTCTGTACTCGAGGAACTCAAAGAACGGTTGCTACAACAAATCGAAAACTTAGGCAAACATGAAGGTCGCGAAAAAGAACGGAAGCTGAAAGAAATGCTGCAAAAGAGTTTTCCTGTCATTCGGGTAAGTCGGGTCTCCTTGTCAGCGTTCTGTTGCATCGACAGTGCTTGATAGCATTTCATGACTGTTGAAGGTGCCGTCCTTGCGTCCAGTCGTCATGTGCATTCTGAAAAACATGGATCATGTCGACGACAAGTACTTGAAGCAACTCGTCAGTGACAAGGTGTTATACAAGGAATGTGATGTGCAGGTAATGTCGCTATGCCGAAGGTATTTCAAACTTTCTGTGAAATTCATCCGCAACAAGCTTTAAAAAAAATGCTCTAAGGGAAAATGACATAAAATATTGTGTTTTGTATTATATTATATAAATTATTGTGATTGATGAATAAACACGAGTTAAAATGTTCCAAAAAGTACAGGGGATACTGAAATGAATGTCTGGCTTTGCGAATAAAAGGTTCGTTTCACTCCAACGGCAGGTGAAACGTCAGATCTGGCAAGAACACCAGAGTCTCTTCGGAGACGAAGTCCTTCCCCTTCTTGCCCAGTACGTCGGCGAAAAAGAAGCTGCACTGTGGGACACGAAAGGTGGCCCCGAAACATCGTTTTTCAATCCGTCACCGAAACAGCGTCGCCAGGGACAGGTCCTTCAGCAACTTCTGCTCATGGTGGGCAAGAATGTCGTCCTCTACGACATGGTGCTCCAGTTCTTACGGACCCTCTTCCTGCGAACTCGAAATGTGCACTACTGTACCCTGCGTGTGGAACTTCTCATGGCCCTGCACGACCTGGAAGTGCAGGACATCATTGCAGTCGACCCGTGCCACAAGTTCACGTGGTGTCTCGATGCCTGCATCCGCGAGAAAAATGTTGACACGAAGAGGTCGAGGGAGCTGCAGGGCTTTCTCGACAGCATCAAGAGGGGACAGGAGCAGGTTTTAGGGTTAGCATTGCGTTTGTCGTCGTTACCCCCTCTCAGTTTTATGGTCCTTAGTATATGAAAGGCATATGATCTCGTAAAAGAGAGGTATAACTATAGTTGTACTAATTCCTGGCCTAGTATCAATGGAGATTGAGTTGTGATTTAGTAGCAATTTTAGATAAATCAAGTTTTGCTTTCTTTTACAGGGACCTTTCAATGACACTGTGTGACCCATACGCAATCAACTTCTTGGCTCAATCCGCAATGAAGATCATCAACCATCTCATCAACAACGAAGGTTTGCCCAGGGTAAGAACAGAGCGGCAGTTTATCGTTTAAGAATGAGATTAGTTGCAAGAATAATCAGTTGTTCGGGTATATCCTGCACTGTACCTCGGACGGAAAACAGATGGCGCTAAATAGCAGTAGAGCCTTCAACGTCCTTTCAAATCTCAAATCAAATCTTTCCACGGTCTAGCTAGTTGGCTATCAAGCCATTCCTAGAGTCGATACTTGTACAAACAAACAAAGTCTTGTCTTAAACAAAGCTAGCTGGTACACTCTTCAGGCTACCTTGGTTGAAACATGGTCTTTGTACAATGAGCAATCATCAGTGATGAATCATGATGATGGTATTGAACAGCAAGTCCTGCGACTGGCAAGGGTGCAGGCGAGCTGGACGTGTTGATGGACAAAAAAAAACCTGAGCCAGGGAAGTAGGAAGTCTATGATACACGCGCAATCTAAAAAAAAGGATCTGCTGCGTTTGATATCGCGTGTGTGTCGTCTTCTCTCCTCCCTGTCTCAGGTTTTCCAGTCTGTCAAGTTCAACGGGTTTGGGCAGATATTTTCCCTTCATGTTCATGTCGTTTGTTCATGCTAAAGGACAATCAAGTGCTGGTACTGGTGCTGAGGATGATGGCACTGGGCCTGCAAGCATGGGACATGATCAGCGGGCAGCAGTACAAGGAACCCAAACTAGTGAGTTGATTAGATCCCATTATATGTATATGCGTGTGCTGATTGTTTACATGCACTGCAGTATGTTTACAAGTAACCTACTTCTGTCCTGTAGGACACGCAGCTGATGACAAAATTCATTCCAGCACTCATGTCTCTCATGGTAGATGACCAGGTGAGTTGGCACGATAATTACACTTGCAGTAAAGAAAACCGCTGCCAAAATCTTGGCACAGCATATCTAGTTAAGTGCGGAAATGAAGTTACCTGACAGGCAGGTATTTACCGTATTTGTCCGCATATAATGCGAACCCGCGTATAATGCGAAGTCGCTTTTCAGTGATCTCCCATAAGAAAAACACGATTGAGTGACAAATTTATTGAACACGAATTTATCCGCCCACAAGCGAACAGTGATGCCCGCTGCTGACGCCAAAGGCGAATGTTCGACTCGTTCACGTCGTACTTCCTCGACAGCGTCAATAGCGTCGTTCAACCAACGCACATGTCGGGAGAGCTAACACAACTGTAGAACGCAGCACACGTGGAACGGAGTGACTCACGTTCCTTTGGTGCCTTTGGCGCCTTCTCTCAGGCGTTTCGTTGTCACGTGACGCACTGCTTGCGCTGCCGTAGACCAATCACCGCGGGGCAGGGAAGAACAGATAGGAGAAGGAGCAGGGGAGTAGGTTCATGGTTACGGTGTTTATTTCGTATGAGATAACAGTCCTCATACGAAACAAACATCGTAGCCATGAACCTTCCCTCCTATTCCGGGGTTCCATGTTTTTGGCGTTTATCGCTGTGCAGATACGATGCCCTCGTGTCTGCGTAGCGATAAACTCCGGAAACACGGAACCCTAGAATCACAAAGGTCTGCGATGGCCGTGGGGCTACGGCCCCAAAGTGCCGCGTATAATGCGAATGCGTTTTTAGCAACTAAATTTAGAGGTAGAAAACCTCGCATTATATGCGGACAAATACGGTAACGTATGAGTTATATACATATATACTAATTTAATAAAATTCGATGAACACTTTTTATTTGTTCTGATACCCTTGCCTTTTCCTGCTTGAGCAGTGGAGGGAATTTTGAGCGTGGCTCATGCTTTTAGTTGCTAATACATAATTACGTAAATGCCGTCCATTGTGTGCGGAAGACAATTTTTGCGGAGAGCGGCATCACTGCTTGGTTCTTTTCTTCGGGTGATTGCATTTGCAAAAACTTCAGCCGATCCTTTTGGTATCTTTCAAGTCTCAGTGCCTCAACTTGGAGAATAGTTTTAATAATAATAAATGTTTAATAAAGTAATAATAATAGTTTAATTATAGAAGCGTGTTTGTAAAGTTAGGGTTACCTCGCTGACCCATGTGATTTTCTGCGTCAGGTACGTGCTCTCAATGCTAGACTCCCGCCTGATGATCGAGAGACTGCCATCACCACCATCGAACACTCTGGACCACCTCCGGATGCATATCAAGCCTACATCCAAGAGAATGCCGTGGCTAGCGTTCTGGCCATCTACTACACGTTTCACATATGTGAGTGGACTCATTTTTATTTTTATAGCCTGAAGTTTGCGGGAAATGTTTTTTTTTTCTTCTAAATTCGGGCAGTAAAAATTGGATGAAAACATGTGCTCTAAATTCACGCGAATTCAGTTGAAAAAACTTGCAGTATGCTAAATTTGGGGAGAAATTGTTCTTAGTTACTCAAACTAACTGTACTGGTTTGGTACAAACAGTGATGTAACTGCATTTGCTGCAAAACAAGTTAGTGTGCATTCCTACAGACATCTCAGTGAGGGCAATTTGCTGGATTAAAAGTTGGGTTTTATCTGGGAAGAACCAGGTTATACCCTAAAACATCAGGCTCTCCTTATTTTCTAGTCACTAGTAGGTGCTGAAGGTTACTGGAAGGGTTGGGTGCAACGTTTTACTCTAGCTATTCTCGTGTCCAGCTTACAAACGTCAGGAAATGTAGTGGAATTACTGTATTTACTCGAATCTCACGCACACTTTTCAAATTTTTTTGCTACAATAAGGGGTGCACATTAGAATCAGGGATGACCACAACGGATGGCACGCGGAGGTTGAGGACGCGCAGCGCCCCCACTTTGGTCGCGTTCTCGTGGTGAAAAGCGAAACCACATTGTCCCGTGGTTCTCTCAAAGATAGCCATCGTATCGAAGCACCTGAGTTTCCTGAGTTGTTTGATTTCATCGATACCACTATGTTTGCCATTGGCTGGAGATCTACTTGGCACTTTTTTTTTTCATCAGAAAAGAGCTTAGATATTAAACAAACACAGTAAAATTGGGTTACTATTTCGCGTTTGAGTTTTGATAGCATGATCAGTGGTCCACGAGAAATACAATGACACTATAGCTCCGGAATCAACTGGGACAGATGCGACCGTCCCTTTAAACAGAGTGTTCTTAGGTTGTATGTGACTGCAGTACATTTATTGCACAACACAACGGGGAATATGTCCATCCTGACTCGTCCTTGCACCGTTCCCAGCACGACAGAGGGACCGCATCGGCGTGATGCGCGTTCTGGGCACTCTGGCGGGAGCTGAAGGGCAGCGTGCCTACCAGGACCCGTTCCTTCACACCCTGGTGGGGCACCTTCTTCCCATGGCGGAGGAGTTCTCCCACGAGGACTTCTGCACCGTCGTCTTCGACGAGTTCTTTCTGGGATGTCTCAGCGGCCCCAGCGGCTCATCTACGGGGGGTGGCCCCGTGAGACACCTGCTACGTCTCTTGTGGCACGTCCATCCTAGGCTGCCCCCCGTTCGCCTCCAGGGATTGCTCAAGGCGCTGCAACCACTGGCACAGGTGGGTTGCTCGCAGTGGTGGGCAGAGTACCCCTCGATTATGCATAATGACAACGAGTACCTCTCGGAATTTGTGCACTACAAATAGGGCCCCGTGTTTTAGGGTAAAACCCGTATTACCCCCCCCCCCAAATTTGCATTATCATCGCTTATACCCCTGACACACGTGCACTCTTCAATGATCATTGAAAGCAATCACCATTGAACACGCGCGTTGCGCCATCTAGGGTGTAACGTGTCAAGCTTTCAAGCAGCATTGGATCCAATGCTTTTTGCAAATTCGACACGTTACTTGCTTGGGGGTGCCACACGCATGTTCAATGACCATTGAATTCAATGATCATTGAAAACTGCCTGTGTGGCAGGGGTATTAGTCTGCTCTGCACATTTTGTCCACATTATTTATTTGTTTGTTTTCAGATCTTGAAGTATGCGCACTCCAAAGTGGCCTTCTGCTTTTTTTGCAGGCAAATGAGGGCATGAGGCCCACAATGCAAGCCCTGCAAGAGAAAGCTAGAGACCTCGTGCCTGCCTCCAGTGAGCCGGAAAATTCGGACTCTCCGTTACTGAGTGTGCCTGCTCCAGCATCCATGTGAGACTGTTGGCCCCTGAATGGGACGGTTTCCCTTTTTCTGAAGGAGATTTCATTTACATCTATGGCTCAAAGTGACAATGACGTGCAAGGAAGCAAATGCTACACTGTATAATTTTGGGAGAGACAAGACAGCCGTGAGCTTCCTAAACTGTAAAACGAACGTCCTTGTTTTTTCTTTCTTGCCACACCTGAGCCCCTGCTCTTCAAATTCGGAAAATATCAAATAATGCGCGTTTTCGATAATTGATTTTCGTCTATCAGATGTTGAGCTGCACAATGTGTTTGTTTTGTTTTACATGTTAGACAGTATGCTGTAGTGAAGCATGAATGTCCTATGATTTGAAAACTGTAAAATATGATGCAGTGAATGAACTAGAAGGACTGTCGATGGTGGAAGTTCAACATTTCTTCCCTCTTTCTTCTTTTTTTCTTCTTTCTAGTCTGTACATTATGACCCTGAATACAGTAAAGCAGCGATCTAAATGACGCTTCTTACATTGATGCACGACTGGTTCTCAGAATTTCATCAAAACAAGTTGGTACAGGTTGTGGTATTAGGAGTAGTAGAGTACAGGTGGGAATAGAATGTGCACATGGACATGTTAATATATTGCTGTGGCTGACCACATTCACCTCTGTATAGATGATGATGATGATAATAGTGCTGATATATTAGACACATTTTGCATAAGCAAGTGAAATCATCTACAGCCTTAGTGCTCATCTCATTATGGGCATGGTGACACAAAACCTATACCAAGAACACCAAAGGTGATGGATGCCATCAACATGCTTTACAGCCAAAACAGCCATGACTGTGATTTGAAATAACAAACAATCTACGGTCACATGCGTAACACAGTCCAAGGTGACAGATTTTTGTGTTAGCGATTCCAGCGAATAATACGCCGGTGTTCGGAACACTTGGGCAGTTCCTTTCTGTGTGCTTTCAAATAATATTCCGTAAACATTATTTCACCACGCAGAATTCTACGTGCCCAATGGGGCGAAGTGTCCTAACGAGTTTCGGTGTGACCCTCGTGAGGTCCACTAATAAACTTCCTACACTGTTCACAGGTAGCCCAGGTCATAATAATGCCCACTGTCCTTGCGTTCCCTGTGGAGTTGTGCGTTCCTGACGTTCTCAATTCCACTTCGATCATCCGCTTGCCCCACGGAATCGCACGTCGAATTTGCCGGTGACGACCCAGAGTTGAGCAGCTCCATTGGGCTTCCCACTCCAGGGAGCCTTCTTCTGTACAGGGGATGAGTCCTCGTGAATGTCCTCGGCTGGACTTCACGAGTCGGTGTGACGATCTTTTCGTGGGGCTTGGTGTTGGCGTCTCCTCGAACGTGAGAAAACGTTTGCAGAGGAGTTCGGATGGGCGTGATGCTTCCATTTGAACTGATATCGTTGAATATGCCTGGTTTTAGAGAGTCGAGAGAGGCGGTGTCGAAGGCCGCATTGTCGTGGCAAGCTTCAATGTCCGCCGTGGACGTGGCCACGTCCCTACACAGTGTTTGCAGCGGCTGGTTCTGCATTACGGTCTTTGCACGCTTCTTTCTTGCGAAACAGCACAAGATATTTATCAGAACGATAATGACGATTAATGCAGCAACCCCCGCAACGAGCCAATAAAACCGCGGTTCTGCGAACAGGCCGAGATACGGAGCTTGTCCTGGCGGTTCCTGAGTTTGCAAATCCGTCGGAGGTGGACTAGGAGGCGGAGCCGTCAGGTTCGATGTCGCGACCTCGTTGCTTGCCGTCGTAGAGGACCCTGACATATTGGGAACGTCAACAGTAGCTGTGAAAGATTCCGACACATTGGAAACTTCTGCAGTTGTTTTAGCTGTGGGTGTAGGCCTTAATACGTTGGGAATTACTTGAACGACGTTCGATATCCTGCTTTGGCGGTGCGAATGGCTGACAGTGCGTGCTGCGACGTAGTAGACCGTGTCTGTTGCATCACTCTGAACTTTTGGTAGTTGGACAGTGGCAGATCCAGATTTCTGCGGCGGAGAGCTGAGCGGCAGGTTCCAGCCGGGGAGCTTGGAAAACTGGTCGCTCTTCAGCAGGTCCTGGATACTTGCGGAGTAGCGCAGCTGCGTGAGTGACCCTGGGGCTGCACAAAACGAAACGTTCTCGTTTTTCTAGATGTGCTCGAGCTTTTGGCAAGTGACAGAACAAAGCACTGTTACACTTTAGTCCAAGCGCCACGCGAATTAATTGAGCAATAATTACAGTGTCAGCGGTTTGAACTTTGCGAATTTCCACCATTTTTATGAGGGCTCTATGCACGATACAGCGCAGTCCTGCTAATTCAAAGTCGAAGATTTGCTCGAACTATAAGGAGCTGCTCTGAACGAGGGATTGATGCGTTGACAGCGCACACTAGCTGTGTCGGAGACACGTGACGGCTCGCTAGGCCTTGCTGCACGTTAATAATCTTATTTATACACGGTTGCGTTTGTTTCTTCAGCCATGACTCTATGAGCAGCGTTTGTGATGTAAAGCACAACCCAATCGCGAACCCCACGAATGTGAATATCGACATCCCAATTCGATAAAATATGGAATTACTGTCTTTTTCTTTGATGTGTAGTCAACAAGAAGGGTCTTCATCCCCTTAAAAAGAAAGAGGCTTGCTTGCTTTGCCAACGATAAGTAAGCAGCGTCGTTCTGTGCTGATCACATATGCACACACTATTAACTCCTTCCTTCATTCATGGGGGGTTCATTCCTTGCTCCCCTTTCCTCTGGCAGAGGTATTGCTTTCGTGAGAAATTAGGTTATAAGTACTAAGTAAACTACTATGTAATAAGTAAATTAATAAGCAATTAATAAGTAAAGGTGCCCCTGACATGTCATCAGCGAGCAAGGGGGTGCCGGCCGTGCAATCTCGAATTACTGGGCATTTTCCCCGTATCGAAATACAGATCATCCTTGCCGGGACCTGAGTACGAGCTTGAATTATCCGGAAATTTGAATTACACTGTACTACCATATTGGACGTCACAAATTTTGCCCAGCACTAAGATTAAAACTGCACAAGTATTATGATGGCAGTCTCGGATTTGTTTAAATGTGGTTCTGGTTGAGAATGTCGAGGGAAGTACACACAAGAATGGCTCATGACTGACCTATTTTACAAAAAAAAAGAAAAATAAGGTACTGCAGTTACCGTTCATAGTGCTGAACCCGCGTGGTACTGTCCACAGAAAGGTGACGTTTGGGTAGCTGAGCTCTGTCACTTTCAAATCGTAGATTTTCCTGAGTGGGTAAGCAAGTTTGCTGCTGGTGGGCAAGCTGTCTGACCAGAAAGAACCAACCATCTCTTCCCTGAAGAACTCTCTTTCAGGCACATCCAACTGTTCTTCACTGTCGCTGTCTTTGTGCGTAAAATTAGTGAATGGGACCAGTGTACCAGTCACTTGTATTATGACAGTGTACCACGTTGCAGTCATGACTTCGGGTACAAGGTATGTGGAATATATTCCATCTCCCCTCGTGATATCTGGCTCTGTTGACAAAGAGAACATGCTATTCGGGTAACTTTTTCTCAATGGCATTCTTCAAAGTCATTGTGCCATGACTTGCAAGTAGTACTGATCATACGTAACACTGTTTGCAACTGAGCAGTGTAAGGTTTAGACAGCATCACTTTGTTGTCCGGCTTACCAAGCAGGCCGTCGTCTCGCAGTTCAACAGTCTGCTGCTGCTGCATTGCAAAACCAGATGCATAAACTAGAGCAGTGACTTTGATGTCAGTAATGTTGTGCCCTCCACTGAGAAGTTCTGCAAACAACACTTGCGGGGTGTTATCTGTTAAGGGGCGCACCTGCGAGCAAAACAAGATCAAGACCCTAGATCCAAAGGTATCCATAGATCACCATGTATTGCCCGAGGTTCCTGATAGCCGCACTACATACAGTGAACCCTCGTTAATATGACCCCCGATAATGTGACATACGCGCTTTACGACCATACTCCTTGGGAACAATGCAGTGAAACCTCTGCAAATCCCGTTAATATGACAATTCCGCGTTATGACCAGAATTTCCGGGAACGACCATGGTCATAATAACGAGGGTTCACTGTATATGGAAGTGTACTTAATCATTGTTGCCGTCATTTTTGAGCGAATGATTAGTGCACTGTTGTTACCATGCTCCGGTCAAACCATCCTCGTAATGCGATGTGGATTTCATTGGCTGGATACCTGACACTGGCCATTGCGGAACACTTCAGCCGGCTTTTCGTAGCGGACACGACGTACGACCATGTTGTATGGGACATCTGTAATCCTTAAAATGTTCACTTGTTCGTTTGCGGGGTTAGCATAAGCAATGGAACATATACTGACTGACTGAAGCTTCCTCTGTGTGGCGAACATGGACATCTTCTCACGGTAAGAACGCATTTTCCTCCCGTCAAACGTCACATCTGAATCGGCGATGTTGAAGATGTTGGAGCAGGCGACGATAAATGTCAGAGTTCCGTTCGTTGATGGTTCAACACTGAAGGTACCATTCATGCCATCACCCAGCTCTGTACTGGTTTTCTGGTGTACCTACAGAGACGTGGCAGTAAGTCGCACAGTGGCCCGGGGACACGTGCTTTCCACTTGTACTAAGTGTAATCTCGTTAATTCGAACTGGTGCGCAGGACCATGTGCATTTCTATAGGGGAAACATCGGGTAATTTGAGATAGCGCTGCCGTGTCCGTTACGCGTCTGCACGGAAGCGCGCAGCGCTAGCGTGTGAGGGACACCTTTACCTGAGTGTTTACCTTTAAGTTTGTTTGTTTGTTTACTACAAGTTTCGTTGTTACTTCCAATACTAGAAGTCCATTTCTCATAAACGCGATACTTCTAGAGGGAAGATAAGCAAGGAACGAATCACCATAATGGTGTGCGCAAACGCGACCGGCACGACACGATGCCGCTTGCTCGTCGTCGGCTAAGCCAGCAAGCCTCGCTGTTTTACGGGGATGAAGACCCTTCCTGTTGACATCACAACCAACAAAAAGGCAGCGATTCCATATTTCCTCGAACTCCGAAATTCGAATTAACGAGATTGCACTGTACTACCATATTGGACAGTAAACAAGTTGGCGCGGTTCGCGATTGGTTTGGGCTTAACATCGTTATTTACGTGGTCGTGACTGAAGATACGAACTCGAGCACATGTAACAGATTTATTTTAGGCTCTGAGATGTTTTGACGCTTGCCTATAAATAAATATTCTGGAACGAATGAGCATCTGATATTTCCGCCATTATATTCCGCCGGGAACGCGTGGCAAGGCATAGCGAGCTATGACGCGCCTCGGACGCAGCTAGTATGCGTTGCCAACGCATCAAGCGTTCATTCAGAGCGGCTTCCTTTAGTTCGAACTCCGCTTTATTCGAACACATCGTCGGTCTCCTTCGAGTTCAAATAAACGGCGTCACACTGTATTTGCAAGCTGTATGAAACCCACGATGCACAGAAGGTCAAAGCCGGTCTTGGGGTGGGTCCGACAAGTTCACGCTGTGTCCCCACTGGTCCCCAGTCCCGTCGGTCACATCCAGCGCGCGAGAGCTTTTGGAATATGGGGATAACCCTGTCTGGCGTCCGCAAGGTCATCGCGCCGCGGCGCACACGCATAAGCAGTTGTGAAAAAAGTCCGCTTCAGCTTTTGAAGCAACAGACGACAAGATGGCTGCTTGGCTAGCAGACGCCACACAGGCTGTTCGCAGTGACAGTGTATTTGCATTTAGTGAGTGATGTATTACGAACAAAAATAATTGTACATGTCAGGATTCTTACGTAAATAGCTCGCGTTTCCGTTTCCGCAAAATGTCGTTTGCGAAACTGCGACGACACGTGGCACGTTAAAAATGGGAGCTAGCGTGAGATATGTTAACGTGTTACCTTCGTAATATCTCCGTAAAGTACAGCGGTACTGTGATGAATGTTGTGCAAAGCAAGGTCAATAGACGCTGCCATGGCTTCCTGGTCCAATTGAGAAGGAACAACGAAGAGTTTGGTGTTGGTAGGCGCGTTGCTCAGAACTGTGCCCGGTAGATCGCCCGCGTCGAAAAGCACAAGTGACAGGCGAAGGTACTCTTGGGTCTTTAACTTCTGGATGGCTTCCGTGTTCAGCATACTGCTATCAAGCAACGCTACGATTGTGGTTGGCAGTGCTTTTGGAATCACCTGCGGACATAGAGGTAAAGGACGTATATGCAGACGACGAAATAAGGAAACTGAAGCGGTATCGTCACATAGTTACTCGCCGTCTGGCACCTTCATGACTTCCTGGAAGACATTTTCACTGCTTGAGGCGTTGCAGCGGTGCACTACATTGCTGTCCAAGACTTTGAGGTACTCATGCCACACGTCGCCTGCCTCAAATTCTCGCAGTACCTCAGTGGTCTCGCCATACAAAAGGGCCAACCTCCACGATCTTTGTTCTGCAGCGCTGAAGACGATAAACCGTCGAAACCCTTCGTTTGCGGCCGCCATTATCTTCTGCAGAAATATGAACAACGGCTGTGTGAGAAACAGGTAAACTTTTTCTTTGTATGGTTTTTTAAAGGAGCACTGAAGAAACTTGCAGTTCAAAATCGAAACATCTTAGCGTGGTACGTCACTTCTTATCACGTTCTAGCACAGCGAAGCAACTGGGTCTATGCTGTGTATAAGCGGGATACGTGCACAGGGATCTGCAGCAGAGCGAATGCAGCGCTCACTTTGTGCTTGCGCATGCGCGAACAGCGCTAGTTGCATCGCAGCGTTAACGCAGAATGTAAAAACACGCAGCACCATTGTTTCAAGACCTTCGTGAGAAAGTTTCTAAGCATTGTCTGTCGTGCCACGAAATTGCTCTCGGAAAGGTTCGAAGTCGCAGCTTGGCGACTGTTTATAGTTCTGCAGTTGAGACAGTTTGCAATAGACCTCTACCCGAGAAACGTCACCGTGACGTTGGTAGACAGACTAAAACCGAAACAAATCGGAAGGGGAGGGCAGGGTTCCACGAACGACCGAAGGTCGCGTCCCTTTCAGGGACCATCGTAACCCCCTCAAGACCGCGGCTTTCGGGCTCGACCTTGTTCTCTAGCTTCTAGCGTAGTTCAACTCTACCAAATTGGTGGCGCTGTCGAACACTATGACGTCATTTGTTTACAAACAGGGAGAGGCCTACTCGGATCCATTAAAGGGACTACCGCATCCGGAAACGTGCGTACGGTACGGTACGGTAAGGTTGGGCACCGCTTCACAGCCAACTTGGCCAAGTTTTTCTTCCGCGAGTTTTAAAGATTCGCACTCCCTCTGCAGCTAAGGAAGCCGCAGCGATAGTGACATGATTATGATGTAAGTCATGCACGCAAATGAGAGCTCAGCGCAGGCGATCGTCTCCGAGCTCACCTGTTTCATGTTCGCACCGCAATATCCTCAGTGAAAAGTCCTCGGTATACTACGCCGACTTCCGCTTATCAGTATGAGTTCTGACGCGAGCGTGAAATATGGTGTTATTCATACATGTCCGACTCTAGCCCAGAAGTGACGTCACACAAGCTGATGACGGACTTCCCGCGATCTGCAGACGCGCGCCGTTTGAAACGCGAATGTCGTGGACATGTGGAACACGTGGGTTCACAATAAAAACTTTTTGTGATCAAATGCGTTTAAATGCAGTAGCTTTATAGGGACATCGCTGGCGGTACACGTGGTCCTATAAGGCTACGGACGGACCTACATGTAGCTCGCTCCATAAAGCATCCCAAAGGCAGCAGCTCATTTTGCGAGTTATATTTACATGATAAGAGCCATTTCTTGAATCACACTTTTGTATGAGGTAGATGTAATGGTGTTCCTTCGGCATGACGTAGTTGAAAGTCGTGGGCGGTGTCGTCCGCAGCCTGCCCAACATGCTGCGTGTGCGAAAAAGAGGGGTTAGTGCTCTCATAGTGGTGGGATAGTATAGTGGCTTACGAACTGTGTCATCTTGTAGTCCTCGGACGTCCGGATGACGTCCCACGCGCTTTGACCGTCGCAGATCAGATTGTGCTTCGTTGGCGCCAATGGCATGTGCAGATGGTCGCCAGAGCTGTCGCACAAGAGCTCCACCTAGGGGGGTGACGAGAATACCTCGAATTCAACAGCCCTTCACGTGGTTAACGGGATCTAGGCTAAGATCGTCTGCTTCAGCCCGTCGACGCAGAAGACCTCAAACATAGGCTTCCTATGGCTAAAGAGTGACTGTCTATGCGGCTGATAGTGACTAGTCTTTATAGCTACTGCCGAAAGAAAGCACCTCGTGATTGGCTTACGTCTGGTACGTTGCCTGGATCAGGCCTTGTTTACTCTAGGTTGCGTTGTCTTGTTGACTATGTACTTTGTGCTCTGTGTGCATTACGAGGTCATTTTAACATCATCAGACGTATAGCTACACAGTACGCCTGTCGCTTCATATTTTAACAACATTTTAATTCAACAATCCAACCTGCTTAGCCAAATGCATTGGTCACTAATGCGTGGAGTACAGATCGCCATCATACACAACTCGATAAGCCTGTCCACACTGCGGTCCTTTCTTCGAGAACTTAAGTCGGGGGGTGTCACTCTTGATATGCAACTGGGCGATCAACGAGTTGACAGCAATGAGTACTAAGAACGGCGATAAATATACCTCACGTGATGTGCTGGTGAACAATAGAGAAGACGCTGGTCCAACCCCGTTCTGAAAGATATTCTCGATGCTGACGTCCTCTTCCGTGCATTGCACACCATCACCAGCTGAGTCCAAACGTCTGCAGAAATGACCCGTGAGGTTCAACCTCTCCGCGGGAATAATTCTATACCTTATAGTTGCGTTCGTTGAGTAACATCCCGTTGGCTTCCACACGTGGCCGTCCTTGTAGCACCACTGGGGACTTAGAGCCGTGGCGGTCTCCTCGAAGACCCCGTATCGAACTTGCACCCATCGTCGAATTAGACTTCGAGCCGCAGCCTCTGTATACGATGATTTATGGAAACATACGTTGTCCAATCGGAAATAGAGAGAATAGAATGGTAATCTGTGTGGAGCCGTGAGGCCTGCACTGTGCATCTATTTCGGCGGGCACGCGGCAGGTTTCTCTGTGTGTGTCTATCAAATAATTAGGCCTTATGAGTTATGAGACTCTAGGTCGGTTGGACTTCTGGGCTTTGACATCTTAAATTTATTTCGCTTAGCGTCCTTCGAGGATAAATAGATCCAAGTTTCGCGAGTGTAGTACATAGAAAGGTAATCGAGCTGTGGTTAGCACAACAATGTTGTCAAAAAAAAAAAAAGCCACGCTGAATTTGCTTTCTTCGCGACTCTCCGTGGTCGTGACGTCAATGAATGACTGCCATGACGTCAGTGGTAATCGTGAACCCCCAGTGTCCGTGATCCTCACATGCTGTGAAACTCCTGGAATTTTGAGGGAAGTCGCTGATGCAAAGTGCCCTAGTCCACGTATTCTCGCGGTTTTTCTTATAAATTTATTTTATTACTATCGAAGTACTGAACGTGCGACCTCTATACAGTGTTTTCAGAGGTGTATACAACTCACACGATGAGAGCACGTTTGAAAAAGTGCCGATTTTCCTGCCTCCTTACCAATGTCCGTAGAGAAGACGTCGTCCTCTGGAAGGACAACGTATCCACCGGGTCTCCCGCAGCCTCCGCTTTGACGAGCGTCGGTGCCCGTACCGTTGTTCACGACGACGTCGGCATCGGTGAATAGTTCCCAGGTAGCGTTTCGAAGCAACAGGCTCGGCGGTGTTTGGAATCCCGGAGGTACCACAATCCTGAACTCTCCAAAGTACCACAGCCCGTTCGTTGCCTTGAAGAGTGCCTTCGATGCGCTTCTCAAAAGCGCCTGCATTATCGTGAACTGTCTTTGTTCTTTCGCGGTTTTGAAGAACATGTATAATCGGTGAACATGCATAGCATTCAACGCCACACTCGTTTTCTAGAGTAAGTCGATTCGTTTTTGCCGTGCGCATCCGTGTATTTTTTGCTTATTTTTCTATATATGTGAGCAAATACATATTTAGTTTATACAACTTATTTATCCATATGCGAATAATGGATGAAATTACCCGCGAAGGTTCAAACATAATCTCAGAAAGACGCTCTGTTTGTCACTATAAGCACAATAAAGATTCAAATTGTATTGTGAACGTCAAGCCGAAGGGAATGCATGCTTTCAACATAACATCACATTAAGAGAAGAGTTAGTTGAACACAAATAGCCAACACTTTATTACGCTAGAGTTATTTCAAGCAATAAGGGAAAATGCAATATTCGATCTCCAAAGCTAAACAATTTTAAATTTCGAATTATTATTGGCAAATAATTTCCCTGATATTGAGACATATACAAGTGTGAAACCAAGTTGATTCATACGCGCGGTTGAACTGACCTCGAGGCGATTGAAGAACTCTCCAACGTCCGTTGGTTGAACATCGCCGGCCACTGTGACGACGACGTCTTTATAAGCGTTCTTTTCCAACGTAACTTCCGACTTCACCGCACGAAGTGACACGATGATCAGCACTGAACACAAAACTCCAATACTCGCCGAGTAATACATAACGAATAACTTTACACGTGAAGACGTAGACGTTCACCTACATCGTAATAACAGGTACGTATATGGGCTCGCACTTCGGAACATGACTATACAGCCTTATCAGTTGTTTGTGTACGGCGCTCCTTTCCGTCAAAGTGTCGCCGCATTTTTCTGTATACAAAAAGTATCCGTGTAGACGACTGATATTGCTCAGTGTATGCAAGAATTATAAGGTAAGACGTTGGGATCACGTGACTCAGGCGGCGCTGTTGACAGTTACAGATAGGCCGACTTTCAGGGGGCTGAAGTGTGGAGAGTGCGGCGTTATCATTCGAATATATGATAAGCGTTACGAAATATTTGCATTTGGCCTCTCCGTTTCTCGGCCGTTGTCGACGGAAAGTTTTGTCCATTTTGTGGTCAATTCAATTCAATTCAATTTTATTAGTAGTAATGCCATACACAGTATACAATGGGGGCCCCGTAGTATAGCTAGAGGTGGGGCCTCCCGGGTCGGCCAGATCCCGAGCAACGGGTTACTCAGCTATATCCGGTTTCGTCACATCCGCACTGCGACGGTGGCGAGTGCCCTCATTGGCCTGCACGTCGAAGTTCACGTGGTTTTAGCAGACGCCGGAACCCGAAGACGGGCGACCACGATGCCCCTAGCGTGTGATCCAAGCGACCGCTAGATTCCTGGCACTCATGTTCGGGCGGCAACGGTCACGTGATTCAACCCGGGCGCCGACCTAGCAATTTCCGAGCGCTAGGCCGTGTTGCCATTAGTACCGCGTTACAAATCTGGCCACAAAGGGATGTACGAGCGATGCACGAAAAGTGGGTAGAAGAGAGCAGGAAATCGCCCTCAGCATGGTGCTGGAGCTCCCCTCAACAAGTCGAACACAGCAATACGACGACACAACATTTTATTATAACGGACATCCCGGCTTTTTCCTCAGGTGAAAGTTTTGAGGAACTTGGAAACTGTCTTGAGGCGAGCGAAACTCTTCCCGCACAGTCCCTTAGCGTCCTCGTGCTCCAGGTTGAACGCCGCGAAGCCCACGTGAACACCACCGTATTGCAGCTCTCGTAGTACGTCCTCCATCTGGACACATACACAAGGTATACGTGTCAGTGTATCTCTCTTGTGTGCATTATACTGTACTCACCTTGAACTCGATCACTTCGGAAGTCTCAAAGGTGTCCACTAGACTTTCGTGCGTGTTATAGCGGTACAAGCCGATCTGAAACTCGTCCTCGATGTCTTCGCTGAATCCGCTAGAGTTACAATACTGTAAAAGGCGGAGCACGCTATTATTCCCAGGACTCCCTCGAACTTGCTTGCGCAGACATCCACGAAATATTGCGTTAGCGCTCTGTGTCTCTGTTGTTTCAATATCGGAAGTTCTGACTTGGCTAACGTCGAGTGCCGCTTAAGAAGAAAACAAGATTGACGTACCACTGTAAAGGGCATAGACGTCATGTTGCTGCACGGCTTTCGGATCTGCTCCAGGTCCGCTCCTTTCATGTTGAAGCGAAGAAGGCTTAACGTGAGCGAGATGACAACGTGAAATCCGTCTCGGTCGTAGATAGGAGGTGACAGAGTCCGTACCGCATCGTCCTGTACACGAAGAAGAAAAGGAACCTCACATGTGATTGCACCATTTCATCCATTGGTTACGTGGACTGTGAAAGCATCTGGCAGAACGATGTGCTATCCTGGACCGTACATATAGGAGCCCAAAAGTTTTGTATATAGTTGAACCGTTGTACAGGAAAGGCGTATGTCCCGTTTCAGCACTTTTCCCAAACACATGTCCCTCCCTGGCTCTATGTGTGTACTCGAGTTCAGTTCTTAAGTAGTCGCTATAGACCGAAGCTAAAACACGACGGGAGATGTCGCTGAATGTGCTGTGTCGATTTCCATGACGTCATTTTCCTCTAATATCTCGCGATGACACTTACGAGAGAGTCTTGGTCATCAGCCCCAGGATAGTATCTGTTCGAAGGAAATACGCTAAGACAGTTCCTCGTCACCTTGGATACGTGCGTCTGGTAGATGAAGATGTCGATATATCTGCAACGAAGGGTATTGTACCATTTCTAATTAATCGTCGGAGCTACACCCGGGAACTACGCGGAAGTCACGTGACAGTTTCGAGTTTTTTTTTTTGTTTTTTTTTTTTGTTTTTTTGTCGGCTTGGCCATAAACGAACCATGGACGTTTCCATTGCAGACTGTGCACGCGAAGGACATTCTTACTTGACAACTTGTCGGATCTTGTCTCGAAAGGTGTCCCTGTGTGAGTAGATCATGTTGAGAACACGCACTCCAAAGAGGAGGAAAGTGGATGCATCTTGAGGAACCTGCATCTTCTGTAGCGTTGCCTTGAAATACTGCAAACACGCCATGAAAATGATGCCACGCAGTTAGGTCTAAGCGAGTGGTTCTGTTCTCTTCCCATTTTCAGTACTCGGCGCGAGCGTTATGAAATCCTCAACACAGAGTAGAAGCGGCCACTCGCAACATGATGCTTTTGCTTCAGGCATGGAACAACGAACCTCTCACACAAGGCACCTTCTCTGTACGACACCAGTGCCTCGTAGAGAAGCTCGCTTTCCTCGCTTCCCTCCTTCTACTCACCTTGTAGAACTCCAAGTAGTCATTCATGGTGTCAATGTAATCGATGGCTGTGATGTGAACGTCCAAGAGGCCATATCCCACAACACGGAACTCCCGAATAAGGCGTTGTACCTCCTCGCGAAACTTCGGGGCGTCGTCGCCCATTACACCAGTTCCTGCTGCGAGGACGTCTGATGGTACCATGCCGATCCCCCACCTGGAAGTCCTGCTATTTCGAGCTTGCTCCTTGAAAACGTTGAAGCCTGCCGTGAGTAGAGCACGTGGTCGTTAGAAGGTGATGAAAATGGGAAGGTGCGAACAGACCAGTTCCGTTGTGCCGTAGGAGACCCCTCTTGTAGCCTACTGGAGCGTAGATGACGTAATTGCAGAGCCCCGGCGGTGGGTAGCGGTCCGCTTTAGCGATGCCATTGGCGACACACACTAATATCCGTGGCTGTTCAGCTGCGAGAGTTTGGAAAACGAAGGAAATATACAATAACGGAAAGGATTTCCATGTAATATTCAGTGTCTTTCAGGGCAGGTCCCCTGAAACGCAGCACCGCAAGCCTATCATGTGTCGCCAACGCCTGGCGTCTCCTGTACCAAGTACTTTCGTATAATGAGGCGCATACGTTTCTGTAGGGAGTTTACCACATGTCTAAGCTTTGTCTGTCACGCCAAGTGCCCATCTTTAGTCACCACAATCTATCATAGCTTATTCCCAAACCTTTTCTTTTTTCCCCCACAGACACGTAGCATAAAGAGTAGGGCCTCTGTCATGTGTTAAACGCCACAACGCCATTTGAGAAAGCGTATTCTAAAACACAGATCATCATGTCCGGAAACAACATCGGGATATGAAACACCAATCGCTTAAATTTCACGTCAGTAACTCAGCTGAAACAGATACCTTATCCCAGTAACCCATATCTTCTCTTCCTAAAGACCTACCACTCTTTGAGGTCTTCTTTCTTGTGGAAGCACCGTCCGAACTTGACTCTTCCGTCGTTTGGTTCCCGCCTTCTTCATGCGTTTCCAACGTCGAGTTCATGGTGGAGTTTCGCAGCGCCGTGGTGGTGGTGGTGGTGGTTGTGATAGGTGGCTTTGAAGACCTGCGTGACGTACGATGGGTCCTTCTGGTGGCGTGCTGCTTGGTGGTTCTGGTGGCGTGCTGCTCGTGTCGTCCACCCTTCAACGTATGCGACGGGAAGGAGTCGTCGTCGGAGTCCAGCAATGTCACAGGGGAGTCTTCCTCTTTACCTGCAGCCAGCATTCAAAAGGATGACGTCACAGCAGATCGTGTCTGCATGTAGTTACCCTGGAGTCGTTTGTGTTGGAGGACCCTCGGCTTGTGCTTCAGTGGTGTCGATGTCTTGACTGGAGCAGTATAACCTGCTAAACGAGGCAGAGCACATCAACGCCATCAAGAGAATGAAAAGCTTCGTCGCTTGATCGACGTGACATAGTCATTAAAGGGACGGTCCCATCCGGAAACTCATCTATGAAGCCGATACCAATATGTTCGGCATGGGCCGATATTAGACATTAAAGAAAGGAATTTTAAAGATAAACTCTCCTTCCGCAGCCGCAGAGGCTACGGTGGCATGACGTCACTTTCTAACCGGAGGGGTGAGAGGGTAGCGCTCAGAGGAGAAAGGGTGCCGCCGTATAGTCAAGGCATTCTTTCTCTCAAAGTCGTGCTCTGATTGGTGGTGTAAGGAATGACGTTTAGGCCTTTTTCCAGAGAGGGAATTCCGACATACTCTCAACATCCGGCGCTGCTCTTGTCATGTATTTAATCGAATAACAGTCAAAATACGCCACCATTTCGCGTGGGATTTTCGACACCGTGGTTAGTGGTATACGAGGAATAAAATGACACGAATTTCGAAATAGATCGACCCCGCCGCCACCGAACGAATGCGACCATCCCTTTAAGGCGGACTCATACGATCTAGGTAATGTTCGCTTCCGGAAAGAGTTGGCTGCACCGTCGCAAAACTGTTTTCTTCGCATTGCTTTCTTCGCGCTTTAAGGAGGTAATGTAATCGCCGCGAGCGTACAGAAACATGCTAGCAAACGACAAGGCCATTATTTTCATTCGTAGGGATCTGGAAAACTGCAGTAAGCTTGTCGAATTTGTTGATTGCAATCGACTCCTGGACTGTTACTGTAGGGAATGAAATAACTTTGGCGTAAATATCGCGAGCGGGCGGTCTCGAGAGAAGAGATTTTGTTGCATCCCCCATAGACTCCCATGTATTGAAAATTTGGCAAACTTTAATTCGCCAAAAACCACTGGATCGCGTCAGGCGTTCAAAAATATGTCATTCCCTAGATAAACTAGAGGGGAACACGCCTGTACCTGTTCCGTGTAGAAATTTAGCGAGGTTTACGAGAACCCTGCGAAAAGCGTTCTTCTATCACAGCGTGCTTTCTGCGGCAGCAGTTATGGAGCCATGCCGCCGCCAGCCGCGTGGGTAGACACACAGAAAGCCTGTGTTTGCAACTGTGTGCGGCGATTGGCTGAAGTGTACGAATCTACATGCCCAAAGTAGTGAGAGACGGCATTATAGCAGGCTTTCTGTATGCAGGTGGCGTTGACATCACTGACATAAGTGCTGTCTGCGAACGTGTCAGTACTCACGATGACCGTTGTGTGTCGTTGCTACCGGAAATTCTGCGTAAGAACATCGACTTAAATTACGTCGCAAGGAAGCGCCTCCTATTAACAAGATATGTATGATTTCTTACCGAGAGATGGTTCGGCTATAAGACAAGAAAGTCACTTAGAACTGTAGGCATTCCGATGCATAGTAATCAAAGTAAGATACTCACTGTTTTCGTATCGTTCGTCTGTAAGAAATGCAATTAAGAAAAAAAGTGACAACTACCTGACAACGTTATCGAAGCAACCGAATTCCGTACCTATCTTGGTCAAGTAGTACACAACGGCAACAATGCACGATAAAAGCACTATTGAAATCATGGCACTGCAGCAAATTTTCCTCGAGTTCTTCCCCCTGGAAAGCAAATCGACAGAACAGAGTTTTTTCAAGGAATAATTCATCACATTACAATGCAGGTAGTCAGTGAGAAACGCCGTATAGTCAGCAAGAGAGAAAGAGGTAAAGAGGTTGTGACACCGATAATTGTGGTTCATAAAGATCGTGCTCCCATTGCATTACATTAAGTATTAAAGAGAGGACAATCTTTGTATGCCGTAGTTTTTCGAAGTACGGACCCTTCGAACTCTCAGAGGAGCGAGCGCTTCAGCTGTGCTCATTGGTCCTGGTAAGAACGCGGCCTCGGCGGTGGAGATGCTTCCCGTGATGTGAACACAAGGGGAGTTTCGGTATTCGCGAAGCCGACCCTCTGCGTGTTTATCAGCCAGTTAACTGTGATCAGGTTCGCATCGATGCAAATACCCAACCGTAAAGATGTTTTCGACATATCTTGGGGTGAAGTCTCGCGACCTTTTCAGCACTACAAAATGCACCGCTCATGATAAATAGTTCCGCTTATAGCGATGTCTTATCGCCTGTCTGCCTCCTATTCCCAACAACACCGCATATCCTCTGGATGTACGAATAATGTCCTAACGGATTCGTACGTCCGACGGATATTCTGAGGATATCCTTCGGACGTACGAATTCCTTTGGACAATATTCTTACATTCAGAGGATATTCGGTGTTGTTGGGGATCTTTCATATTGGTGTCTGCGCGTTTACCCCCTATAAACAGTATCCCGCACTTGCAACAGTTTTTTTTTTAGAATATAGCCACGACCTATACTTGCAAGGGGAAAAAAACTTCGCAGTGCAGCGACTCGTCCCCAGCAACAGCAAAACGGAGAGCGTGGAGTCCAAGCACTTTTTCGAACGTCTTCGAGACGTTGCGGTCTGTTCACAATATATACACTCGTCACAAGGACGTGGCGTTTTACACACATCCGATTCCTCGAACCGGGACCGCAGCGATTCTGGGATTGGTCACTCTGCCTCGCTCACGGTCCTCGATGCGAGCGCAGCAGGACATTTGGATGTCATTTGGAAGTTTATGGGAGGGAGCGGCGCGCCACAGGGAAAACAGTCTCCTTCCTCACATACTACTACAGGCAACAAAATTATATGGCCCGGTTCACATACTTACCGGTCGGCAGTGTCCCTTGGGCGAACGACTGCAAGTGTTAGACTCCAGTCAGACACGACCCCAATACAACTTATGCGTCCTGAGCATCCAACACTTACTATTTTCTGGTGCGCTCGGCTCGTCCTTGTCCGAGAAACCAGCGGCCACTGGAAAGTGTAAAAAGTAAAAAGAAAAAAAAAAAAAAGCCACTTCAGAGTGTCGTTACGAAAAACGTTCAACCCGCCCTAAGGAAAGGGTGTCTCCATGTAAACCTACCGTACGTCGACGTCGGGAAGTCTGTAAAGGAGGGGACTGTACACGTTACATATGTTGTGCCTGAATTCGCTCGGGTAGGGTAGATATCAGACGCTATGTATGTAGTTCGGGTGTTCCCGGATGAAACTCGCTCTTATCGCGCAGCACCCGCGTTATGGGTATGTGGGAAAACTGCTGGTTTATTGTGCGAACATTGAATAGACCATTTTAGAAAAGCAAGCGCCACCTGTAGTACGCAAGGGCTCATGGGAACTTAGAGCGCCTTCAAGCATTACGATACGGCCAGAGGTGGAGGTAGAAGAAGAACAACAACATTCCCGGTGTGCGCAGCATCAGCGTCAGCCGATATAAACCATATCCGAAGCAGACGACGGAGCAGTGTCCCTCAAAGTTCCCATGCTGCCTTGCGCCACGCGCTTGGTGGCGCGCGCATCTTTTTAAAATCGTCTATTGGAGCGTACAGAGGCAGGGGCAAGTTTTAATACCTGTGTAGACATATCGTGGCAATGTAACGAAGGATACAGCACAGAAGAGCACAACACACGATGATTGCAAACTCACAACTCGAGAAAGGAAAGGGAAACGAAAGTGAGGGCGGGGAGAGGGAGGGGGGAAGAGAAGTGACAGCTTCTACTATCCCCATATATCTACAGTGCAGTTTTAATACACCAATCCCTCCCGAGTCCCTCTAAAGTCCCTGGACTTCATGTCCCTCGAATCTGAGCTGCCCCCTACCGGTGGCGGTGGACCTCCGACGCCTCCTAAGTGTAGTACGGTTGCAGTAGAGCTTATTTGAAACGCTACAGATGCGTGTACGCTGCAAGAAGGTGATGCCAGCTGCAGTATATATCCTTTACCTTTTCGTGAGCTATAGACTTGTCTGGTCAATAAATGGTTCAAATCGATTGGAGGAGCACAAATCCGGGTAGCGTCGGAGTTAACGGGAACGAGTCTATAGGTGAGAGCTTGCAAATTCTTACCAGCCATGTTGTTGGGTATGAGTCCAGCGCCGGGATTATCTTCTTCTTCGAGAATATTCTCCGACGACGCGCGATTCCCGGCCATGTACGCGCGACACGAGCAAATAAGACACAAATAAACAAAGGGCGGCAGCAGGTCAAGCTCGCGGGAGATACCGTTTATTTACAAAAGAACAATATCCTAACATTTGTTTCATAAATATATAGCCAGGGCGAGAACACTTGTATAGCAAGAAGACGGTTCAGCATCCAGTGTTTCCGTTCACATTAACATCGTTGTTGTCTTCGTAGTCATTGGATTGACAAAAGCGTGGGTATACCTAAAAGGAAAAAAAAAAAAAGAAAACGTACCGGCGAGAACTGGACTATGTAGCATTCTCAGAGCCATCAGCCCACTATCGAATTGTCACGTGATTTGCGGAACACAGGCACTTTTTGTCATACTGTTGTTTTGCCGTCACATAAAATGGTCGACAACGATCGGTTTTAGTCCTGCGTCTGACTCTGAGCGTGAAATTTTGTGGCGGCATGCAATCAGTTGTGATATAGAGAGATTGTTCGTAGCATTCCAAAAGCTAATTGGCAATTAAGAATACTTCTGTGATTTGCGGGTAACGAAATTACTGAGCATTGCAGTTGCCGCGGTTGGCTTCTGCTGACATTTCTTCTGCATAATTTCTGTTCTTCAGCATACCTAGAGGCTAGCCTGCTTGTCCAATGAAACTTTCGGTCTTCTCGAGGCATTACTTCTGCCTTGTGTTGTTTACATCACGACCTACTTAGGTGAGGGTGTACGTACTTCTGCGGTTTTTAGTTCGTCGCTGTCGCCGCTGCCCAAGGCTTAGCGCCACTTGTACCCTCTTGGCCTCTTGGCATGGAGTCACTTATTGTCGAACTTAAGAAAGACTGCCAACGTCCGTAGAGAACAATATATTTCTGTACCAGAGAGCTATAGAAGAGAGGCTGTCCAGTATCCCGATAACATTGCGCAACGTAGAAATCTAGAAAGCCAGCGATATAAATAAGCACTCGGTGTGGTCACCGAGACTGTTCTTCAGTGAAGCGTATTCTAATACCTGTAGTTTCAGAACTCAATATTTAAGGTGCATTTTCTTTTTGTGTGATCCAAAAGAGCAATCGATGGTTTTCCATGCCTATGGTCATCTATACTCAGTACACCTCGAAATAGCCGCGTCTTGCGGTCTGCCAAGCCCTCTTGGACAAAGCTATACACCGATATGTTTCTTTCTCGAAATGATGAAATCTTATTACTCTTCTGGATCACCTTCTATACTATGTCTTGGCTGTAGTATAGCATTATCTGTTGCACAAGCACCACAAAAACTTGCACTGCGTTCGTATGTAGTTCACGAGCTGCATCGTCTGAAGGAAGCGCTGTCTGAAGGTGTGCCATTTATCACACATGGCTCGCACCTTTTTCTCACATGACACTGCAGGACTGCTGTATGAGACTGTCGTACGCTAGTTTTCTTCACTTCGGAGACGTTTCGGATAGTCACGTATTCTATTCGCGACGACAGCTCCAGGCACAACTTCAGGACTATCGGACTACACTGCGCATCTCTCCCATTCGACTTTTGAAGACTGTTGCGGAGTAGAACCACAGTGCGCGAACATCACCCCTGGCTCTGCTAGGACTACCAGTAGTTCTTCTCACTATAGTTGCGGGTAGGCCGCGGTCACGTTCGTCCTTATCTCGTAGATTACTTCGTGCACGGCGTCGACAAACTGCAAGCGTCCGTTTCGTGCCTGCCTCCAGACTACAACAGTCACAGAAACTCCATTTAGGCCTCACTGTATAAAGTTTAGTGCACCACAGAGAGGAAGATCACACGGACACGTGACTTCTATGTTCTTGCCGAACTCTTAGGACCTTCGAAGACATCGTGACTGCCAGGCTATCGGTAGTTGTCGATTGCTTGTGTGTGTGCCTTCACTTGATGTTGCTGGTGCATCTACACACGCAGCAGGATGGAAAGAGAAACCAGTCCATGAAGATGCCCTTGCAGTCGTCGTCCGGGTCGTAAGCGAGAAGTCTGTGCCACTTGTATTTCTGCTCGCAGCTGCAGTCGTTGTTACACTTTTTCGTCTGCACGGACCTACGAAAAACGGCAGTTTGCGATGAATGCGAGAAAAAATCACGGACATTTGTGGTGTGTCAACAGGACTGGTAGCCGTTTAGAAATGTTTATAGAAGGAAAAAAAAAAAAACCGGGGTCTTCCGCTGGGCAGTTTCATCAATGAAATCAAGCTGGATGAAGGCCGTTAGTGAGTGAGAGAGAGAGAGAGAGAAAACAAGAAACGTTTTTCCAAAGCAAAAGGACAAGGGAAAGAGTGAGTAAGTTAAATTTTTAGAGCGTGCCATTTTACGTCATTTTACGGAGAGTATGACTTGCAATTTGGGTCCAATTTCTGTTTGTACGGGATATAGATAAAAAATACATGCGCGATAGATGATCCCCATTCATCCGTGGGGAGCAGGGGAACAGGAGCGGGGCATTGGTGTCAAAACGCATAAAGCGCGTATAATAATGATAATAATAAGGAGAAGATGAAGAGAGAAGAAAAAGAAGAAGAAAAGAAGGGAGAAGGCAAAAGAAGAAGCAAAAGGAGAAAAAGAAGGAAGGAAAGAAGCAGAAAAGAGTAAGAAAAAGAAGAATAGAAGAAGGAAAAGAAGAAGAGAAAGATGAAGCAAAAGAAAAAGAAGAAGCAAAAGGAAAAGAAGAAGAAGAACAGGAAAATGAAAAAGAAGAACAGGAAAATGAAAAAGAAGAACAACAAGAAGAATTAAGACGGTACCAACGAAGGCACCTGTCTAACTGACTACGTACTGACAGACTTCTTGCTGAATAGCTTGCTGCAGGTGCTGAGTGTTGACGATGGCACGTATCTTTCCAGCACTGTTGGACGCCCAATATGGGGTCACGATTTCCACGGCCGATTCGCACGCGTCCACCCTTTAAAGAAGAGAAGAAAACGAAACTGAATATACGACAGGATACGCAAAGTGTCAATGTTGCTTACTTGTTGGAGGAGCCTCCGCTAAAGGACGACCTGGACCTCTCTGTCCTGGTGTGGATCGTCTTTCCGTCGTACGTCTCGAAGTGGTCTCTGTGCAGACTTCCGTCTTCGTCGGGCGAGGCGTATTGGCCGAACATTCGTCGAATCAGAGACTTGTTCTCGTCTATGAACATGTCGATGCGCTCCCTAGAAATCGTTGTAGATGACGTTTATGAGGGAGGAACAGAGAGCTTATGGAAAATTCAGCTAAAGTGTATTGCTCTCGCTGAACTGATGAAGAAGTTCACAGAGCGGCAGCTTCTAATTTTCGAAGATGCCTTCAGGTACCCAATTCTCTGACTTCTTTTCTAATGAGTTGTACCTAAACTGTTAGGTTCTTCTCGTTTATCGTACGTAGAATTTCAGCTGAAAAAGCAACACTGTAGCAGCAGTCTACAAAGCTATTGTGGTATCAAAAGTCTATTTTTTGTCTCATTTTTCGTAAATAGAAACACATTGAAAAGAAAGTGTTATTATATGTTAGAGGAGAGTTTCACCAGCCATTTGTAACATCTTCTCTTATTTTCCTTGATGTGCAAGGAAGGCTTGTTTCTAAAACATGACGTTAAGTATTGTTAGCTGTAGTACGAGTACAAGAGTCACATGACACATCTCCGGGAGAATGCAGTGCATTCCATAGTGATAGTGGTGGGATAATGAGAGACGTGCAAGTCGACATGTATATACAGTGAGTGAAATAATGGTCAGGAACCTCATGCGACGGATGCAAAAGTCAGGAAGTCGCGTAATGTCAGGTTGCAGGCGAACATGCGGACACGAGAATAGTTGATACGAAAGGTGAACGTGCAGGTTTTTATTGAACATGAACATGAGAGAATGCGTGGACACATGGCCACACGTGACGTGCACTTATTGGAGAACAGAGGACGAAGGGAGAATTCGTTTCGTCCTTACGAATTCCACGTGTCATTATAAATCTAGAGCGAAAAAAAAAAAAAAAGAGTAAAACCAGGGTACAGTTTCTAGTCACCTAGATTCGAATTATTCCCCATTTTAGTCCCCCAACTCTGAAGTTTACTTCCCAGAACAGTAAATAATCCCTGAACGTCGCTATACATTACACTACCTATAGTATATGGTGACACACTACTCAAGTAGCCGGCCCAATGTAGAATTGGGCAAACATCTCCATATTTTTCTTTTTTTATACCAACCAACCAACTACTCCAGTATGTATAGTGTCCGAAAGGACTAAAATGACTTTTTTTTTTAGAGTAAAAGCGACATTGTGGTATAGAGGTGAACATGCTTCGTTATCCTTTCAGCGCGATGCGTTCATCCTACGTTGTTTGTCCTAAGACACGTGACTTCAAAAGGACGCAGCGAGCCTCCCCTCGTACAGACAGGTACGACAGACTCGAAGTAAAATCCCATGTGAAAGATATATCGAAAACCCGATTCGGAGAAACGCGCATGCAGATCCTTGGTAGCGTGCACGTTATTGTCTACGTGCAGTGGACGTACCTCTTGACTCTCTTGCCCCTGTACCTTTCACCACCTTCGATGTCCGTCCAATTGACTCTGGAACCAGGTGGTCACTAATGATCACTTTTTGTTTGCACACATCAAATCGAATGATATGTGTGCTACGAAGTTGAAACGAGCTTTCACTCGCAAGGACTATGGGGAATGGGTCCTATATGCCCGATGTAGGATCACGAAATTCGACATTTGAGCAGAAAATGTTTTCATGCCTTCAGAGCCGAAGCAGACGACAGTGGGGTGATGCAGACGACATACTCGGCGAAGCAGACGAACCAACACTACGGCTTTGATGCGGTTTATTTACGGTTCTCAACCTGTATTTTACGCTGTATAGTATAAACATCAAAATCGTAATTACTCATCTTATGTTCAATTAAATTTAAGTAACTTGCGCGGCGAAAGCACTAGCAGACGGACAGGTCAACGATCGTCGGGATTTCAGCAGACGACGCAAAGGTGTGACGTCATCGATATGTCAAACCGTAAATCTCTTCTGCGCGAATACAGTCACGATCATTGCTTCCGGTCCTACGAGACATAGTGCCTTCCGTTTCAATATATTCCTTTCGCGATGTTTTTCCCACATGACGCGGGAACCCCCCCTCGAGGTTCGTCTACATAAAGGTACATGCACTGCTCCGACAGAGCGAACTGTTGCGCCGCATACAGAATGACGATGTCGCCAGAAATAGAGAGGAGTACCCTTAAATGAACATAATTCGCAGAAAGAACCCTAGATTTTCCTCCATCTCTCGTAAGTTAACGGGGGAAGAAAATGGCTATATAATTAGAGACACGCGAGCATCAAAAAGGTGAAGGTTGCAGACAGTCACTTACTTTGGATAATTATTTCCTGGCGTCGGACAGTAGAGTTGGTTGAGTCTTCGGAAGCACGGGTAACCCTTGACGATTTCTGCTTGAATGTCAAGCGTACATGCTAGGAGGAGTAGCACCAGCAAGAGCTGCAAAGAAAACTTTGGTTGTTTCTTGTTTTTTTGGGATCAACGTGCAATGGTTGCATTCACAGATGACTCAGAAAACTTTATGTGTAACTACGTATATTCCAGAAGCAACGTTAGCATTTGCATGCCCGCTCCCTATACGGAACATTAAGCAACATTTGCTGAGCGTAAAGACTTCCACCCCCTCCCACAATTAAGAAAACGGAAACGTGAAATACTAAATCACTTTTTTTTTTTTTTACCCAATCAATGACACATCGTACCAGGTACCAGGTCGAGCGAGAGCCAAATTAAACAACATCAAAAAGAATGTTTCATGCCTTGTTTCTTCGTCCGAGCCATTGGAGCGCGGAACCTCTAAAAGACTGACAAAATGGACCCCCGCTTAGACCGCCTACGGGGTTACCCACAAACACTTCCCGACAACCACTTCATCAACAACCGTACAAGAAACAACCATACTTTTGCCGGCAATTCATCACGAAAAACCACGTCAGGCCACTCCTGTCAGACCAACTCGTATCTCTTTGCGTAATTTTGACAAAACCGAGCTCCTTATAAGCACTGAAAGATATTACTCGCGCCAGAGCAAAACGCTAGATGGCGTGACAACAGAGCGACGGCCATCTCCCCAACAAATGGCCTCCGGCCCAGAAGCATGCCGCAACACGAAATATCTTTTCAACCCGCCTCCCCCAAATACACAGACAGACACACACACACACACAGATCAGATGGGTAGGCGAACGCAAGGAGACCACACTCGAAGTTTTCAAGATTCCCATCAAGCGACCAACTAGAAGGTGTACGACTTCCGATAGAGTCGCCTGCACGCCAGCACCTGCTGGAGTATATCGTGACCGCGTGATGTCGATGTGGAATTAGCAATTTTCCGCACACACAACCCTCCATTGGAAAAGCTGACTGTCAGACTTTTCACTTTTTCTTGCTGCTTCGTTTCTTTCGCTTTGCTCAAGAAAAGAAGAAAAGTTTGGAATGTTGCGTGGGCGGTCTTTGCTCTCTTTTCTTCAAGAAGGCATCTGGTACCATAGGATATAAGAGTCGTAAGTTAAATGTGCGGGTTAACGTTACTCTTCGTAAATGTACCAGATCGGTACGTTTGGTACACTTTGTAATGGGATGCACGTCTTCAGTGCTCTGGCAACAGAAGCAAGCGCACTGTATTGTTAGGGAACATGGAGTTTTTCGGTAGCTCGTTCAACTTTTGGAATTAGTGACCAAGAGACGAAACGCGCACGACTTTTCTTCGTGTTGAACGGTCAATTAATTGTTGAACCGAACATCACCAATGGCCACAACAATCCAGCACAGCGTAGACATTCAGTAGTCACGGGCGTGATCATTTCGGCTTGTGGAACACTAGGCTTATCGGCTACCACTGCTAGCTGTGTTTGATCTGATTCCCAGATTGGCTTCCCAAACTATATAGCCTTAGAGCCTTCATAGCACGATCGTTTCTTTGAGGTCGCTCAATTGAAACCTTCCACGAACTCGCAGAATCCCGTCCACTATCTCGTCCAGGCATTCGCTGAGCATGTCAGCAATGTCCCTCATACCAGTGTCTCCCATTCGATCGCAACTCCTTTGTTTTGCCCTCAGTGCTTGCAACTCAATGTCTTGATTCGCGTGCTATAACTATGCAGCACTTCGTCGCGGCCGTTGACTCCTCCCAAGTGAATTGTCTGATCTGCTTGTGCGGTCGACCTCTGCTGTTGTTGATGAAACGTTTTGTCCATGCAATCACCGGCCATGTTTTTTCTCTCCTCTATACAATGTAATCATTGGGAGTACGAAGAATAAGGCCATAACTATTTGAACTTAGTGTATATCCACACCTCAAATACCCGTCCGATCATCTCATCGCAGAGTAGCGCGCTCATAGTTTTTTTTTTTATGTTCTTATAGCGTCCCGTGCTGGTTGTCCTTGCAGGAGACGTGTCATGTGCGGCCATCGAAAGTTTGGGTCACGCAAGGCGTCAACTGGGACGACACATAGTCCTCATTGGTGATTCGCACGTCCTCGATAACGGTTTTTCTTGTGGAGGTATAACTCTTCAGGAAGATGGGTCTATACCAATATTCCACAGTCCGGCGTTCTGGTGAACTGCCGAGTCGTATACGGGTTCAAAAAGCACTGCCATGTTTGTCAAATCTTCGTTACGTTGCTCCTGCTCGAATTTACAGGTATTCCTGTCTGACCTTTCCCCCTTTCCTTTATCTTTAATAAACATATCCCTCTGTTTCTTCTTCTCTTTCCTCTGTTTCTGTTTCTTCTCTATTACGCCTTGACTTGCCGACGCGTTCGAAACACGATCCTGCCAAATCCTCTTGTACAGAATCAGCTCATATAAGTTAATCAATTTCGTTATTTATTCCGTTCAACGTATTTTCTTTCTATTGTACAAAGATTGAGACGTTTCGAACGTCAGCGTTGAATTCTGTCCGGCGGGAAGGACACCGATGTCGTTCAGAGATTTCATTATAGAAGAAC